>NW_012101613.1:13564-15402 GCF_000951045.1 Mandrillus leucophaeus | reverse complement strand
CTCTCTCTCTCTCTCTCTCTCTCTCTTTCTCCCTCCTCTCTCGCCCAGACTGGAGTGCAGTGGCGACATCTCAGCTCACTTCAAGCTCCACCTCCCGGGTTCACACCATTCTACTACTTCAGCCTCCCAAGTAGCTGGGACCACAGGCACTTGCCACCACTCCCGGCTAATTTTTTTCTATTTTTAGTAGAGTTGGGGTTTCACTGTGTTAGCCAGGATGGCTTCGATTTCCTGACCTCGTTATCCACCCGCCTCGGCCTCCCAAAGTGCTGGGATTACATAACAGACCGTGAGGCTGGGGCGCAGTGGCTCACACTTGTAATCCCAAGTTACAAGTATGGGAGGCTGAGTAGGAAGGATCACTTGATGCCAGGAGTTCGAGCCCAGCCTGGGTAACATAGCGAGACCCTCATCTCTAGAAAATATAAAAATATTAGCCAGGCATGGTGGTGCATGGCTATAATTGCAGCACTTTGGGGGGCTGAGGTGGGAGGGATGCTTGACCCTAGGAGTTGGAAGATGCAGTGACTTATTATTGCTTCCCTGCACCACAGTCTGGGTGACAGAGAATGACTATCTTAAAAAAAAAAAAAAAAAAGAACTGGTGGTACAGTTGCCCACCCCACCTCATATCACAGGAGTTTATTTGCTTGGCCCCCACGTTCTCTCCAAGGTACCCCTTTGGCCTGACCAGAGTATGTAGGGTATTTTTTTTTCCTTTTTTTTTTTAGAGGAGTCTCACTCTGTCGCCCAGGATGGAGTTCAGTGGGATCTTGGCTCACTGCAACCTCTGCCTCCTGGGTTCAAGCGATCCTCACACCTCAGCCTCCCGAGTAGCAGGGACTATAGGCATGCACCTGACTAATTTTTGTATTTCACTATGTTGGTCAGGCTGGTCTCGAACTCCTGACCACAGGTGATCCTCCCGCTTTGGCCTCCCAAAATGCTGGAATCACAGGCGTAAGCCACTGTGCCTGGCCTGGGGTGTCTTTATCCTAGACTTCCCCACTTTCTTTCTTTCTTTTTTTTTTTTTGAGACAGAGTCTCACTTTGTCGCCAGGCTAGAGTGCAGTGGTGCAATCTCCGTTCACTTCAACTTCTGCCTCCCTGGTTCAAGCAATTCTCCTGCTTCAGCCTCCTGAGTAGCTGGGATTACAGGCACGTGCCACCATGCCCAGCTAATTTTTGTATTTTTAGTAGAGACGGGGTTTCACCATGTTGGCCAGGATAGTCTCGATCTCCTGACCTCGTGATCCGCCCACCTCGGCTTCCCAAAGTGCTGGGATTACAGGCGTGAGCCACCGCGCCCGGCCGACTTCCCCACTTTCTTGTATCCTTGTTGCCTATCCACAGGGATCTCCTTGGCTCTGGCCTCTGCTTAGTCCTGCCACTTCTAATACCTGATGTGTTCCTCTCTGGAGGTATCGTGACTTAGCAGAAAGAGCACAGCCTTTAGAGCAAGGCCCACTAGGTTTGAAACCTAGCTCCCCGTTTACCAGCTGTGTGACCCTGGGAAAGTCACTTAACCTCTCTGAGCTTCCAGTGCTCATCTGTAAAATTGGGAACAAGAGTACATAGGGGCTGGGCACGGTGGCTCACGCCTGTAATCCTAGCACTTTGGGAGGTTGAGGTGGGCAGATCACCTGAGGTCAGGAGTTTCAGACCAGCCTGGCCAACATGACGAAACCCCGTCTTTACTAAAAATACAAAAATTAACTGGGTGTGGTGGCAGGCGCCTATAATCCCAGCTACTTGGGGGGCTGAGGCTGGAGAATTGCCTGAATGTGGGAGGCAGAGGTTGCAGTGAGCTGAGATCACAGCATGGCACTCCAGCCTGA
>NW_012101613.1:9479-12509 GCF_000951045.1 Mandrillus leucophaeus | reverse complement strand
CTAGCACTTTGGGAAGCCAAGGTGGGTGGAAGGCTTAATGTCAGAAGTTCGAGACAAACCTGGCCAACATGGTGAAACCCCATCTCTACTAGAAATACAAAAATTAGCCGGGCATGGTGGTGCACGACTGTAGTCCCAGCTACTCGGGAGGCTGAGGCATAAGAATTGCTTGAACCTGGGAGGAGGAATTTGCAGTGAGCTAAGATCGCGCCCCTGCACTCCAGCGTGGGTGACAGAGCAAGACTCTGTCCCCCCAGAAATAAAAAGCCAGGAAACACACATACTCACACCCCTGCACCCAGACTCACACCAGAGTCACCCACGCTCACATCCAGGCACACACTCACACAAGAACACACACCCTAAGAGACAGAGAGGTGCTCATTCTTGACAAGCTTATTCAGGATTTTGCAATCTGAAAATCCAGAATAAGGCTATTTGAATTCCAGCATCAATGTCAGTTTTGTGTCATTCTGCAAAATACTGTTTTGTTGTGAGTTGCACAGTGAGGGGCTAGGACAGTGGCTGGGGGCATCGCCATCGTCAATGCTTGGAGCCTCAAAAGGTTGTAATCTAGATCTGGGGGTTAAAGGGGAGGCGTGGGGCTGAGCTGGATCTCTCTCCGTCTTTAGTCTTTAGAATGTGTCCTGGCAGGCGGACTGAGAACAGGCTGGTCAGGACTGGAGTCAGCCGGTGGACAGACAGGGACCAATCAGAGACTGTTGCTGGGGAAAATGCGGCTTTATGCAAATTATCCCTGGCTGGGGAGGGGAACCAACCAGCCTGCTTACCCCTCACTCATCTTATGCTCAGCATGTCAAGGGCCCAAGTTTTCCTTCTCTCTCACTCTCTCTGTCATTCCTGAATGGATATCACCCTACAGATGTCTGATGTGAAATTGCATTGGCAGTAATAGGACGTGGGTCTGTCCTGGGTGTAGGATGAAGGCAGGAAGGCTTACAGAAAAGATTTTTATGACCATACATCCCACTGGGGTGAATGCAAGATCATCCCATGTTATATGGGGGACTAATTCAGTCCAGCCATTTCCAGGACCTTTGCTGGGAGGATGAAGCCTCAGGGCTCAGTGCCAGCCGGCTGGGGGTAAGATTGGGAGCAGTCTATTAGCCACGAGTGGCCAATCTGCGTCTGCACCTGCTCCAGCTGGGCTTTGGCAGCCGTGATTCCTGAACTGACACATGGCTCCACTTGTGTGGACCGAGCTTGCAACATCTTTCCACAATAAAACCATGATGGGAGTTAATAGTGTGAATCGCTTTGCAATTGAACAGGGCCCATAAAATGTTTATGAGGCGCAACCAAGGGGGCCGAATGGGTGGCCAGTGCTTGGCTTTGGGCCACAGGTAACACCTGGGGCGTCCCTAGCCAGGGTGATGTCTTAAGAATTTCTGATGTTGTGCGTTCAGATCAACTTCTTTTAGAACTGTTCCAAAGTGTTTAGGAGGTAGACTTGTTCACTTGGGAAGTCTTTCTTTGTTTTTTGTTTTTTTTTTTTTGAGACAGAATCTTGCTCTGTCACTGAGATTGGACTGCAGTGGTGCAATGATAGTTCACTGCAGCCTCAAACTCCTAGTCTGACGTGATCTTCCCACCTCAGCCTTCAGATTAGCTGGGACTGCGGCAGTGGCTGATTAAAAATTTTCTTTTTTTTGTAGAGACAGGGTTCCACTATATTGCTCAGGCTGGTCTTCAACTTCCGGGCTCAAGTGATCTTTCCATCTCGGCCTCCTAAAGCACTGGGATTATAGATGTGAGCCACCACCACACCCGGCCATCATTTGGGAATTCTTGCTGGTGGTTATTAAATCTGCTAATGTCCTTAGTTTCTTCTCCTAACATTAGGAGCATTTCAGTTTCTGAGAGAGAAAGTAGAAACCATCTGATGTGTAGTTGCATTAGTCAGGACTACTATTACTAATTGGTGCAACAAAGTAGCCTTGAATCACCACTGGTTTACACAACACAGGCTTATTCCTTGCTCATGCTACATCTCAAGTGAGAGCCAACAGGAGCCTCTCTCTGCTCCATACAGTCACTCAGGACCCCAGGCTAGAGGAGACATTATGGAGGACATGTTATCTATGAGATCTCTGTGGAAGGAGAGGAATGGATAAGGCATTCTGGCCTTAACTGCCTTGACCTGGAGATAACACATGTCATTTTTGTCACAGTCTCTGAAAGAGGAGAAAGAAATCAGTCAGGCAGTCAGTTAGGGTGGGTCTTCAGTTGAATTCTATTTTTTGTTTTTCTTTTTTTGAGATGGAGTCTCGCTCTGTCACCACGGCAGTGGCGCAATCTGTCACCAAGTGCAGTGGCGCGATCTCGGTTCACCGCAATTTCCACTTCCTGGGTTCACATCATTCTCCTGCCTCAGCCTCCTGAGTAGCTGGGACTACAGGTGCCCACCACCACGCCTGGCTAATTTTTTGTATTTTTTTTAGTAGAGACAGAGTTTTACCATGTTAGCCAGTATGGTCTAGATCTCCTGACCTTGTGATCCGCCTGCCTTGGCCTCCCAAAGTGCTGGGATTACAGGCATGAGCCAGCACACCTGGCTTCAGTTGAATTCTTTCAAACCAAAGAACAGCCTGAAAAATCAGGCTGCAGGCACAGATAAGGGAACTTGCACAGGGGGGCTTGCCTGAGACACGCCCACAGCTCCACAGATAAAAATGCCTACACAGGTGACTTGCCTAGACATGCCCACAATGGAAAATTCCATCTCTCAACAAATGTGCAGTACGGGGAACAAAGCAATATAGAGAACTCAAGCTAAGGGGCTGCGTGTGCATTAGGAGAGTAGGGTAGGGAGCTATCAGAAGTTTATGCCTTTATGCAAATGAGATGCCCAGCCCTCATCAGTTTCTTATAAAAGGCTTTGCATTCAACTGTAAAAACAGCAAACCATTTGGGCTCCCTCTCTGCTGCAGAGAGCTTTCTTCCACTTATTAAACTTTTACTTCAACCTCACCCTTTGTGTCCACGCTCCTTAATTCTGTTGGTCACGAG
>NW_012101613.1:7374-8199 GCF_000951045.1 Mandrillus leucophaeus | reverse complement strand
ACAGGGCGAGGTACGGAGGAAGGGATGGAGAGATTCCATGCCATCCCTGGGTGCAACCCCCACCCCCAGGAAATTCCACATGTTCAGCCTTCTGGAAGCCTCCTGAACCCAGTCCTTTAGGGTTTTTATAGAATCATTACATAGGGCATGACTGATTAAGTCACTGGCAATTGGTGATTCAGGTCACCGTTGAGCCCCTCTCTCCTCCCTGGAGGTTAGGGGTGGGGCTGAAAGTCCCAGCCCTCTAATCCTTTCTTGGTCTTTGGGTGACTAGCCCCTATCCTGAAGCTACCCTAGGGAGGCCCACCATTAATCAACTCATTAACATACAAAAAGATGATCCCTTTAAGGATTCTAAGGATGTTGGGAGTTCTGTGCCAGGAAAGGGGACGAAGATTAAATATATATTTCACAAGTTCACACAGTCCATCGGTCTAAACTGGTTACACGGTTTCAAGTAATTTCTAAGGAAGGCAGGGATGATCGGGGTACAGAGAGCACACTTGGTGAGCATGAACTTGTCTGCACAGCTGTTCCCCCCGGGCTTCCCTGGAGTTCTGGGAGGTGGCAGCACGTGGCCACGGTGGACATCGTCTTCATCAGTACCTTGCTGTGGGCTGGTGTCCACCATCTGGCCTCCAGGAGTCAGCCCACCTGTGGAAGGTAGTGACACGCATTGATACAAAAGCAAGCCAGGCATGGTGTCTCACACCTCTAATGCCAGTACTCTGGGAGGCTCTGGAAGAAGGATTACTTGAGGCCAGGAGTTCAAGATCAGCCTGGGCAGCATAGCAAGATCCTGCACTAAAAAAATAAAAAAATAAG
>NW_012101613.1:3600-4484 GCF_000951045.1 Mandrillus leucophaeus | reverse complement strand
TCCCTCTCTGCTGCAGAGAGCTTTCTTCCACTTATTAAACTTTTACTTCAACCTCACCCTTTGTGTCCACGCTCCTTAATTCTGTTGGTCACGAGACAAAGAACTCTGGCTGATAAGCTACCTTGTGGTGCACTGGGGAGACTGCAACATCTCTGTGTGGCAAAAACACTTTTATTTTGTGGCTTGCTCTCTTGCCCAGGCTGGAGTGCAGTGGCACAATCTTGGCTCACTGCAACCTCCGCCTTCTAGGTTCAAGCAATCCTCTCACCTCAGCCTCCCAAGTAGCTGGGATTACAACTGTGTGTCACCACACCCAGCTAATTTTTGTATTTTTAGTAGAGACGGGGTTTCACCATGTTGGCCAGGCTGGTCTCAAACTCCTGACCTCAAGTGATCTGCCCATCTCGGCCTCCCAAAGCACTGGGATTACAAGCATGAGTCACCACACTCAGGCACAAGCTGGTTTTTCTCTGCTCTCACCCCACAACGACCAACCCAGAAGACTTCTGTGACCAAATATTTAGGGATGTATTAGCAATGAATTAGCAAACACATAATTCATTCTGCAGCAGATACTAGCTGGGCATCCTCTCCCTGGAGACAGCATCAGATCCTATAGGTTGAGAAATCAGCCCCCAAGACTACTCCCTACTTTGATGCCAATCACAAGCCCCACGTTGTTGTATCTGTGCTTCTGACTGGTAACTATAAATCAGGGTTCCCACAACTCCCTCTTTGGGTTTGCTTAATTTGCTGGAGTGGCTCACAGAACTCAGGGAAACACTTACATTTACTGGTTTATTATAAAAGATGTTCCAAAGGCTACAGACGAAGAGGTGTGTGAACCCTGAACATTTGAGACAGGTCTCAGTTAATTTAGAAAG
>NW_012101613.1:0-275 GCF_000951045.1 Mandrillus leucophaeus | reverse complement strand
TTTGGAAAAACTCCTGTGTTCATGACGCAGTCAAGGGAAGGTCTGTGGATGAATTATTCCACGAAGCCAACTTTGCAAGATTCCTGAGGAGTGACTGTGCGACCCGTCCCTGTCCCTGCAGCCCATGGGCAGCGGCTTCAATGCACACTTTACAGTTTACAACGCACTTTATTTTTTAATTTTGTCGAGACAGGGACTCACTCTGTCACCCAGTCTGGAGTGCAGTAGTGCAATCTGGGCTCTTTGCAACCTCCACCTCCCAGGCTTAAGCAATT
>NW_012101612.1:248210-254853 GCF_000951045.1 Mandrillus leucophaeus | reverse complement strand
TTTTTCTACTTTGCCACACTGTCCTCTGCCCTGGAATTGACTCTCCTTGAAAACTGAGAACAAGCCCGGGCCACCGAAACTTCTTGAGTATCAGAAGCATATAAAACAATTCTCCATGGTTGCCTGTCTTGAATTGTGATACCATTATCCTCTTACAGACCAATTGGTGTGAAATCAGATCCTGCCTGGGAGTGGGAAAAAGAATAGAAAGGGAAGACGCTGGCTCCAAGCTCGGCAAGACACAAAAACTTACTGGAGTTCTGCAGGGGCCTGTTCAAAGCCTGGGTATATTCTGTCATTTGGCAAGAATTAAATAGAGCCTTGTGTCCTCTAAGATTATTCTGTTACCTTCAGGATTAGGTTACCCATCATTATATTTAACCTATGGGAAAAGCCAACACAAAGCTCTGCTAAAGATGTAATAGGAAGCATATAATAAAGAATCCTCATGTCAAAGAGATACAAGTTTCCCACAGAGAGCTGGCGCTGAATGGATTCTTTCTGCTTCTGCCTACCATCCCTGAGGGGAACTCAGCCTCAGAGGCCCAAAGGGATGTGGGCAAAGCAGCCCCGGCTTCCTAGAGACAGATACAGGTGCTCTGCTCTTATTCATTCATGAGCTAACTACGAAGAGGGTGCAGGAAGAAGGGAAGGGAGGTTAGAGCTGACCTTATCTTGCTTCATCTGTATGAATTCCAAAAGGCCCTGGGGAACCTGAGATTCCTAGACTTATTCCCTTCTCACATTTCCTACTGGAAATCCCTCCAGCTGGCGGGATGCTAAAATAGGTACCATTTAGCCGGCTAATGAAGTCCATATGCAATTGTTAGAAATATAATTGACACTTCAGACTTTGGATCTCCGTTTTGCTTTGCACAGTTTTCTGCTGCCCAGCGTGGCTGCCTGATTGGAATGCTTCTGTTTTCCGAGTGTCTTTGCCCTGGCTGGAGTTAAAAGTAGACGCTTGATGTGCTAATGTCAGGTTATAATAACACCTATATGTTATGCTGATTAAATAAAATAACATTGGTAAAGCAAAGTGCCAGACACACGGTGGCACTGTCTAAATCAGAATGATTATTTACAATCTGCCCTCTACCCACCTTTTCCAGGCTCATTTCTCAGGACTCTGTTCCTCCCTGAGGCCTGGTCCAGCACACCTTAATGTCTATCCGCACTGAAACAGTCACTGTTTCAGGCAGACATCAGTCCCTTCATGCTGTCATGGTTTCATATGTGCCTGCCAAAGAGAATGCTACTGTGGTCCCAGGGTGAAGGAACTGGTCTTATCTCCTGAGCGATAAAGTCAAGGTTTCTGAGGGTTAGAGAATAGCCTAAGTGAATTTAGACTCTCTCGGCAATATTTAAACCCTTTTGATTTCTGGGACAAAGTTGGCACTCAGTTTATAGTTGTCAGATGAATGAATACATAAAAGAAGAGAATTTAGAAAGACTCTGGAACTTTAGTGTACGAAAAAAAATCACCAGGGAGATTTGTTAAAATGACAGGCTGTCTGCGATGTTTTCCCCTTACAGATACGGGACACAGAAATTCAAGCCCCTCAGTTATTCATGTAACACACACACACATACACACACACACACACACGCTCACAAAGACACAGTAATTGGCCAAATGTGTAAATAATACAAGAACATAATTTTGAAGAGAGAATAGTATAGTAGTATATGATACTGCAAAGAATGATACCATCAATTTGCGACTAACAGCCTCTAATCACCTGGATTTCAAAACAAGATGATAAGGATAGATTTTTCTGCCTTCTAGTTTATATATGGCGGAGTACTGAGAGCACATTTAGAAGGTAATAACATGTAAACAGCAATTACTGTTACTGAGGAAAAGTACAAAGAGTTCTGCTCTTTATGTCCATGATGTAATTGCTTATGACAGCTCCATGAAGCAAATGTATACATATGTATGAATATATTGTTATATATGATTACCAATGTATATACAAGAGTGCACATATTTACACATACCAATCTTACAAGCAAGAAAGTCTCAGAAAGGCTAAAAAAGGTAACTAAGATCATAAAGGGTCAAGATTCAAATTCAGCACCTTCTAATTCCAAAACCTGTGCTCTTAACCACAACTCTTCACAGTGTTTTCCAATGATATGAAAACAGAGGTCAGTGTGAAAAGCCCTGTGCTTATTCCAGTACTTCAGTGAAATCACCCACAGTTATTGAACTTAGGGACTCAACTCCACAGTCCCCCCTTGACTCGGAAGCAAAATTCAAGTACTGAAGTATATTGCATAATTGTATTCCCGGATCTTGTTCTTGAAGCAGCTGCAGAGTGTTCATGTTTTCTGAGTGTCCACTGGATTCACAGAGAATGGGAAGGCAATTCTCCTGTACCAAGGGTTTACTGTCTGCAAGGAACGGGACTGGAGACTTAACACACTGCATTTCCTTCAGTGAAATGAACAAGGTGAAACTTCGGTCTAATGGAAACTGAGAGAAAAAGTTTCTTCACTGTGTTGTTCTCACTCCTTACCTGATTTTCCTTAGTGTCAGGAAAGGCACATTTTGTTCACAGAAAGGCATTTATGAGGTGTGATTTTACCATCTCAGAGAGTCCCTGAGTCAAGTCCGCGACCCCCGCTGCCCCTGTGCATGCTGTGTCTGACGGTCCATAATTCAAGATTAATGGCTGCTTTAAATCCCTTATCCCCTGTGAAAGTGCCAGGGACCAGGAGTGGTAGCAGGGTCATGCTAGAAATATTTATCTTAGATTTGCATATATGTGGTTAGAGAAACTCAACGTGAAGTTAGAATGGTGCAGACCAGAGACAAAGAGATGTCATCCGCGTGGGAAAGGGTGCCAGAGGCGCTGAACCACAGGCTGAGTCCCTGGACCACATTTTGAGCTTTATGGCAAATAGTTGTTCCTTTTGTCTTCTTTTTTTCACTCCAGTCCTTCCTCCTTCCTGCCATGTTTTCTGCCCCAAAATATGTTTCTATGAGCTGTTAGTACTTCTACTAAGTTAGTCCAAAGCTGCCTCTTTCTATATTTTACGCCCAGCCTAAAAGTTTACCTGTACATACTGAACACTAACCTAACTGGACGTGTAAACCGACTGTAACTTACTCTTGTGCCAATCACTGAGTTTTGGCCAATCACAGGCAGCCAACTGTTCAAACCCTGTAACAAATAAGGCAAACGCTGAGCTGCAACCAATCTGGCTGTTTCTGTCCGTAAATTTCCAACCACACAGCAGGATTGAAGCCTCTCTGAATCTATTCCGCTTCAGAAACTGCCCGATTTGTGAATGATTTTTCACTCAGTTAAACTCTGTTAAATTTAATGTTCTAAGGGTTTTACCACTTTCTTTGCTTTCCAAAATGCCAGTTTTTGAACTGCTCATCTAAGAACCCATGGGAGAGGTTTTTTGGAAAATAGGTATTTTCAGGTCCCGCTCCGAAAATCCTTTGATCCTTTGGTAGTTCTGGAGTGAGGCCCAGGAAGCTGGATTTTAAATAATTCAGAGGCAGAGCCAGATTCCCAGCTTCTGGTGATCTTGGAAACAGCAATACAGCAATTCTAGAGAAACTTTGCTTCATGAGCTTTCTCACTGCCCTGAAAGCCTGGAGACCTGCATGGAGGCTATATTAATATTTCATGTCCTCTAAATCAGTTTTCAAAAGTCATTAAGCCATTAAATTTGATTTCCCTGAAAGGTATACATTGACTTAATCCACAGGGTAGCACATACAGACATTTGGAGTTTTGCTGCATTCCTTCTATTTTCCACTCAGAGGCAGATGTATTTAATCCCTCAAGTCACCAGCATCTCACTTCCTAGCCTTCTCTCTCCATGCCCTTTCATAACTCAGGCATTCTAAATTATTTACCCACTCAGCTTCGCCCTCTACATTTTCTTCTAAGAATTTTTTCATTACAACGTAAGATCAGGGTTCAGAAATACTCTTGCCCCTCTTCCAGTAGAAGGGTTGACATCTCTTAATGCAAAGGAGAAAAGCAGCAAAGGATCAAGCATCCGCTGATCTCCTGACTTGATTCTTACAAAGGTCATTTATCTTAGGTTGAGCTTTGATCAAAACAGAGCAAACAAAGTTTATGTTCATAAAAACACATTTCGATAAACCCCACAAGTGCAAATGTGGAAGATCATGGGCTTTATCTTCGGTGACCATTTTCTCAGCAGTCTCCTGGTGTGAAAGCAGACTTTCACAAGCCAGTGAAATGTCAGATGGATGAATATATAAACACACCTTCTACCTCCATGTTTAGTGACATCTCCTTGGTAGCTTGAAAATGGCCATGGTTGGAGTGTTTACACCATAAAAATGAGCAAAATGCTACAAATCAGGTCTTGCTTTATCAGAAGACTGGTTTGCCAGCAACCTGCTGTGCCAATGATGCATCTACTTTGCTTCCTAAATAACTGTCTTCCTGGTAATCTTAGCTTTGTAAAGCTGGCTGCTTTGAATATTCACCAGACCAAGTCCTCTACAAATTCACAAATTCATGTGTTCTATCTCAATTATAAGCCTATCCCTCCCTATAAAAGTATCACCGTCCTAACCTTTAGAGTAATTCCTCCTTGCACTTCTGTATTGCTTTATTATCAAGTGTATATCTATATATTTTACCATACTTGTGAACTTAAAAAAACGTGATATCCCTGTTAAGTTTCTTTTAATCGACAAGTTCCCCTTTTATTCTTTTATTTTTCTTACAATTTATCTGTTGAGAAACATAAGCCTTTGATGCATGCATATTCCCACAGCCTGAATTTTACAGATTGCACACTCATGGTGCAATTTAATATAGCCCTCTGTCCTCTGTATTTCCTGCACATTAGCATCTAGATCTAAAGGCTTGATCAGACTTGGGTTTTATACTTCCACAAGATAAAGGTGGCACTGTGGTCTCTCATCAGAAGACATGTAATATCTAGTTGTTTGTTTCCTTACAATGTTCAGTCATTGATGCCCAATGCTTAGATCCATTAATTCACTGGAGATTGCAAAATACCAATAATCTAATTCTCTCATTTCTTTTTTTCATGAATCAGTTGAAATACTCTGAAAAGAGATGTTTTCTCTCACCTACTAATTAGCAACCCATGGCACAGATCAAATAGGGAAACACAGAATAAATGGTTGATTCTCTTCCTTTTCTTTAACCAACTTTTACAATGAGTTGATTCCTCTATCTTTGCAATTTAACAATTCCATTGTTTTAATAAATTAATAAAACAAAGAGGTACATAAATGCAAAAATACTCAATCCAGAAGCCAGCCTCCTACCTCATTAAAAAATACTTGAAAGATTTCTACAGAAATCAGGGACAACTGAAGAATGTTCATCAATAGTGATCATGGACATTTGTTTTTTTCCCCATTCTGGAGGCACCGGCCAATATTATTAACCAACTGTAAGAAATTAGAGGTGAAAACATTGGGAAAGAGGAGGTAAACTTGCCACTCGTAGTATATGATATGATTATACTCTTGAAACATACTAGAGAATCAGCTCAGAACACCATTAAAACAATATAAGAACTTAGTAAGTGCCCACCTCACGCTCCCATGTCAATCATTTACCTCTGGTTGCCTTCCTTCTCTGCCACCGGGATGAGGAGGGAGGATGCAATCTCCTGACCAGGTGATTCCCCTGAGTACCACTGGCCCTGAGAAGAGGATGTGGGTAAGGGCACCAGCCACATCCACTGCACTCAGTACAGCCTTTGCTCATGACATAATATATAAAATCAACCTGAGAGCAAAACATAAAGAACCACAACATCAAAATACACTGAAGCCCTTTACTCACCAATATTTGCCATTTGGAAGGCAAACATAGCCTGGGCTGTAGAGTCAAACAGACTGGTTTTGAGTTCTAGCTCCACAATTATGACTTGAGAAAACTGTCTAATTTTGGCCTAAGTTTTCTCTTCTGTAAAATGGACACAATTATTTTATAAAAGCCTACTTTAAAGGGTAGCTATAAAGATTAAAAGAGACCCGGTATCAGTATGAACAGCACTGTCTGAAATGTGGTATAAGCTCACCAAGCTTTAGCTGATTGTTCCTTTGACACTATTTAATCTAAGTTTGACCCTCTTACGAAATAAACAAGAAATAAACGAATAGCTAAACACACAAAGCCTGTGCTTCATTTAATATTACTCTAACTCCAGTGCCAGCATTTTCTCTTCAAAATATATTGACTTCCTGCCCCCACCCCCTGTTGCACCTGTGAGCTCTGAAACACACCATCTGCCTCAGCCCTGAGATATTAATATATAGAAAATAAATTAAGCCTGTTCATTAACCATAGAAAACTAACACTTATGGTCTGGACATAATTTTAAAGAGAATTTAGACATGCTAAAATTTTTCTTCATATGGAATTTTGGGACTATGTTAATCAAATTATACATCAATAGTAATTTCTTTCTGAATACAAAAGCATTATATACACATTGTAAACACTTTACAAAATACAGTTAGCAAAATAAAAGGCAATTTAAATCCCACCACATAGAAACACTCAATATTGCCATTTATGCTTATCTTTCTAGACTTTTGGTGCACAAACATTAATTACTAGATTATTTTAATACAAAGCTGTATTCATAGTGC
>NW_012101612.1:236635-246695 GCF_000951045.1 Mandrillus leucophaeus | reverse complement strand
TTTATTTACATACATATATTATTTTCCTTTGGAAATAAAGAGTTATGATATCATATGAAGTGATTGCACCTCTTAGTGGATCTTAGGGCAGGAAACTGACTTGGTTCTGAGTGTGCTTACCCTGCCCCTGATCATAATAACTGGACTAAAATGTGCTCGCTGGAATTCTCAAGCCATCCCTAAGTCCAGAGAATAACTAAATTCCTTATTAGAGAGCCAATTTGCTGTGAGGGAAATTAAGTTATTATTGCCTCCTGAATGTCAGCTGGCAGGCTCCATCTCTGGCTAATGCCTGTAATTATACAAACAGCCTTCTGAGCACAGCCCGTATGGCAGCTGCATATGGCATTTACAGTTGTTATAATAACACAACAGCCAGCCAAGAAGCACAACACAAGCGCACCTCTAACTCGCAAGTGACCTGCTAATTAGCAGCTGTGTGGGGTTAACCGAAAGAGCATCTCATATAGGGCGGTGTGTTGTGAATGTAAACACTGACCTAGTAAACGGGACAATGTACGCCAGGAGGAGCTTACTCATACCCTGCCTGTGTTGGTCAAACAAATGGGAAAAACAGAGAGTCAGCAGGGAGACCCTGTAAAATGAATACAACACTGAGAAGAGGGAATCTGAATCATAACTATATGATATGAGAGCCCCTGAATCATAACTATAGAACTGATCTTTGCGTTTGGACATTGAGGTTAAATGTGTCCAGTCCCAAGACCCCGCTCTCCATCTTGGCTCCAACGGCTTCTTCTCTCTTTCCATTGCATTATCTCATTTATGGTTGTCCTAAGGCTTCTTTTTGTTTCCCACTCAGAAGTTTGGTTTGTTTTGCTTTCTGTGCTCAGAAGGCTGTTTGTATAATTACACTATGACCGAGTCCCATGTTGAAAAGTGAAATGCTTCCTAATATTTCTCTTTCTTCCATCCAATTGCTCTAAAACGCTGTGTGTCTGCATCTATCTAGTTCCTTCCAATCTTAATTCCAAGTTCTGCTATTGTCAAACATTTGAAAGTTGTTCTTAATAACTGGCGTTTACAAAGGCAACAAAATGCTTAGGCAAAACAAACACATAGGGATTGTGAGGACTGCTCACATGGACTCTGCTCCCAGCTTCTTCCTTTTTTGTTCTATTTGCCTCATTGTAGCAGTAATCTTTTCTCTTAATCTTTCTTCCTAACAAAATTAAATTTCTTTTCTCCTTTCCCTTATACAATTTGTATCACTTATAATGTCACAAAGTGAACAGATAACAAATTAGATGATCATTTACCATAAAAACAAATTGGGTACACTAGCAGTTTAAACCTGCTTGGTAATAATAATTAATGATAACAGCAGTATGTATTAGGTGCAACATGGTACTGAACACTTTACATGCGTAATCTCATTCTATCCTCATAATAATTCTATTATGCATGTTCCATTAATATGTCATTTTATAGATTAGAGAATGGCTCTTAGAGAAATCAGTACTTGCTCAAAATCTCACAGTCAGCATAAAAGCTACGATTCAAGTGGGACGGATCTTACTCCAGAACCGAAGGGCTTCTCCACAGTCAGTTAAGAGCTCACTGCTCAGGGCTCTGGTCTCCTCATGGATACAGGCGGAATGGTCTCCAAGGGCCCCTTCAGTCCTATAAAATATGAGGAGACATATAAATATAAAATGCAATCCTCGAAAACCTTCCCATCTGTTTATAAATTGGAAGACAAAAGCAACTTAAATCAATGTGTGTTATATTTGGTAATTCACCCGTTTATTATTGATTTTTGAAGTCTTTTTATTGGAGAAGTAATTTGAGGCCTTCCATTCAAGATGGCGGGTCCATCACACGCCTCCTCTTCCCCTTCTCTTCCAACCTTCAGGAAAATGTCGGTGTCATTATGCAAGGAAATAAACCCATGGCCACATAGGAAGGGGAATGGCTGATGCCAGCGGACAAGCAATTCCAGAATATTTTGGATGTCAGAGGCAGATGGGAGTGTATACGGAGTGAAATAGAGGAGAGAACTGGGCATCCTGGCAGGAGACGCCTCCAGGTAGATCCATGAGGACCCATGATTTTTATTTTTCACTTTTTAGCAGCCTATTTTTTTCTTTTGTTACTTTTCTTTTTCTTTTTTTTTTTTTTTTTTTAATTTTTACATTCAGGGACTTATTATATAGTTAATACATGTCATGGAGGTTTGTTGTACAGATTATTTCAACACCCAGGTACTAAACCTAGTACCAAAATAGTTATTTTTTCTGATCACCTCCCTCCTCCCGCCCTCTACCCTCAAGTAGGCCCAGTGCCTGTTGTTCCCCTCTTTGTGTTCGTGTGTTCCCATCATTTCGCTCCCTTTTTTTTTTTTTTTTTTTTTTTTTTTTTTTTTTGAGACGGAGTTTTGCTCTTGTTGCCCAGGCTGGAGTGCAATGGCATGATCTCAGCTCACCTCAAACTCCACCTCCCGGGTTCAAGCGATTCTCCTGCCTCAGCCTCCCAAGTAGCTGGGATTACAGGCATGCGCCACCGCGTCCGGCTAATTTTGTATTTTTAGTAGAGACAGGGCTTCTCTATATTGGTCAGGCTGGTCTCGAACTCGCGATCTCAGGTGATTCACCTGCCTTGGCCTCCCAAAATGCTGGGATTACAGGCATGAGCCACCATGCCTGGTCCCCAGCTCCCTTTTATAAGTGATCCTAGATTGGAGATGACAGGCACAAAAGGTGAGTGAAGCCTGGAAGAAAGGAACGGGGAAGAAGGTAATTATTTGAAGGTAACCATGAGTGGCAGTGCCATCTACTTTGCCTTCACCCTGAGCCTGGGAAGTCTATTGTTTCCTCCAAAAGTAAAAACTATAAAAATCCCTCCTCTAAGTAAGTTAAACAAATTTCCCAGGAAGAGTTTCTATTACGAGTTGCTCGTGGTACTGAGTAAAGCCCTTATGGTTCTGCACTTGAATAACCTTAACTTCATAGGCATAAGTTCTGTTACTTTAGGCCACCTTGAAGGGAAACCAGCCTCCCTCTTCCCAGAAGCCCAGCAACAAGACAGACCTACCTATAAATGTACCCAGAAACTTTACATCAACTCCATACAACTATCAGCATGCTTCTTAATTCTTACATATAAAAAGGAAACCAAGAAGTATAAGGTATATGATAAAAACCAGCAGCGTGGAAAAAAGAAAGACCACATAAATGAGCGGAAATAACCCAAAAAATCAGGTAAAATAATAACAAATAAGATTGTTGTATGTCTTAGCCTCAGTAAAATTTGAGAGGAAATGAATCTATTAAAAATACAATGCTGATTCACAATAGCAAAGACATGGAATCAACCTAAATGCCCTTCAGTGGTAGCCTGGATAAAGAAAATGTGGTACATATACACCATGGAATACTATGCAACCATAAAAAAAAACAAGATCACATCCTTTGCAGGAACATGAAAGGAACTGGAGGCCGTCATTGTTGGCAAATTAATACAGAAACAGAAAATCAAATACCACATGTTCTCACTTATAAATGGGAGCTAAATGATGGGAACACATGGACACAAAGAGGGGAACAACAGGCACCTGGACCTACTTGAGGGTGGAGGACGGGAGGAGGGAGAGGATCAGAAAAAAATAACTGTTTTGTTACTAGCCTTAATACCTGGATGATGAAATAGGCTATACAACAAACTCCCATGACATGAATTTGCCCGTATAACAAACCCCTGAACGTACAATAAAAGTTAAAAGAAGAAAAAAAAAAACTTTACAAAAGGAAAAATAGGGTACTAGAAGGTGAAAAATAAAAATATATAAAAGAGTTATTAGAAATTAAAAATAAAATATCAGTAGAATGATTGCAAGATAGAGTTAGGGTACGTCTCCTAAAACGTTGATCAGAATTATAGAAGTAAATAGAATGAAGAAGGCAAGTAAGAGTTAGTTCCAGGCAGTCAAACATCTTAGTAAAAGAAGTAACTAGAAAAGAGATCAGAAAATGGAGGCCAGGTATGATGGCTCGCGCCTATAATCCAAGCACTTTAGGAGGCTGAGGCGGGCAGATCACCTGAGGACAGGAGTTTGAGACCATCTTGGCCAACATGGAAGACCCCATCTCTACTAAAAGTACAAAAATTAGCCAGGCATGGTGGTACATGCCTGTAATCCCAGCTACTAAAGACGCTGAGGCACCAGAATTGCTTGAACCTGGGAGGTGGAGGTTGCAGTGAGCCGGTATTATACCACTGCATCTCAGTCTGGGCAAGAAAGAAAAAAAAAGAAAAAAGGAAAGAAAAGAAAAGAAAAGAAAAAAAAGAAAAAGGAGAGAGAAAAAGAGAAAGAAAAGAGAGAGAAAAAGAGAAAGAGAAAGAAAGGAAAGAAAGAAAGAAAGAAAAAGAAAAAGAGAGAAAGAAAAAAGAGAGAAAGGGAGGAAGGCAGGAAAAAGAAAGAAAAGAAAAGGAAAAGAAAATGATCAAATGTGCAATAAAAGAAACTCCAGAAAAAAATACAAAATTATTCAGCATCAAAAGAGTATAGTGTGAACATTAAGATAAATGACAGAAGACCACATCTGAAACGGTGTCAGGAAACTTAAGAACGGCATGGATTTAACAAAATAAATAACGTCTGAAAACTTCCAGAAGAGAAAGGGAGAAAAATTCTTATCTCCCAAAAGGAGCAACAGTCTGATTTCTCATGAACACCACTGGCTACTAAAATATACTGCTTTCATGGTTCTGAGGGTAATTTTTTAAACTTAGACTTCATGTTTTAGAACATGTGTAGATACACAGAATAATTTATAAGATGGTGTACAGAATGATTTGTAAGATATTTTACAGAGTTGCCATAAACCTGGCATTCAGCCTCCTCTGTTATTAATATTTTTCAATCTTTTTGTTACATTTGTTACAATGGCACACTTATTACAATGAATGAACCATACTTATTCAGATGTCCTTAGCTTCCACCCAATGTCCTTTTTCTGTTCCAGGACCCCATCCAGTGTGCCACTTGTCATGTCTTCTTAGACTCTCTTTGATTGTGACAGTTTCTCAAACTTCCTTGTGTTTAATGACCTTGACAGTTTTGAGGAGTACTGGTCTGATTTTGTAGGATGTCTTTCTCTTACAAGGTGCCTAATTTTTTTCTCATGTGTAGACTGAGGTTATGGGGTTAGGGGAAGAAGATCGCAGAAGTAAAGCATCATTCTCGTCACTTCCTACCACGGGTAAATACTATCAACAAGACATCACTATGGATGTTGACCTTTATCACCTGGCTAGGGTAAGGTTTGTCAGATTTTCCTATGGTAACGTTACTGTTTTTCCCCCTTTTCATACTGTACTATGCACAGCCCACGTTTAAGGAATGGGGACTCACGATCCACCTCCATGAAAGTAGAACATCCATATAAGTTATTTAGACTATGTCTGCTGAGAGATTTGCCTCTTTCCCCCATTAATCAATCATTTCCTTATATTAGTTTGGACTCACTGATATTCATTTTATAATTTGAGTTATAATCCAATATTACTTTTTTACTTCACTCAAATTATTCCAGCCTTGGCCATAGGAGTGCTTTCTGTTGGCTTCTGTGTACCTTTGACATAACCCCATCAATGTGTGTTTGTTGTGGTTTTGTTTGTTTGTTGTTGTTGTTGTTTTTTTTTTTTTTTTTTTTTGGTTTTTGAGCACCTCCTTACTTTCTATCATGACAAGCTACTCCAGGCTCATCTTGTATATTTCCTGACCTGATCCTAAAATCAGCCATTTATCCAAAGAGCTTGCCTCTTTTATTGAAGGTAGTATTTGAAAATAAGATCTGAGGAATGTGTATTCCTTACTACTGGGGTATTACTGCTTCCAGGCTCTCTAAGCTGGCAGAGCAAAGAAATATATGTGTGCATACTGTTACATATTTATGCACACATCTATAAATATTTCTATAAGTAACCATCTGGGTCTATATTAAGCTAAATATGAATTCGTACTGATGTCTCCAGCTATAATTCACTACCATATGGATTATTCTAACTCCCTCCTTGCTTATCTGTAAACTACCATTCCCATAGTAAGAAACCTGTTTCCCACTATCTGCCATCCAGTTACTTGATTGTTCAATTCCAGTATACATATACAGTATCCGAATTGTTAACTCTACACCCATGGGAAGCAACTTTATCAACTAAGGTATAGTCCTTTTGTGCAGTTCCTTTTACCTTTAGAATTGCAGAATCCACCCATTTTCAGAGTTACTTAGGTCTGAACTTTTCCTGTCATAAACGTCACTGAGGTTGGATTGATTTTGTTTAATTTGCACACATCAAAGTTTACTCTACTATAACATTCTATGGTTTTGTCAAATGCATTATGTCTGTATCCACCATTATAGTATCAAACTAAAGGGTTTCATCACCCTAAAAAATTACCTAGGTTTTACCCATTCAATCCTCCCCACTTTCCCCCAAACATGTGGCAACCACTGGTCTTTTCGCTAGTTTTGTATTTTCCAGTATGTCATAGAGTTGAAATTATGTAAAGTGTATCCCTTTCAGACTGCCTTTTTTCACTTAGCAATATGTGTTTAAGATTCCTCAATGTGTTTTCATGGCTAGATCATTTCTTTTTAATGTTGAAAATTCCAAATAATATTCTGTTGTATGAATGTACAAATGTTTATTTAGTCATTTACCTATTGAAGGACATCTTGGTTGCCTCCATTTTGTGGTGATGATGAATAAAGCTGCTACAAATATCTAAGTACATTGCTGAGTTTTGTGGCAAAACTGTAACTGTGAAAAAAAAACTGCCAATCTGTCTTTCAAAATGGCTGTATCACTATGCGTTTAACCCGGCAATGTTGGTATACATGTTTTCCAGAATTTGGTATTGTCATTTTTTAAAAGTATAGCTATTTTAATTAGTGGGTAGGAGTATCTCATTATTGTTTTAGTTTGGGGTCTCCTAATGACAAATAATATTGATTATCTTTTCATAAACTTATATGTCACCATCTTCTTTGGTGAGGTATCTGTTCAGATCTTTTGCATGTTTAGTCATTAGATTTTTTGTTTTACTATTGTTCAGTTTTATGCATTCTTTGCATATTAGATACAAGTACTTTATCTGATATGTGTTGTGCAAACATTTTCTCCCATCTGTGGCTTACATTTTATTCTCTTAACATTGTTTTTTGCAGAGCAGAAATTGTTAATTATAATAAAGTATAATTTATATATATAAAATATATATATATAAATACCATTGTAAATGGTATTTTTATTTCAAATTCCAATAATAATTGACTTTCATAGATTAACTTTGAGTCCTATGACTTTGCTACGTTTATTTGTTAATTTCAGAAGGGTTTGGGGGATTGTTTTTGTCAATTTGGAGAGAGTTTATGCATAGAAAATAATATTATCTGTGAACAATGGCTGTTCTATTTCTTCCTTTCTAATCTTTTGTTTTATTTCCTTTTCTTGTCTTATTGCACTAAGATTACCAGTAGTATGTTGAATAGGAGTGCTGCAAAGGAATATCTTTACTTTGCTCCTGATCTTGGTAGGGAAGCATCTGCCTCTCACCAGGAAGTATGAAGTTAACTGTTGGACTTTTATAAGTATTCCTTACAGAGTAGAGGAAGTCCCCTCTATTCCTTGTTTGCTGAGAATTTTATTATGAATGGCTATTGGATTTTGTTAAATGCTTTTTCTCTATCAATTGACATGACCAGATGATTTTCTTCTTTATCTTGGTGATGTTGTGAATGACTTTAATTCATTTTAAATGTTGAGCCAGCCCTGTATACCTGGAATAAAGCCCAGTTGCTCGTGGTGTATAATTTCTATACACATTTTTTTGATCCAGTTTGCTAATTTTTTCTTAAAGATTTTTGCATCTATGTTGTATAAGTTTCTTTTTCTGCTATAAAAAGTTATCACACACTTAATGGCATAGGACAGCAAAAATTTATTACCTTACAGTTCTGGAAGTCAGAAGTGTGAAGTGGGTGTTACAGGCTAACACTGAGATGTTGGCAGAGCTTCATTCCTTCTGGAATTTTCAGGAGATAACCTACTTACATGCCTTTTCCAGACCTACTGTATTCCTTGGCTACTGTCCCCGCCCTCCATCTTCAGAGACGGTTACTCCCACATCCGCTTCTGTCATCACGTCTCCTCTCTGACTCTGACACTCTCGTTTCTTCTTTTAAAGATCCTTATAATTACATTAGTCCCACTCAGTTAATCCAAGATAGTCATTCCATTTCAAGGGCCTTAACAATATCTGCAAAGTACCTTTTGTCATGTAAGGTAACAGATTCCAGGGATTCGAATATGGATACCATTGGGGGTGAGGGGTGAGAGGGTGCATAATTCTATTTACCACATGTTCATGAGAAATATTGGTCTGTGGTTTTTCTTTCGTATAATGAGTTTATCTGGTTTTAGTGTTATGGTAATATGTTGGCCTCATAGGATAAGTTAGGAAGTGTTAAATTTTCTGTTTGCTGGAAGAGATTGTAGAAAATTGGTATTATTTCTTCCTTAGTGTTTGCTAGAATTCACCACTAAAACCATCTGAGTCTGGAGATCTCTTTTTATAGTTATTGATTATTGACTAATTCTAAAATAGATATAGTCCTGTTGAAATTATCTACCTCTCTTTGAGTTTTGATAATTTGTGTCTTTCAAAGAGTTGATCCGTTTTATCTAAACTATCAAATTTGTGAGAATGCAGTTTTTCATACTGTTTCTTTATTATTCTTTTTGATGTTTATGTGATCAGTGGCAATGATCTTTCTTTCATGTCTGCTATTGGTAATTTGTGTTTTTTATCTTTTTTCTCCTTGGCTATCCTGGCAAGAGTTTTCCCATTTTTATTGGTCTTTCCAAATAATTAGCTTTTGGTTTTGTTGATTTTCATTATTATTATTATGTGCTTTTAAATTCATTGACTTCTGCTCTAGTTTTGTTACAAAAGTGAGATCTCTTACATGTGTTCTCTTGCCCTTCTGCCTTCCACCTTTCTCCAGTGGGTTGACCTGCACTGGATGCTGATGCCATGCTCTTGGACTCTCCAGGTTCCAGAACCACAGGCCAAATAAGCTTGTTTTATTTATAAATTATACCCAGTCTGTTGTAATTCTGTTATAGCAGCAGAAAATGAACTGAGATAAAAGTTAATGTTCACATATTTAAGATATTTCCACTATCTTTCTGTTACTGATTTCTATTTTAAGTCCGTAGTGGTCTGAAAAACTACTTTGTATGATTTCTATTACTTTAAATTTGTTAAACTGTGTTTTGTGGCACAGAATTTTGTGAATATTCCATATAAGCTTGAGAATTTGTATTCTTCTGTTGTTGCATAGAGCTCTCTATAAATGCCCATTAGGTCAAGTTTATTGATACAGCTGTTCAGTTCAACCATATCCTCATTGATTTTCTGCCTCCTTCATCTATCAGTATGGAAAAAGGGGTATTGATGTCTCCAACAATAATAGTGGTGTAATGTATTTTTTTCCTTCCAGTTCTATCAGTTTTTGCTTCACATATTTTGATGCTCTGTTGTTAGGTTAACGATTGTTATATCTTTTGAGAAATTTTACCCTTTTATTATGATGTAATTATCCCCTTTATCCCTGATAATTTTTTCCTGAAATTAATATAGCAATTCCAGCTTTCTTTTGATTAGTGTTACCACAGTATATGTCACTCCTTCTTTTTACTTTTGGTCTATCTTTATATTTAACGTGAGTTTCTTGGAGTAAACATACAGTTAAGCTTCTTTTTTTAAAATTTACTCTGCAGAGCTCTGTCTTTCAATTGGCTTATCCATACCATTCACATTTAAAGTGATTATTGAAATACTTGGATGAATATCCATCATGCTTGTGACAGTTTTTTATTTATTGTATTTGTTGTTTCTTTTCTTCTTTTCCTCCTCTTACTGTCTTGCCTGGTTTTAATTAAACATTTTGCATAATTCCATTTTAGCTCTTCCTTTAGTCTATCAATTAAATTTCTTTTAACAAAAATTAGTTCTTGCCGTACAGTTTGC
>NW_012101612.1:233912-236585 GCF_000951045.1 Mandrillus leucophaeus | reverse complement strand
GTCTGTGGTTTTTCTTTCGTATAATGAGTTTATCTGGTTTTAGTGTTATGGTAATATGTTGGCCTCATAGGATAAGTTAGGAAGTGTTAAATTTTCTGTTTGCTGGAAGAGATTGTAGAAAATTGGTATTATTTCTTCCTTAGTGTTTGCTAGAATTCACCACTAAAACCATCTGAGTCTGGAGATCTCTTTTTATAGTTATTGATTATTGACTAATTCTAAAATAGATATAGTCCTGTTGAAATTATCTGCCTCTCTTTGAGTTTTGATAATTTGTGTCTTTCAAAGAGTTGATCCGTTTTATCTAAACTATCAAATTTGTGGGAATGCAGTTTTTCATACTGTTTCTTTATTATTCTTTTTGATGTTTATGTGATCAGTGGCAATGATCTTTCTTTCATGTCTGCTATTGGTAATTTGTGTTTTTTATCTTTTTTCTCCTTGGCTATCCTGGCAAGAGTTTTCCCATTTTTATTGGTCTTTCCAAATAATTAGCTTTTGGTTTTGTTGATTTTCATTATTATTATTATGTGCTTTTAAATTCATTGACTTCTGCTCTAGTTTTGTTACAAAAGTGAGATCTCTTACATGTGTTCTCTTGCCCTTCTGCCTTCCACCTTTCTCCAGTGGGTTGACCTGCACTGGATGCTGATGCCATGCTCTTGGACTCTCCAGGTTCCAGAACCACAGGCCAAATAAGCTTGTTTTATTTATAAATTATACCCAGTCTGTTGTAATTCTGTTATAGCAGCAGA
Source organism: Mandrillus leucophaeus (assembly GCF_000951045.1). Taxonomy (NCBI): domain Eukaryota; kingdom Metazoa; phylum Chordata; class Mammalia; order Primates; family Cercopithecidae; genus Mandrillus; species Mandrillus leucophaeus. Next base: position 235,830 of record NW_012101612.1, on the reverse strand, counting down.
AAATGAACTGAGATAAAAGTTAATGTTCACATATTTAAGATATTTCCACTATCTTTCTGTTACTGATTTCTATTTTAAGTCCGTAGTGGTCTGAAAAACTACTTTGTATGATTTCTATTACTTTAAATTTGTTAAACTGTGTTTTGTGGCACAGAATTTTGTGAATATTCCATATAAGCTTGAGAATTTGTATTCTTCTGTTGTTGCATAGAGCTCTCTATAAATGCCCATTAGGTCAAGTTTATTGATACAGCTGTTCAGTTCAACCATATCCTCATTGATTTTCTGCCTCCTTCATCTATCAGTATGGAAAAAGGGGTATTGATGTCTCCAACAATAATAGTGGTGTAATGTATTTTTTTCCTTCCAGTTCTATCAGTTTTTGCTTCACATATTTTGATGCTCTGTTGTTAGGTTAACGATTGTTATATCTTTTGAGAAATTTTACCCTTTTATTATGATGTAATTATCCCCTTTATCCCTGATAATTTTTTCCTGAAATTAATATAGCAATTCCAGCTTTCTTTTGATTAGTGTTAACACAGTATATGTCACTCCTTCTTTTTACTTTTGGTCTATCTTTATATTTAACGTGAGTTTCTTGGAGTAAACATACAGTTAAGCTTCTTTTTTTAAAATTTACTCTGCAGAGCTCTGTCTTTCAATTGGCTTATCCATACCATTCACATTTAAAGTGATTATTGAAATACTTGGATGAATATCCATCATGCTTGTGACAGTTTTTTATTTATTGTATTTGTTGTTTCTTTTCTTCTTTTCCTCCTCTTACTGTCTTCCCTGGTTTTAATTAAACATTTTGCATAATTCCATTTTAGCTCTTCCTTTAGTCTATCAATTAAATTTCTTTTAACAAAAATTAGTTCTTGCTGTACAGTTTGCAATACATTTACAACTAGCATCATTTCACCTTTAAATAATATTCTACCACTTTATATGTAGTGCAATTACCTTAACAGACTTTTCTTAATTCTTCTTTCCTGTCCCAGGCAAGATGCTGCCATTTATTTTATTTATTCATATGCTATAATTGCCCAATACACTGTCACTATCATTGCTTTAGATAAAGTTATTTTAGGTCTATTTGGAACTTAAGAGGTAAAAGATGCTGTTTTACCTTCATTTATGCATCCTCTGATGCTGTTTCCTTCTTTATGTAGGTCCAAGTTACTAACCTATAAAGTTTTTCTCCTTCCTGAATGACTTTCTGTAGCATTTTCTGCAGGGAAGTTCCATTAATGATAAATTCTCAGTTTTTGTTTGCCTAAGAAAGTATTTATTTCATCCTAATTTTCTTTAACTTGTATTTTACATTCAGGGGTACATGTGCAGGTTTGTTATATAGGTAAACTTGTGTCATGGGCGTTTATTATACAAATTATTTCAGCACCCAGGTATTAAGCTTTGTACCCATTACTGTTATTTTTACTGATCCTTTCCCTCCTCCCACCCTCTCTGCTCCAGTAGGCCTCAGTGTGTGTTGTTCCCTTCTATGTGTCCATGTGTTCTCATCATTTAGCTCTCATTTATAAGTGAGAACATGCAGTATTTGGTTTTCTCTTCCTGCACTAGTTTGCTAAGGATAATGTCCCTGCAAAGGACATGATCTTGTTCTTTTTTATGGCTGCATAGTATTCCATGGTGTGTATGTACCACATTTTCTTTATCTACTCTATCATTGATGGGCATTTAGGTTGATTCCATGTCTTTGCTATCGTGAATAGTGGTACATGCTTGAGTCTTTATTAATAGAATGATTTACATTCCTTTGGGTATATAACTAGTAATTGGATTGCTGGGCCAAATGGTGTTTCTGTCTTTAGGTCTTTGAGAAATTGCCACACTGTCTTCCACAATGGTTGAATTAATCTACCTTCCCAACAACAGTGTATAAGCATTC
>NW_012101612.1:213960-232472 GCF_000951045.1 Mandrillus leucophaeus | reverse complement strand
TATTCCACTCTATTCTCTTCTAGCTTATATAACTTATCTTCTGTTGGTAAATTCCCATATCGCAGCTCTGCTTTTTTCAAGATCTTCTCTGTCTTTAGTTTTTTTTGGGTTGAATATAATGTGCCTAGTAGGCATAGTTTTTGGTATTTATCTTGGCATTCTCTGAACTTCTGGGATCTGTGGTTTTGTGTTTGTCATTACTTTTGGAAAATTTTCAGCCACTATTATTTCAAATATTTTTCTACTCTGTTATCTCTTTTAGTGTTGCCATTGTGTATATTTTATACCTTTGAAATTGTCCCACACTTCTCAGATATTTTTTCTGTATTTAAAAAATTCTTCTCTCTTTGCATTTTAGTTTAGAACGCTGATATTGACATATCTTCAAGCTCACTGATTCTTTCCTCAGCCACATGCAGTCTACTCATGAAACCATCAAAGATATTCTCCATGTCTGTTACTGTGTTTTGGTTTCTAACATTTTATTTTGATTCTTAGGGTTTTAATCTCTTTATTTTATTAATCATTCTTGCAGCTTGCCATTTTTTTTTTATCTGAGCCACTACCCTGCTTATTTTAAGTTCCCAGTCTGATAATTCCAAAATATGTGTCATATTAGAATCTGGTCCTGATGCTTGCCTTCTGTCTTTACTCTGTGTTATTTTTTGCCTCATAATTTTTTAATGAAAGCTGGGAATTATGTATTGGTTGCATGAACTGAGATAAAAGCCCTTTAATGTGAGTTTTTATGTTAATCTATCCAGGTGCTGAGCTATTTAATGTTAGTTGTAGATGTATGTGGCAGAAGCTTCAAATTCTTCTAGTGTCCCTGTTTTTGCAGTTTTTGTCTTCCCTATTGTCTTTGGGCTTCCCTAGGAACTCCTCCTTAAATAGAGTCTTCACCTTGCTCCTCTTACAACTCTGATATACAGTTTTTATACTGGAGCCCTGTTGATATGGTAGTAAGATGTAGGGTAGCGAAAGCACTCTAAAATATTATGATTAAATATTTCAGTGGAACTGTGCTCTTGGGATGTGACTTTCACAAATGTTTCCTAGCATTCCTTCTTTCTGCTTATGTGAGACAGGAAGGATACAGAGGACCAGGGGTGGGTAAGTGACCTTCTCCTTGGCTATCATAGGCCCTGGAAAAGTCATGCTCCTTAGAGAGTAGTCCTTTGTTATAGAGAATACTCCAGGCATTTCCAAAAGATTACTTTTTTCCTCCCCCTGCCAGAATACCCAGGAGATCTTTCCTAGTTCTTCACTGTAAGGACCTGGTGGGGTTCCTGAAAGTAAAACCCATGAGTGTGCAGCCCTACGAGATATTCACTTTCATGTGAGTATTTTTAGTGATAAAGATTTATGTTTAAGGCTTTAGTGACTGTTGCTCTAAGTAGAAATATCTTGGCCGTGACTCTGAATTTGCTAGTCTCTCCAGATTTTATATGGGGGTTTGCCCTGGGACTTCAATTCTCAATACGGTCCAAGAAAAATTATTGATTATTAATGTGTTCGGCTTTCTTCTTGTTGTGAGGACAAGAGTGATGACTTCTGAACTCTTCAGATGCTGGAAGTAAAACTGGAAGCTCAGGTCATTTTTTTTTTGCCTATTTTACTTCATACAAAATAATCCATCAAGTTTGAGAGCAAAATGAAGACATTTTTAGATGTGAATTGATGTAAAAATGTCCAATAACTGAGAAGTTGTCTAATGAAATGAGAAAGAAAATGCTGAAACTTTCAAAATATTGGAAGCCATGGGATTCAGGAAATAGTTGGTTCACCCTAGTAAGAGAAAAGAGATCTTGGGACGGTAGTTGAAAAGTCACTGGTTCATGATGAGGTAGAAGGTTCAAGGTCTCCAAGAAATGACTTCTCAAAAGAAGACATACACGCAGCCAAAAAGCATATGAGAAAATGCTCAACATCACTAATTATTAGAGAAATGCAAATCAAAACCACGAGGATATACCATCTCACACCAGTCAGAATGGCTATTATTAAAAAGTCAAGAAATAACAAATTGTAGAGAAAAGAGAATGCTTATACACTGCTAGTGGGAATGTAAATTAATTCAACCCCTGTGGAAAGCAGTTTGGAGATTTCACAAATAACTTAAAACGGAACTACCATTCAGCCCAGCAATCTCCTTACTGGGTGTATACCCAAACGAAAATAAATTGTTCTATCATAAAGACACATGCATGCATGTATTCACTGCAGTCCTATTGACAATAGCAAAGACATGGAATCAACCAAAGCGCCCATCTATGGTGGACTGGATAAAGAAAAAGTGGTATACACATATACGCCATGGAATACTACACAATCATAAAAAAGAATAAAATCATGTCTTTTGCAGCAAAATGGCTGCAGCTGGAGGCCATTATTTTAACCAATTAATACAGGAAACAGAAAACCAAATATCGCATGTTCTCACAAGTGGGAGTTAAACGTTGACTACACATGGATACAAAGAAGGGAACAACGGGCCTGCTTGAGGGTTTACGATGGGAGGACGGTAAGAATGGAAAAACGACCTATTAGGTACTGTGCTTATTACCTGAATATGTTAAAGCAAACTAAATATGGCCTGAGAAGGACTTCATACTTCTATATTTGAGTCCTTGTGGATGAACCGTAACCTACCTTAATAGTCAGACAACTAAAAACCTAACTTAGGAGTATGTGCCTGTAATAATAACTGAGCCTTGGCCAATCCCAATGGCCATATTTCAACCACTTACAGACTGCTAAGTGTTCAAACTGTGTTCAAATAAGGCAAACGCCAACCTGTAACCAATCCAGCTGTTTCTGTACTTCACTGTAAGAGGTACAGATTTCTGTAAGTCATTTCCCTTTTTCGGTCTATAATCTTCCACCACACGGCTGTGCTGGAGTCTCTGTGAATCTGCTGTGATTCTGAGGGCTGCTCAATTTGTGAATTGTTCATTGCTCAGTTAAACTCCATTAAATTGAATTCAACTAAAGTTTTTCTTTTATCAACGACAAAATAATCTGTGCAACAAACCCACATGACATGTAATTTACCCACGTAACAAACCTGCACATGTATCCCCTGAACCTAAAATAAAAGTTGAAACACAATAAAAAGGTCTCCAAGAAATGGTTGTGAAGGAAATAGATTCCGTATAGATATGAAAGACAAGCTAGATAATTGGAGTGTATAGTAAAAAATGCACCATGCTCTTGTCAACAAGAGAAAAGAAAGCAATTAGAAATGCTTTGCAGGGCTGGGAAACGTATAAGAAAATCATGGTTGACTTCCAGGTCCAGCAATAATCTGAATAACCCACACATGTGACTGAACTGGCAAGAAAATGAGGAAAATCTTTAGAGGCCAATTACAGAACCAATTCATGAATCCAGCAAGGTGAGCTCTGAAGCTGCTGACTACCCTAAGGGCATCTGTATTACTCTGTTACCCAATCTTCACTTTTAGCAACTGTCCAGAGGAAGAAGTCTAAGTCTAGGAACGTATCACCTTCCCAACAAAACTTCCTTTATATACCTGATGAAGTGAAGAGTTGGATACAAAACTTCCTGTGGATCTGGAAAATCCTCTGCAAAATAGAGAATTGGAAGAAAAAATACTGAAATCTACATTATGAAGAAAGACAGCAAAGGCAGTTTCCTACGACTACTTTGTCTTTGGGTAAACAGAAAAAGCCTCCCTTCATAATTTGCCGCTGTGGGCTGACTTTTACATGGATTGGAAATATAAGAATGTGTTCTAAAAACAAGCAAAGTAACTAATAAATTGAGATGTTAGTCTAAAGTAATTCTAGGAATTCACAGTGCCTCTAGGCAGGATCAAACATAATCTTTTTCAGAGAATTTGTTCCCACTGCAGACCTCAAAGAATTCCTACTGTCCTACTGAGAAATTTCCAGTGAATACAAGGTCAAAATGAAGACTAAACTAAACTAGAAAACAACGACAAAGCATACAACAAAAAAGACACCATGAGTGAGAATAAGCTGATGTAATAAAGAACAGTAGAACAGAAAAGACTTCACAGGTTGTTTTTATTAGACACAAAACATAAATAAGAATGTTTAAAATGATTTTAGAATGAGTCAGAATAAGAGAGTGTAAGTCAGGAAAAAAAAAGACTGGTTACAATAACCAGAGAGGATGATAAAAAGAATCAACTAGAACTTAGAGAAGTGGAAAAAAATGCCCTGATTTGTTACCTGATTGTAAACTGAGACAGTTTTCCCACTAAAAGCCTATGAAATTTGGGCTCGGGGTTTTTTGTCATGAGACATATTAAATCAGGTTTAACAAGAGGGTGTGGTGGTGGCAGTGGAAACAGTGAATGATATACTCTAGCCAGCACATTCAGAGAGGTAGGGCTTGCTGCATGCCAAGTCTCTATGATACTTCTAGGGCCATCAGCCTGGCTTTCAGTAATTATAGGGCTTCTTTGGCTGCAGCAAAGGGGCAAATCCCTGACTCCAGCTCCAAAGTTCCGCTGATTGATGGCACCATCAGTTTCTCAACCCCATCAGTTTCACCATCACTACTCAGGTTGCTCTCCAGACCCACATTGCTGACTCAGTTACCACACAGACCCTCAGGTTTAATTATACTCACAGATCTTATCTCCTAGTCATGTTTCAAGCCTCAATGACATCCACTCCTCCAGTGACTCAAGTCAGAAAGTTGCCAGTGTTCCTTGTTTGCTCCCTTTCCACCTTGCATAATCCCTACGAAGAGTCAGTTACCCAAATCCTATCAATTATATTCCTCCTTAAAGGAGATGTGTGAAAATCAAACATTTATTTCTTTTTCATTCCTAGTAACACGCCTTAGCCCATGGCCTCACTGAGATTCCCGTGTCCAAGCAACATCTCCTCGGTCCATTTTCACTTTTGCTGATGAGCAGCAGAAGTATTCTAAGACTGCTAAGACTTGAGTTTCCTGGTCCCTTACTTGCACCAGCCCCTTCTGAGACTTGGAGAGTCTTCTTAGTATGTTTCTATGGTCATATGTTTTGTCAAATTTGCCAAGGTAAGATACCTTGATATGCCAAGTGAAAGTCTTATGATTCATAATATGTAAAATAATCCTTTAGTGGTTTTCTCAAATTTGGCAGACAAACTGGAAAATCTGTATAACACAACCAAAAAATTGTGAAAATGAAAAAATTATTCTAAACTATTAATAATTGGCATCTTGACTCACAACTCTAATCCCAGCACTTTGGGAAACCGAGGCGGGAGAATGGCTTAAGGCCAGAGTTCAAGGCTAGCCTGGGCAACATAGCAAGATCTTGTCTCTACAAAAAATAAGAAAAAGTAACCAGGCATGGTGACATGTGCCTATATTCTCAGGTATTTGGGAAGCTGAAGCAGGCAGATCGCTTGAGCCCAGGAATTTGAGGTTGCAGTGAGCTGTGATTATACCACTGCACTCCAGCCTGGGTGACAGAGCAAGACCCTGTCTCTAAAAAACATGAATAAATCAATAAATAATAAAATAAAAAATAAACTGTTAATAATAATAAAATTGCTATTAGTCATGATGGAGGAAAAACTACATTATCTTTCTATTGTGTCGATGGGAAGTGATAGAAGAAAATCACTGCCCGATGAAGAGATGAATGAAAGGGTTTGGTATCTACAAACATAGGTGAAAATCTTTTACAGACATGTGCTGGCAACAAAGTCATAAAATATGTTTATTTTCTGATTTGTCTCAGCAGTTTAAAATGTGTAATTTGTTGTGTTTTTTTCATTCTAAACAAATATTCACTGTGAACCTAATTCTGTATTTTTAAATTCATCCTATTCTTTTCTTAAAAAGAGCTCCCAAATTTTATGTTATCAGGCCCCACAAAACCTGGGTCCAGCACTGCTGTTATCAGAGCGATTATTTCCAAATATATGTTTGGCTAAGTCACCTCGTCTTAACTTCAGCATAAAATTCAAATTCCTTCACATAATATATAATGACTGCATAATCATACTCTGTCCATCATTTCTAGTGTGAACTCTCGCCACTCCCCTAGTTAGACTCGATTTTCCAGAAACAATAAATTGCTTCAAGTTAGCAAAATGGAGCAAGCCTTCCCACCCCTGTATCTGTTTGCACACCAACCGCACACTTGGCTCAGCATTTCTTTGCCTCATCCTTTTCTTCTCATGGAAATCTTTCCTGATTAACCAGTCTGTAACCAGGACATTCCTCATTATTCCTGCCCACCACAGATATTTCTTATCTGTCAAAATATGTATCACATTTTCCAACCTTATACTTATTTATTTTCATTTTCATTTTTACATTTTTGGTACATGCTAAACTGTCTAAGAGCAGAGATCATAACTCTCTTGGTTAGTGTTTCTACCTAGCACATAGTAGGTGTTTAATAAATATTTATAGAAAGAATGAAGGTTGAAATTGTGCCTGGGAGAAAGACATTGTACAATGAGCTGAAACCAAATGAGGTTTACTTTGGGAGAAGATTCTGAGCAGTAGCAATAAACCAATTGAAGATACATTGCCTGAATTACTGGGCAAATAGTTGTGATTTTTACCACATCCCCTAGTAGCATTGTATTCTTAAACAAATGCCTAGAAAACTAACATTTACACTATTGGATAGAAATACTTATGTATATATTGGTGTATATTGATGTAGGAAGAGCTTAGGCATAAACTTTTTTTGAAGAAAAGTTAGGAAGGTTACTATTGGCAACAAGAAAACGTAGGTAGCTTCTCAAGCAAAATTATTTATTTCTTAACTATTAATAATGTGAATTTCTCACCACCAGAGCCACCCCTAACACATAAACACACAGAGATACATATACACGAACATGTGTGATGTATGTAAAAGAAATAAAGGAGAAAACTTAAGGCAAATGGGTAAATATAAGAAGCATATCATTGTCTGTTGAATATAGAAAAGTTCCTGGTTTTATTCTATCCTTTATTCTGGAGCCTTGGGAAAGTCCTAAGGTGGTTATGCCACCCTCAGTCTAAATGTCTTACATGGCCAAAACCTTAAATAGATATGATCTACATTAATCACTACCCACAGTCAAAGTATTCTCAGAAAAACCTGCCAAATATCAAAATCTAAAAAGAACAATGAGCTGCTATTCCAGAATTCTTGAGTCTGTCTGCATAAGGAAACATAAAAGGCTAGCAAGTTTATTTCCCTTCCCTCAAAAAGAACAAGATTAAACATTCCTAGATACTTGGAAATTTTATCTTAGCCCTATTGACTTTCAGAAAAGTTACAGAGTCTTGCTGAACACTTTAATCAAGGATAGACACAGCAATAGTTCTCTTTAGGTACATTGAATCCTTAATATTATAATTGTTCTTCCATTTTAAAAAACCAAAAACCCTAAAATGTAGGAATGGCTTTGGAAGCAGGCAGCGGACTTTATGGAGAGTGGTAATGAAAGTACTTGGAAGAAACTACTAATCTTTGGAGATACTACAGTTGAAGGCTTAAAGAAAAACGAAGCAGCCTGGCCAAGATGGTGAAACCCCATCTCTACTAAAAATACAAAAATTAGCCAGATGCAGTGGTGGGCACCTGTAATCCCAGCTACTTGGAAGGCTGAGGCAGGAGAATTGCTTGAACCCAGGAGGCAGAGGTAAGAGTGAGCCGAGATTGCGCCACTGAACCGTAGTCTGGGCGACAGAGCAAGACTGTGCCTCAAAAAAAAAAAAAAAAAAAAACAAAAATGAAGAAAATCTCATTGGAAACTGGAGTAAGAAAAATGTTTACTATAAAGGGGCAGAAAGTATAGCAACACTGTTGTCTGCAGTTATGTAGAGAGAGGACAGCATGGTTAACCAACTGGTAATATAGCAAATATGTCTAAGCAAATCACTGAGGTTGCCATTTGTTTCACCTTGATGCTTATGATAAAATGTGACAGAGATAAATAGAGAAGAGGACTCTTAAATAAAAAAGAACTAAGGCTTGATGATTTTGAAAAGTCTCACCCCTTCCCAATGGCAAGTGATGGCTTTAAAATTAAGAAATGGCTTCTTCTGGGAAAAGACCAAATCCAGAGTACCATCAGTAAATATGCTACAAAGGAGGGGCTGAGGGTACAACTGTGAAATATCTTGTTAAGTCCAGAGAAAGATTAAAAGTATGTCTCAGAGTACCGTTTATTCAGACAAAAGCCCTCTAAAACAAACTAAGAGTATGTGTGCCTCACAGACTGTCTCAATCAAACAACAGGGCTGAACTCACCACAAAGAGATTTGTAGATTTGTGGATGGGTTTTTTTGTTTGGTGGAAAGCACCTGAAGAAGATGTACAGCAGAACCACAGACTTCTTAAAAGATAAAGACAGTGAGAGACAAAAGGGGACAGAAATGGGAAATAAGAAGAGGCCTTTAGATTCCTAGAATTCTGCCGGCAGGAAGCTGATTGAAAGAGTTTCTCAGCTATAAACATATGCTACGTTTCATGGAAAAGAAATGACTCAGAACAGAGACTCCAGAAGGCAGAGCCAAGAGCCACAGAAAAGTCTCCCACTCCATGAAACTGAGTTAAAGTACTTCCAACATTTGCCTGGCTGAGTTTCAGAATTGCTATGGACCAGTAATTCCTTTGTGCCTCCCATTTTCTCCCTTTAAATTGGAATACCTATTGCAGTGATCCTATGCCTGTACCACCATTCTTTTCTGGGCACAGGTAAGTGGGATAACTTGTCTCTTTAGTTTCTCAGGTAGACAAACCAAGAGTAACTATACTCAAAGAGAAGTACTTAAGATACTACACTCCAGGAGCCTCTTCTACACCAGAACCTGGTTTAGATGATGATATATTAGACTCTGAGTTCACACCTTTCAAGATGTTGGGAGGCGGTGAATGTATTTTGCATGTGGGAAGAATATAAAGTGTTAGATACTAGAGGCCTGAGATAGGTAGCCTCTAAAATGACTCCCAGTGATCCTTACTTCTTGGAATTCACACCTTTGTGTAATGCCTTCCCCTTCAGTATGGACTGGATTTATTGATTCACCTCTAACTCTCTAACAAATAGAATATGGCAAAGTAATGGGTGGGCTCTCTCTCTCTCTCTCTCTCTCTCTCTCTCTCGTATGTGTACTCTTACTCTTCCAGTACCTCAAGTCTATCTCTGTGAGGGTAGTCAGCTGCCATGTCAGAAGGCAGTCTTATGAAGAGACCCATGTTGTAAGGTACAAAGGCCTGATAATGACCAAGTGAGGGAACTTGGAAGTGGACCCCACCCTTCCTCTTCAAGTCCTCTGATGAGACCATAGCTCCATTCTATCCAACAGTCTCATGAAAGACCTTGAGCCAGAGGTATTTAGCTAAGCCATGCTCAGATTAGATTCCTGACATACTAAAACTGTGAGATTTTTTTAAAAATTGTTGTTTTAAGCCAATACATTTTGGGGTAATTTGTAACACAGCAATAAATAACTAATACAGCTATCTAGAAAAAAAATGATGACTGTCTCTTTTGGCACACCCAACATTAAATTGTATAGCAGGAAATGGGGATGAGGTGAAGGAGCAAAAGTCTGCTGTATTATTTCCTCACATGCACATGTGCATACACACACACACACACACACACACACACACACAGACACATACATCCTTATGCACTATGTCTATGTAAATATAGAGGTAGCAGTTGTTCTCCTATATGTATAATCTGAGGGTATGTAGGTTTATTAGAGAGTATGGCTGCCTATATCAGCATAAGCAGGGGACAGTGAGTCAAAGAGTATCTTTCTATGAAACAAGCGAGGAGTGAATAGCTTGTTTTGTCACTAGTGGAAGGGATGGAGGAAGAGAGGGAGAAGAAAAAAATGAAAGGAAAGGAAAGGAGAAGGAGAAGGAGGAGAAGATGGAGAAGAAGAAAAGGAAGAAGAAGAAGAGATGGATGGAAGGAAAAAAGGAAAGGAAGGAAGGAGGGAGGGAGGGAGGGACAGAGGGAGGGAAATAAAGAAAGAGAGAAAGAAAGAAGGAAAGAAAGAGAAAGAAAGGAGAGAGAAGAAAGAATAAAGGGAAGGGGAGGGAGGAGAAAGAAAGAGGGAAAGAAAAAGAGAAAGGAAGGAAGGAAAAATAAGAGAGGGAGGGAAGGAAGGGAACAAGTGAGGGAAGGAGGAAAGATGGAAAGAAAGAGAGAGAGAAAAAGAAAGAGCAAAAGAGAGAGGAAAAGGAAGAAAAAAAAAGTGTGCATTGTTTGACTAGAAAGGCCACAAAATCCAAGAACTAAAGTGAAATTACATAGATGGAATCTTAAAAAAAAATTTTCCAAAATATTCCATACATCAAATTCATTAAATTGGCTACAAGAATCTTCTAGGGCACTGTTGTGTTATGAGACATGCATAGGGTTTCATTCAGGGTCTTGGCTCATAACTACCATAGCTCTTGTTATGGTCTTTTGTTATAATACTGGGTGTGTTAGGTCTCAGAAGACAATTTCTCTATCCTTCTCCTGCCTTTTCTTCTCCTGACCCAAGGCAGGACTCCAATCTTTCCCTGCCTTTGTGATTGTGGGTCGTATGACTGTCATTCCAGGGTATACTGCTCTATGTCGTATGGGAAGGAATGCTGACATCATAAAGCCCATTATAACCCAAGAAGACAAGGTTGAGAGAGCTTCCAGATGACTGAACACGTGAAAGTGGATAGGAAGTTAACAAGAACTCATCCACATGCCAGAAGGGTGGCACTCCCCAGCTGTACTGGGACACAAATTCCTACACTCAGGACCCTTCCAGACCTTGCCCTATGCATTTCTTCATCTGACTGTTTATTTGTATCCTTCAAAATATCCTTTGTAATAAACCGGTAAACATAAGTGTTTCCCCTAGTTCTGTGAGCTGCTCCAGCAAATTAACTGAACCCTCAGAGGGGATTATGGGAACCCCAACTTAAAGCCAGATGAAGACGTGAAAAGTTCTAGAGATCCAGACTTGTGACTGGTGGGAGGGAGGGGTTGGTCTTGAGGATGGAGCCCTCAACCTGTGGAATCCAGATAGATAATGTCAGGATTGACTTGGAAGACACCCAGCTGGTGTCTGCTGCAGAATCAACTGCATGTTTTTTGTTGGGGAGAAACCCCTACATTTGGACACATAAGTTTTCTGTGTTGATTGTTGTTGTGGTGAGAGCAGAGGACAACACAGTTTGAGAGTTTTTTTCTGAAACACACCCTGTAGCAAAATGGTGGAAAGTGAAGCTCTGAAACAAGTCTAGATGTATTGTTCCTTGAGGCCTATTTCTGCACCAAGAATTTCAATGTATGCAGCTGCCTTTGGGGGAGAGCAAAATTTAACAGTTGGGAAGTACTGTAGGAAGCATTTGCTCCAATTCCTTTCACTAGGTGAGTAAAGAACTTGAGACCCAGAGGAACTGATCTGCCTAAGTCATCACAGCTAATAGGGGGCAGAGCTAACAAAAGACTCCCTAGCTCCTGGGTTGACCTACTTTCTACAGGATGAAGATCACCCATGTGTGAGAGAAGGAACTCGTAGCAGAAAAGGAAACACCAGGAGATAAGTTGCTAAAACTAGAGCAAGCAGAGTGATTGCCTAGACCAGGAAGAAAAAAAAAATGTAATTGCCAGAATCATAAGTGCAGAAATGGAAGATATTAAGATTCAATTTTACTTGTCTTATTGATTTCAAGGAGAGCAGAGTGGGTTCCCCCAGAGATGCTGAAGTTCCGACTCTGATTATCAATACAAAGTAGCCGGTAAAGAAAATATTTATTTCACACAGATTAGAAGAGATCAAACTTTCACCATAATCTGTTAAAAAAGCAAATAGACTAACACTCAGCATTAGTTGTCTTAGTTGCAAATACTGGCATGCTAAAAGCTTTGTGCAAATAATTGATACAGCCAAGCTCTAAATCAGAATGTGTTCAGGGTGCTTACTGCATCCTGTGTCTTTTCTCATTACTTCAGTGCAGTGGTCAGCACATTCTAAGCAAATGGTTCATGGAGCAATACATTCAGAATTAGTTTGGGTTTTCTCGCACTTGTAAATTGCCTAGATGTTTGCAAATGTTTGTGTGTTAATGTGTGTATATGTAGGTGTGTGCACCGAGGATAAGATGGAAATAAAAAGTATGAGAAGATAGTTAAAAACTTTTGATTTTTGCGAGTTGATTTTGTATCCTGCAACTTTACTGAAGTCATTTGGTCTACGAGTACTGGCAGAATATTTAGGGTTTTCTAGGTATAGAATCATATCATCAGTGAAGAGAGATAATTTAACTTCCTCTTTTCTTATGTGGGTGCCTTTTATTTCTTTCTCTTGCCTGATTACTCGTGCTAGGACTTCTAGTACTATGTTGAATAGTGAGAGTGGTAGATATCCTTGTCGTCTTCTAAATTCTTAGGGGGAATGCCTCCAGACTGTGCCCATTCAATGTGATGTGAGCTGTGAGTTTTTCATAATATGGCTATTATTATTTTGAGGTATGTTCCTTTGATATCTAGTTTGCATTTATTGAATAGGGTGTCCTTTCTCCATTGTTGACTTTGTTGAAGATCAATTGATTGTAGGCATGTGGCTTGATTTCTAGGTTTTCTATTCTGTTCCATTGATCTATATGTCTATTTTGTATCAATACCATGCTGTTTGGCTTCCTACACCATTGTAGTATAGTTTGAAGTCCAATAATGTAATACTTCCAGCTTTGTTCTTTTTGCTTAGGGTCATTTTGCCTATTGGTCTCTTTTTTGGTCCCATATGAATTTTAGATACCATTTCACATTAGTCAGAATGGCTACTATTGAAAAGTCTAAAAATAACAAATGATGATGGTGCTATGGAGAAAAAGGAACACTTACACACTGTTGGTGAGAATGTAAATTAGTTCAACCACTGTGGAAAGCAGTTTGAAGATTTCTCAAACAACTTAAAACTACCATTTGACTCAGCAATCCCATTACTGGGTATATACCCAAAAGAAAGTAAATCACTCTACAAAAAGACCCCTGCACTCATATGTCTATTGTAGCACTATTCACAGTAGCAAAGATACGAAATCAACTTAGGTACCTATCCATGGTGAATTAAAGAAAATATGGTACATATAAACCATGGAATACTATGCAGCTATAAAAAGGAACAAAACATGTTCTTTGCAGCAATATGGATGCAGCTAGAGGCCATTATTCTAAGTGGATTATCACAGAAATGGAAACCCAAAAACTGCATGTTCTCACTTGTAAGTGAGAGCTAAACATGGACTACACATGGACATAAAGATGAAAGCACTTTTGCTTTCATCTTCAAGACCTTCAAACATGGGGAGGAAGAAAGGAGGGCAAGGGTTGAAAAACTACCTATTGGGTACTATGTTCACTATTTGTGTGATTAGTTAAATCATACTCCAAATCTCAGCATCAGGCAATATAGCCATGTAATAAACCTACACATGTACCTCCTGAATCTAAAATAAAAATAATAACAATAAAATTATTGCCAAGTACTCAGACGCATGCATATCTTAATCTTGAGATCACTATGGTAGGTCTCTATTTTACAATCTAAAACATAGTCAAATTTGGCAGAAGTTTACCAGTGGCACTGCTAAAACACCAGATTCTGAGCCATGGATAAAAACCCATGTTCTGGGCATAGTGGGGGCTGTTAATTTTTGTTGACTTTTCAGTCAAGAAATAGGTCTTCTCAAGATAGTAACAAAATAAACAAAAAATAGGCAACTCAGAAAAATTTCCTGAGGGCATCTTTATATCAAAAACCTACCAGTTTCTTAAGTAAATAGGTCTCAAGTGGCCCTAGTGTCTTTATTATTAGCCCAATGCCACCAGTCAAGACTCTAAGATTATGCTTTTTTATATGCCAGACAGAAGCCCATTTATTCTGAATAATGATGGCAAATTTCTGCAAAGATGGGGCAAGAAACCCAAGCCAGCCAACTGGCATATTCTGGAAGCGCATGCTTCCCCCAAAGGGGAGAAAGACACACAAATACTAGCAAATTATATCAACCAGGCTATCACTTTGAGCTCCAAAATGTTCACTTACTGTTTGGTGTCTCATCATTTTCACAATCAAAGACCTAATACCATGTTCAAACAAGAAAAACATGTACTGGGGAGGTTTATAACAGCAAAGAAAAATCTAACAGATACATAAAACCTTAAAAGTCCTCTAAACATGCTGGATCGTGAGGTCAGGACAAGAATGAGGGAATGAGGAGAATTTGCCTGGTGCTCCATGCAGAAAGGGATCTCAGATGGGAAAAGTCCAGGGTATATTTCATTCTCTTGTGAAAAATATCAAATGCAGGATCAAATAAGATTCTAAACAGGATTCATCTGACAGTTTCTGCAGTAGGCAAAATACCCTCAATTAGTTAGAAAGGAGAAACTGTGTGTGTGTGTATACAAAATGCAGATGTGCAGAAATAAATACCATCCTGGGATGGCCCAGAGCCAGGTAAGCATTTGACCTAAAAACCTTCCTAATTTCAGTGGGCTGAAGTCTGGAAAAGTGATTAACTATCTAAATGCAAGTGTTACCGCTCTGTGCCCCCGGGGAATGTTGGGAGAGAAAGGAAGGCTCTTATATCCTAATTAAAAGTCCAAGATTTTGCCCCATGGAATGCAAAACGCTTTTGGATACAGGAAACTGTTCTTTATCCAGCTACACTCATAAAGCTGTCAATAAGTTGAGAAAGTGGCCTTGATGGTGTGAATAAAACCACCTCTTTGAAAGCACTGGCTGCTAATAAAAATCTTTTTTGTTCAGTGAAGTCCAACAAATCATCTAGGATCATATAAATAGCAAATTTAACAGCAAATTAGCAAGGCTTATAAAATATATGACCACTTAGGCAGCAAGGAAAGCCAAAAATCAAGGCTGGAGAATTAGTAAATTATGGTTAAAAGTTTTTTTTCTTTTTATGCTTTTCATTGGAAGCCTTTAAAAATGTATTTTGAATGACTAAACTGGCTTTAAAAGGGGATATAATTAAGCTCGCTGCACTTGTGAGGGTCAGGACCACTTACAGTTGATAACCACCAGAAAATGACCAACCATTTGCACACCACGAGGGGTGTGTGCAGAATGTTCACATCTGGCCATGGCCAGCATATCGTCTTCTGGTTATTTACTAGTGGTTGTTAAACTTGCCCAGAGATAGCCTCTGCAGTTATATATTTTAAAAAATCACCTTATCTCTATACTCTTAGAGAAATAAAATAGATATTTCCTTTTATGAAATTGACAACCATTTAATGAGTTTTTTATAAAGTCAGGAGCCAGTTTCTTCTTTGAAGAAATCATTAATATCATGACTAGACAATTTCACCTGCCAATCCCCAATTATTCTTTTCTCTGTTATGGAGATTCTCATTCGTTGGGCCCTAGGACACAGGTAAGGTTATTACTAAAATAGCACATTGCTGACATTTCATGGAAGTTTATGTGGATTCTTTATTAAAACCAAATTCTCAAAGCTAGTAACTTTGCAATAAAAGTCCTTTTCACAAAATCTTGGCATATGCAATCTCTGCTCGGCTCTGGAAATGTTTTCAGAAACTTAAAAGGGGGAAAATAAGTAACATTTTTGAAGCTTCTATTTTAAATAAGTATTAGAAGAGTTGACATGTTTAAGATGATTTCTGGACTTTTTTTTTTAAAGCTCTTGCTATGCCTCTCAAACTTTTGTTTCTAGAGATGCCTTTTCAAGACCATCTGGAAGGATGACAACTGAAAACAAAGATCTCACTCTTTTCCTTCATCTTCCCTATCTCTTAAAAATTCCATAAAGAAAATAACTATTAGAAACAAAAAAGCAGGCAGGAAATCTGTGCATTCTTTCCTAGCACCGAAACAAGGGGAGAGAACTTTTTGCATCCTGTAGGCTTTGAGTTATTGCCACCTGGAAAGAAAGATAAATACCCCAGTCGCAGGACTGGATAGGAAGCAATTGTTCCAGAGTTTAGATCAGCACTGTCCAGCAGAAGTATGATGTACTACAAATATGTAAGCCACATAAGTAATTTTAAATTTTCTAGCAGTCATATTTGAAAATAAGAAAAGGTAAAAGGAAGCTGGTGAAATTAATTTTAATAATATGTGTTATTTAACCCAATATATCCAAAGTATTATCATCTCAACATGAGATCAGTTTATACAAATCATTAATGAAACATTTTACTTTCTTCTTGTTACTAAGTCTTCAAAATCCAGTTTGTATTTTATACTTAACAGTACATCTCAAGTTGGACTAGTCATATTTCAAGCATCCTGTAGCCACATGTGGGTAATGGCCACCATATTGGAGAGAATAGGTTTACAGGACAAGTACAGCTACAACAAACAGAGAACTAAGGGGCTCAGGAGTTCTCCCTGAAGCATCTTCTCTTCCAAATACAGCAGTACCTGTTTCTGAACTTCTGGGGCTCTTCCTAGTGTTGCCAGGGCCCCCCAAATCCATAGCCTATGCATCAGGACATTGCAGCTACATTATTTACTCAGTGGAAGTCAAACAGAATAGAAAATCACATTCTTAAAAATTGTTCCCTCCTATATCTTCCTTTTGGTCAAACACGTATAGACAATGCCCTCATTTTAATAAATACAAAAAGGAAATTAAATAAAGATTAAATTTTCCCAAGTATTTCTTGAGCAATACACAATTTTTTTAAGCGAAAAAGCAAGATAATGACTCAACACAACAATTAAATTCAAAACACGTACCAAAGTAAATACTAGGAGTCCCTAGATTGTGCTAGGCGTTAAGGAGGATACAAAAGAAATAAGTGCCCTCTAGGAGATCAACTCCTGCGGAGAAGGACTCAAAGCACATAAAATAGCTAAATAACAAAGAAAATAAAAACCTAATTAACTACCACAATAAGCTGCAAAGAGTTACGCCAACTACCAAGAGAGAAAAGTCCCCACACAGGACTCTCCTCACTTCTAACACCAAATACAAATTTGGAGATGTATTAGTCAGTTTTCATGCTGCTGATAAAGACATACCCAAGACTGGGAAGAGAAAAAAAAGGTTTAATGGACTTACAGGTCCACGTGACTGGGAACACCTCACAATCATGGCGGAAGGTGAAAGGCATGTCTCACATGGCAGCAGACAAGAGGAGAGAGCTTGTGCAGGGAAACTCCCCCTTATACAAACATCAGATCTCATGAGACTTATTCACTATCGTGAAAATAGCACAGGAAAATCCTGCCCCCATAATTCAATCACTTCCCACCAGGTTCCTTCCACAACACGTGGGAATTGTGGGAGTTACAATTGAAGATGAAATTTGAATAGGGACACAGCTAAACCATATCAGGAGGGTTCCCAAAACTTCCCTCTGGTTTGATAATTTACCAAAAGACTGACAAAACTCATGGAAAGTTGTTTATACTCATGGCTGTGGTTTATTACAGGGAAAGAATACAGATGAAAATCAGCCAAGAGAAGAGACAGATAGGGCAGTGCCCAGGAAATATTCACACACAGAGTTCTAGTCATCCTTTCCCCATGGAGTCATAGACAATATTAACTCCTGCTGCTATGTTTGGCCACATGCAGGGAGTATTGTCAGCCAGGGAAGTCCAGGCAGGTCCTCAGTGTCCAGAGTTTTTACTGAGGCCCAAGCCCACATTGCCTGCATGGCTGACTGTTATGGTTAATACTGAGGGTCACCTTGACTGGATTAAAGGATGCAAAGTATTGTTCCTGGGTGTGTCCGTGTGGGTGTTGCCAAAGGAGATTACCATTTGAGTCAGTGAACTAGGAAAGGCAGATCTATTCTCAATCTGAGTGGGCACAATCTAATCAGCTGCCAGCATGGCCAGAATAAAAGCCGGCAGAAGAATGTGGAAAGATTAGACTGGTTTAGTCTTCTGGCTTATATCTTTCTCCCGTGCTGGATGCTTCCTGCCCTGGAACATCAGACTCCCAGTTCTTCAGCTTTGGGACTCAGACATGTTTTGTTGTTCCTCAGCTTGCAGATGGCTTATTGTGTGACCTCACCTTGTGATCATGTGAGTCAATACTCGTTATTAAACTCCCCTTTATATATGCATCTAACCTATTCGTTCTGTCCCTCTAGAGAAACCTGACTAATTCATTGACCTTTGTGTTCAGCCCTCCTGGAAATCAAGTAAATATCTTTAGTCCCTGGTTCTCCAGAAGCCAGAACTGATATCACGTGGTCTAAAGGCTTTAACATTAATCACACTGTTAGATCTGTAGCTAGGCAAACATAAACCTTTCTATCTGGGAGGACATTCTAAGGGCTAGAGATTATCTTCAGTAGCTAAGAGGAAAGATCACAACTTATTTTAGATAGGGTTAATTCTTCAGTATACCAAAGGGTACCAAAATTGCCAGAATATGGAAAGGTCAGTGTGGACTGGAAGAATCGGAAAGGACATGGGATTTTCATTCAGCATTTTAAACATTAAAGTAAATAGAATTCTAATGGAAATATAGAATATTTGGAGACCCTTGAGCAAGG
>NW_012101612.1:210776-211905 GCF_000951045.1 Mandrillus leucophaeus | reverse complement strand
GGTTCATCTCACAGGGGCTTGTCAGACAGTGGGTGCAGCCCACTGAGCAGGGCGGGACATCGCCTCAGCCGGGAAGCACAAGGGGTTGGGGAATTACCTTTCCTAGCAAAGGGAAGCCTTGACAGATGCTACCTGGAAAATCAGGTCACTCCGACCCTAATACTGCTTTTTTCCAAAGGCCTTAGCAAAAAACATGCCAGGAGATTGTATCCCATGCTTGGCTCAGAGGGTCCCATGCCCATGGAGCCTCGTTCACTGCTAGCAGAGCAGTCTGAAATCAAACTGCAAGGCAGCAGTGAGGCTGAGGGAGCAGTGTGCACCATTGCTAAGGCTTGAGTAGGTAAACAAAGTGGCTGGGAAGCTCAAACTGTGTGGAGCCCACCGCAGCTCAAGGAGACCTGCCTGCCTCTGTAGACTCCACCTCTGGGGCAGCGCATAGCTGAACAAAAGACAGCAGAGGCTTCTGCAGACTTAAATGTCCCTGTCTGACAGCTTTGAAGAGGGTGGTGGTTCTCCCAGCACAGAGTTTGAGATCTTAGGACCGACAGACTGCCTCCTCAAGTGAGTCCCTGACCCTCAGGTAGACACCTGGGAGACACCTCCCAGTAGGGGGCAACTGACACCTCATATGGCTGGGTGCCCCTCTGAGACGAAGCTTCCAGAGGAAGGATCAGGCAGGTACTTTCAGGTACACCAATCAGACGTAGACTTGGTCTTTTCGCATAGTCCCATATTTCTTGGAGGCTTTTTTCATTTCTTTTTACTCTTTTTTCTCTAAAGTTCTCTTCTTGCTTCATTTCATTCATTTTATCTTCAGTCACTGATACCCTTTCTTTCACCTGAGCAAATCAGCTACTGAAGCTAGTGACGGGGAGAATGGAACCAAGTCGGAAAACACTCTTCAGGATATTATCCAGGAGAACTTCCCCAACCTAGCAAGGCAGGCCAACATTCAAATTCAGGAAATACAGAGAACACCACAAAGATACTCCTTGAGAAGAGCAACTCCAAGACACCTAATTTTCAGATTCTCCAAAGTTGAAATGAAGGAAAAAATGTTAAGGGCAGCCAGAGAGAAAAGTCGGGTTACACACAAAGGGAAGCCCATCAGACTAACAGCAGATCTCTC
>NW_012101612.1:195360-205486 GCF_000951045.1 Mandrillus leucophaeus | reverse complement strand
TTTGAAAAGATCAACAAAATTGATAGACTGCTAGCAAGACTAATAAAGAAGAAAAGAGAAAAGAATCAAATAGACGCAATAAAAAATGATAAAGGAGATATCACCACCGATCCCACAGAAACACAAACTACCATCAGAGAATACTATAAACACCTCTACACACATAAACTAGGAAATCTAGAAGAAATGCATAAATTCCTGGACACATACACCCTCCCAAGACTAAACCAGGAAGAAACTGAATACCTGAATAGACCAATAACAGGTTCTGAAATTGAGGCAATAATTAATAGCCTACCAATCAAAAAAAGTCCAGGACCAGATGGAATCACAGCCGAATTCTACCAGAGGTACAAAGAGAAGCTGGTACCATTCCTTCTGAAGCTATGGAAAAAGAGGGAATCCTCCTTAATTCATTTTATGATGCCAGCATCTTCCTGATACCAAAGTCTGGCAGAGACACAACAAAAAAAGAGAATTTTAGACCAATATCCCAGATAAGCATCGATGTACAAATCCTCAATAAAATACTGGCAAACCAAATCCAGCAGCACATCAAAAAGCTTATCCACCACGATCAAGTTGGCTTCATCCCTGGGATGCAAGGCTAGTTCAACATACGCAAATCAATAAATGTAATCCATCATATAAGCAGAACCAAGGACAAAAACCACATGATTATCTCAATAGATGTAGAAAAGGCCTTCAACAAAATTCAACAGCCCTTCATGCTAAAAACTCTCAATAAACTAGGCATTGATGGGATGTATCTGAAAATCATAAGAGCTATTTATGACAAACCAACAGCCAATATCATACTGAATGGGCAAAAACTGGAAGCATTCCCTTTAAAAACTGGCACAAGACAGGGATGCCCTCTCTCATCACTCCTATTCAACATAGTGTTGGAAGTTCTGGCCAGGGCAGTCACACCAACATGGCACATGTATACGTATGTAACAAACCTGCACGTTGTGCACATGTACCCTAGAACTTAAATTATAATATAAAAAAAAGAAAAGAAAGAACTGAAAAAAAGAAAAGAAAGAAAATGGTAGTTACATAAATATAAATCACCAAGTATTTAACAGCTCAGAACTCAGACATTGGTCCTACACACAATAACTTTTTGAGCAGTAAAATTGTAATGGTAACAAATTGTTTCTGGGTCCTGGGGTAGCCATTTCAGCAGGATAAACAATAAAAGTCCTGGAGTCCCTTCGTTCAAGTCTCTACAGATCTGATAACACCAAATAATCACTGACCATCACCACTACCCTGGCTGTGTTCTAATGAGACACAGGAGGCAACTGAGGACCCTTCCCCACAAGACATATCCTTTCTCTCTGCTGATTTCATAATATTTTTAACCCTCAGTGAAGTGTATGAGCAAATATGAAAAGTGCTTCTGATTTGCATTTCTAGGATACTTAATTTTTAAAAATATTTTCTTCCAGTCTTTGCTGTGTACATATACAAATATTTTTATTGCAAAATAAGGATCGTACAAGAAGGTTCTTTCATAATCTTTTAGTTTGTGGCTTAGAATACATTATTTTTGTAATTTATTTTACCCTTGTCATAAAATGCTTTTCTACTGCATACTTTTCATAGCCATGTAGACTTTACCATTTTTGGATCTTATAATGAAGATTTTAATTTTTACATAATCCACCTATCAGTCCATTCACAACTCAATTTGCCTTTGAAAGTATGCTTAGAAGGTCACTGTGTTTTATTTTAGCATGTTTATAGTGTTCATTAAAGCATAAATCTATCTGAAATTTATTTTAACATATGATTTAACAGTGTGATCTCACCTTGTTGCTTTTTTTAATGAGTCACCAGTTGGGAGTCAACAAGGAGTGAGATGACATTTAATGAATAATGTTTTCTCCACTGATTTGACACATGCTAACTTATTATTTGAGACTCACTTCTAGAAATTTCTATTTTAGAATTCTATTCTATTCCACTGACCAGTTTGCTTATTCCTTACATTATAAAATAATTGAAACTTTATAAACAGTATATAATATATGTTAGAGCAACACCCTCCTTATGACTTTTTTTTTTTCCAAATCATCTTACCTATTTTCAGGCATTTAATTTTATCAAATTAAATATTTTAAGTGTTAAAATTTTAATTGAAAACTACTATTTATTTTGCAGAGGTTCATTTGGCAATAACATGTATCTTCGTATCTAAGAACAGGTTTTTCTAGCCATTTATGAAGAAGCCATTCTCTTTCCCATTCTCAAATATTTCCCTTCAGCAATGATCCCCTCTCTACAGCACAGTTAATTGACCCCCTCCTGGATTATTTTTGTTCGCAAATAGGCATGATCTAGTTTCCATCCTCTTTGGAAAAAAAAAAATGTCCAAAACCTCACATCCTCATAATCTCGCCTTCCCTCCACATCAAAATCTCTGCAAGGGCTGTCTGTAATCAATCACTGATCACACATACTCACCTCCCACTCACTACCTAACCTACCTAGATGGGATTCTTCTTGTGATGCTCCACCACATCACATGATCCTGTGAAGATATCAAATACTTTCCTGCTGAAAACTCTACAACCTTCTCTGGCCTCCACATTTCTGACCTTTCAGCAATAGACCCCCTCTCTTGAAAACATTTCCTCTCCTGGCCTCTGTGACCGCGTGCTGTGGGCTTTCCTTCAACCTCACTGGATCTTCTGTTGGTGATTCTGTCTGCCTCATCCTTGATGTGTTTATTGGCATGACTCATGAGGTTCTGGGTCCTCTCTCTTCCTTCACACCCTCTCCATGCTTATGACATTTTCCAATCAATTCTCTTCTTTTCTATGTCACTCAGTTTTTAATCTGTTCAGTATCATCCCATCAGCATACAAACATGCTGTGATTTCTCCCCTCTTGCTTCACGTCCCTCCATTCTATAGCTTTATTTCTTTACTCCCAGAATCTTCTGAATTTGCTTACTATCTTCAGGTACTTTTCATTTCATTTTGAATTTTTCAGGTATGCTCTCCTATTATCAATGGATAAAAACTTTTGTCCTTATTTTCAATAGTTATATCTTCTGCTCATATTGTTTTCTTATTTAATCAAATTGATTTTAAAAATTTCGGAAAAATATTAAGAAAAATTCCTCATATCAAAGCATCTTTATCTGGCTTCCGACTTGAAAAGACATATCACCCTTTCACCATCATATTGTGTATCACACTTCACCATATACCACACTTCACCCACATACCACACTTCACCACACACCACACTTCACCATCATATATGACAAAATTTAAGGTAGATGGTTTCTGTGATGTTCAAAAGTTTCCTTAGATTACAAAAAGTTTTATCAGTTGTGGATATTGAATTTTATCTACAATATTTCAATATAATATTGAATTTTATCTATAATATTTTGATATTCATATATAGGATCATAGAATTCTGTGAATTTGCATTGTGAATAATTATGTTAACAGCTTTTCTATTATATATTTCTATTATATATTTACCTTTATAGTCCCATGACAAATCCTCTTTGGTTACACATAATTGTCTTCCTAATGTACTGCTGTATTTAGATTGTCGTTCTTTTTCTTTTTTTCTTTTTTCTTTTTTTGAGACAGAGTCTCGCTCTGTCACCCAGGCTGGAGTGCAGTGGCACGATCTCAGCTCACTGCAACCTCCGCCTCCTGGATTCAAGCAATTCTCCTGCCTCAGCCTCCTGAGTAGCTGGGATTACAGACGCATGCCAACACGCCCGGCTAATTTTTGTATTTTTAGTAGAGACAGGTTTTCACCATGTTGGTCAGGCTGGTTTCGAACTCCTGACCTTGTAATCCACCTGCCTCGGCCTCCCAAAGTGCTGGGATTACAGGCAAGAGCCACTGAACCCAGCCTAGATAGTTGTTATTTTTCTACAAGATTTTTGCTCTTTCAAACAGATCATTCCCTATGTTGCATTTTTTACTATACATTTATTAGACTCTAGCATAAGAGATATGAAAGATTTTTACTTTTTTTAATAAGATTTAGCCTATTTCAGGACACAAGTAACTGTTTCATAAAAATCAAGAAAAACTGACCATAAAACTGTGTTTAGCCTCTTTTTTTCATAATTTTTTCCCATAGATAGCTAGGTTTTATTATTATTAATTTGATTTTTTAATTGGGCAATTTATACTTCCTAGAAATGTGAACATTTCATCAACATTAACATTTATTATCATGAAGTGTTATATTGTATTATTTGTGGTTTTAATACTTCTTGATATCTGATTTTATATCCCTTCTGCTTCCCAGATAGCCTATTTTTTCTAATTTTTTTATTAAGACTATTACACCTTAACATTATATATTTTACTATCCCTTTCAAAGAACTAGCATTTGACTAATTTATCAATTTTACTTTTTTATTTTCCGTTTTATTAATTTCTACTTTTATTTTATTATTCCCTGGCTTGTGCTTCCTCATTTAATTCAGTTCTTATGTTACCATTTTTTCTAGTAAAAAAGTACAATAGTAGTAATATTTGTAAATTTCTTAATGGGCTTTACTATTTTGTCGAAAAAATAACATTCACCCCTGTTCCCTTCAGGCATCCCACTTGCCCTGGAAGTAATTAGGAATTGTTGCAAAAGGACTTCAGATAAGAGGACTGAAACAATGAATGTCCAGCTTCTGGTGTTTAAGAGTAGGATTTTGCAGCAAGACATACCTTTGTCTTGAAAAAAAGAGTCTCTAATTCCTCCTTCTCCTATATAATTATATTGAATGATATAGGCTTCGGGGGCTAAACTTTGAGTATTTAGTACAAGTGTTCCTATCTTGCCGAAGAAAATGAAATACAGCCGAACCTTGAACAATACGGATTAGCACTGCATAAGTTCACTTATATGGGAATTTTCTTTCTCCTCTGCCACCCCAGAGACAGGAAAACCAACCCCTCCTCTTTCTCCTCCTCCTCAGCCTACTCAACATGAAGACGATGAAGACAAAGATCTTTGTGATGATCTACTTCCATTTAATGAATAGTAAATACGTATCCTCTTCCTTAAGGTTTGCTTAAGAAAATTTTCCTTTCTCTAGCTTACTTTATTGTAGGGATACAGTATATAATACAGATAACATACAAAATATGTATTAATAGACTGTTTATATTAAATCAGTAAGGCTTTTTGTCAACAGGAAGCTATTAGTAGTTTGAAGAGTCCAAAATTATGCCTGGATTTTTGACTGTACAGTGGATTGATGCCCCATGTCCCCATGCTGTTCAAGAGCCAACTGCAGATTCTACCTTTCCAGCTACTGGAAGAGCTATAGAAACAAGAAGGCAGGTGAATATGTTACTCACTACCCTTCCCCAAGCTCTCACCCAGACAAAGGGAGATGGGTAGATAAATCATTATTTTATAAGTAGGCTATCATTGAAGTTCTCATTCTACAAGTTACTTCAGAAAGTATTTTAAAATCTCTTTGTATTTGATTTGTTTTTTTTTTCCCCATCTTATCCCTTTTTATTTAATTTCTAATTTTATTGCAAAGTGATAAGAAATTATGGCTTATACTATTTGTCTTTGGACTTTTTTGAGAATTCCTTTGATGTTTAGAATATGACAAGATATTTCAAAGTGCTATTTGCTGTTTATGACCTTCATCCAATGTTTATACACTTTATTGCATTTTTAAATTCACAATCACATTTTTTAGTAAAAAAAGTTTTGATTTCGTATTAATTCACTTTCCCTATTTTGTTCTATTTTTGTATTTTTGTTTTAATTTGTATAAGCTTATTAGAGTTATAAAGATAAATTAATGTCTTTGGTGTTTTTCTTTTCCATCAAAAGTCAAAGAATGTATTCAAAATGAAAAAATATTCTCATATATTTTTATCAAGATTACTTCATGTGTTCCTCATCATGGTCTTATAAGCTAGATAGGGCAATTTACATAAGTGGTAACTTAGAAATACATTGAGCATCACAGCTTTGACATGAATTAGTAAGATAAAAACTTGGGAAAATGTAAAAGGAAGTAAATTTCTAGAGGTGAAAAATTGAAAGTTTAAAAATTAAATTCATAAACCAAATACAGGGACTGTTAGGTAGTTCAATAAATGTTTATTAAATGAACAAACAAAATTTCCGTAGCTGTAAGTTGAGTTAGCAGTGAGAGGTAGTTAGGCAAACACACTCAGCAGCTACAATACGAACTCTTATTTTGGATTAACATTCAAGTCATGATCCTCTTGGGAATTGCAGAAATTTGAAAACCCAGATGGATGGACCCAGTAGAAAAAGAAATAATATTTCTTTAAGACTTTTGCAATTTTCTTCCTATTATTGGTCTTATTTCATATCTTACTTTTTCATTTGTCTTCTGTCTCATTTCTATAATAAATCAGGTTCCATTTCTGAACAAATTGGACTTCACCGTTGTCAATATTGTTTTTCCATCTTTTCATTAACAAGCTTGAAGGCAGCAACAAAAGCTAACTAACCTTCACCTTTCGACCGAAAAAACTGGGTTGCAATAACCATTCAATTTCAGGTTCATCTTCTCCTGCTATTCAGCAGTCAACCTGGAGAGGTGATCATGGGTCTGCATTAGGGCAGCCCAGAGGGTGGTCCCCATAAGTGAGGTTGGGGTCATTGCAGGGGCAGGGTGAGAGGTCAGGCGTTTCCTGCTGCACCTGGAGGATATAAATGGGGATATTTTAGTCTCTAGCACAGGCCACTCCTTAGCCTGAGAGAGCACAAATATTTACAGAAGGAAAAACAAATAGGAGTGCTGCTGCATTGCTGGACTGTGCTGCTGAACTTAATGAAGGGTTTTCTTCCCCCTATGGATTTCAAAGCAGCCTGAACTAAGATATGCAAACAGCATATCTGAGATTTAATGGAAAGGAAAACATGCATGAAGCATAAAAGCCCCATTATTATTCCTTAGCACTTAATTTTAGGTAAAGTGCATAGCAGTGGCTTTCTGATGTGCCACTCTGTCCCCCTGTCTGTGAAGCAGGTCAGCTCTTCAGGCAATGACATGGTTAGACGGCACCCGTCAGGAGCATTAGCCTCCTGAGGACTAGGAAGCAGTGATGTGCAGCAACATTGGATGAATTTATGATGAGGTGACACCCAGCAGCAGTGCCAGGGAACAAACCAGGTGACCCCTGGAAAGGTCTGTGTTCTAACAGGAAGGGAAGAGGTCTGAAACCAAAGACAACTCGGTATAAACCCAAGGTCTCGTAGGTGCTCTATAAGCTTGGGACATATACTTTACTCTTTTCTTTTCTCCTTTTGTCTTTTTTTCAATTGACATAATTTATAAACAGTAAATTGCATGTTATCATTGCACATTGCACACTGGATGTCACAAGACATAAAATATTTTATATCTACAAAAAATTCCTTGTGTCCTTTTACCACTCCTCTCCAAGAACGAGCCACTATTCTGATTCTGATTATCATGGATTAGTGGTGTCTCTTCTGATATCACACAGTACCCATGCCTTTGTGGCTGAGCTTTTCTCATTCTACCTAAAGACTGAGACTCATCCATGTCGCATGTATCAGCAGTTCATTCTTTTTTTTATCAGTGAGCAGTATTTATTGCATGAATGCATCACAGTGTATCCATTCTCCTGTTG
This sequence comes from Mandrillus leucophaeus, assembly GCF_000951045.1. NCBI lineage: Eukaryota > Metazoa > Chordata > Mammalia > Primates > Cercopithecidae > Mandrillus > Mandrillus leucophaeus. The sequence goes on along the minus strand of NW_012101612.1, from coordinate 197,840 downwards.
ATATGGACATTTGAGTTGTTGATAGTTTGGGCCATTATAATTGTTAAACAAAATGTATGGAAGGCCACTGGTTTGGACTCAGCTCCTGCCCTAGGCCCCAACACACAAAATCAAAATTAAGTCACTTGTGCTAAAGTTCCATGTCATCAAATCAAAATTAAGTTTATCTGACCTTCAAGAAGTCAGGAGAGATGACAGCCAGATCCCTGAACAACCCAGCATTTGTCAACACGGTAAGGAAGTTTCCTCTGCTCTCACCCTTACAAGGAAAGTAACTTTAAGTAACCTGATGTTAACAAATCCACTTTTTGTACTATGCTGTTTTCTTGCTCCTGTTCAAGCTACCTGATCAAAACTGACTGTTCTGCCGTGCCCAGCATAGCACTTCTCTATTTTTAGATGAGATGCTGCCTAATTCATGAATCACAAATAAATGCCAATTAGATCATTAAACTACATTTGTTGAAATGTTGTCTTTTGAAATAAAGTTGCTTTTAACATTTTTTTCTGAAAATGTTTTTTGAGATATATGCACTGATTTTTCTTGGGTATACAGCTAGAAGGAGACTTGATGGATCAGGTAGGGTAGGAATAAGTTTGACTTTGAAAAAAATAAAAATAAGACAGCCAAATAGTTTTCTAAAGTGGCTGAACCACTTTACAGTGTCAATAGTCAAGTATGAGCATTTCAGTTAACCCACATTGTTGTTAACACTTAGTATTGTTAGACTTTTTAATTTTAGCCATTCAGGTGGGGGTGTAGTGGTATCTCATTTGGGTTGTCATTTGCATTTCCTCAACAAATAATGATGTTCAGCACCAGCCCTTTATATGCTTATTGACAATTTGGATTACCTTCTTTTGGATAGTACCTGATCAAGTCTTTTGCCCATTTTTACTTCGGAAATTTAGTTGCTGATTTGTAAAATTGAATCATATATTGTGGACATGAGTTCTTTACTAAATATATGTACGCTTTAATATTTTTTTGTTGTTGTTGTTTTTGAGGCAGCGCCTCACTCTGTTGCCCAGGCTGGAGTGCAGTGGTGCAACCTCGGCTCACTGCAACCTCCACCTCCCAGGTTCAAGCGATTCTCCTGCCTCAGCCTCCCAAATAGCTGGGATTACAGGCATCTGCCACCATGCCTAGCCAATTTTTTGTATTTTTAGTAGAGACGGGGTTTCACTATGTTGGCCAGGTTGGCCTCAAACTCCTGACCTCATGATCTGCCCATCTCAACCTCCCAAAGTGCTGGGATTACAGGCGTGAGCCACCGTGCCCGGCCCAAGGCTCAGATATTTTTAAATGGACATTGAGTCACAGCCTGTTGCTTGCTGTACTTGGATGGGAGTCTGGATGAGCCACAACCATAATAAGCTTTGTGTTGCCTTTTAAAGCTATGCTAGGGGAGTGCTGGGCTTCCATCAACAGCAAACTCAAGTGAAGTGGTACAGCAGAAAATGTATTTGGTGTTTCCTTTACCTTCTTCCTGCTTCTAACAATATGTTATATTAATGCAATACATAACTAAAATAAGGCTAGGCACTGCTGGATTCTCATGACTTGAGAAAACTGGACTTCCACAAAATATATCACACCCCTGCTTACTCACCATGCCCCAGATTTTAGCACAACTGTACGATCTGCATAGCACAAGTCACGCCAAGTGGTAGGTGTTTAAAAACAGACAGAATGCCAGAGTCCATTCTTAGTAGCCAGATGTTCCCTTCTGTGTCCCCAGGACAGTGACACTGGATGATGTAACAACTATACTCCACACTTGCCTCGGGTGTTTATCCCTGGGTGTAAATTCAGGATTATTTCTGTATAATACAGGTACATGAGTTCATAATCTTTAACAACTAGGGGTCAAAGATAAAAATTAAGATCCACAAATCTAGCTATTGATGTATAAGTATATTTAAAAGAACAATAACACACACCATGAAAAAAATACGATCAATTAAAATTAAGTGAGACGAATGGGAAGAAAGTTCTTCTTTCCTCATAATATAAAATTTAGAGAAATTATGAAACGTAACAAGATTGCAAAGATTACACTTTTTAAAGTAACCACTAGAATGAGTATTCAAACCTTCCTGATGCCTGATAAAATACACCCACAAAACAAAACACGTAGACTTATAATGGTAACATTTTAAACTTACAAAACCAGAAAACATAACATGAAGTATATAACATAATTTAGACCAAATCTGGGTCATATCATTAAATAAAAATGAACTAAATTCATCCATCAATAGAAAAAATGGCGTATGGATTGAATCACAAAACAAATGTTCTGTATATGGAACCTAACTAAAACATGATTTTGAAAGACTGACTACCATGGACTGACAAAAGTCAATGAAAGGGAAGGATGGGGTGTGGTCTTTAAGAAAAGAAGCTGAATTGTACAAAGAACATTAGAGGAGGATAAAAAGTACTTTGCGATTAAAAATGAAACAAAGCACTTATG
>NW_012101612.1:190595-193822 GCF_000951045.1 Mandrillus leucophaeus | reverse complement strand
TATATAAGTTTTTTGGTTTGGTTTGGTTTGGTTTTTGAGATGGAGCCTTGCTCTGTCGCCCAGGCTGGAGTGCACTGGTGAGATCTCAGCTCACTGCAAGCTCCGCCTCCAGGGTTCGCGCCATTCTCCTGCCTCGGCCTCCCGAGTAGCTGGGACTACAGGCACCCGCCACCATGCCTGGCTAATTTTTTGGGAAAAAAAAAAAAAGAGACAGTCATTATGGGGGGGATGTTTTAATTCATCTATTTCAGACTATAAGGATAAAAACAGAAAAACGGTAAATAAGAAGAAGGAAGAAAAAATAATATAGAAAGGAGTTAACAATTCATACCATGGTCTGTATATTATAAAGAAAAAAATTAGACCTTTTTATGTGAAAGCAATATTTTTCAAATTTAACCATTTGTTAAGCCATTAGTAAACAGAAAGACATTTCAAAAAGAAGAAAACTATAAATTAATATCAAGCCAGAAAACAAAAAGCCATTTAGAAATTTTAAAACCCTCTCTAATCAATTATTTGATGAAAGATGCAATCCAACCTAATCTGTAGAATTTCTGAAAATCAACAATAAAGAAAATGTTGTGTATTAAATTCTATGAAATATAGCTACAGTAGTGCTCAAAGGAAAATGTATAGTCGCCAATAACATTTTTAAATAAAAGAATGATAAATTAGACATTCAAATCAAAAAATTTAAAAATTACAAAAAGCTAAGAAAAACAGAAATAAATTAATTTAAAAAGAAAGTAAGGAATTAGAAACAAAACAGGCTGGGCATGGTGGCCCATGCCTGTAATCCCAGCACTTTGGGAGGCCACAGCAGGAGGATCGCTTAAGGCTAGGAACTCAAGAACAGCCTGGGCAACATATGGAAACCCTCTTACTACAAATAAATCAAAACTTAGCCAAGTGTGATGGTGCACACCTGCGGTCCCAGCTACTTAGGAGGCTGAAGTGGAAAGATAGCCTAAGCCCAGGAGGTCAAGGCTACAGTGAACCATGACAGGACCACTGCGCTCCAGTCTGGATCACAGAGCAAGATTCTGTCTGGAAAAAAAAAAAAAGGAGGAAGAAGAAGAAAGAAAGAAAAGAAAACATAAAATAGAAGAATTAAAAAATAATTTCAAGATCTGGTTCCTTCGGAAATAAAATTAAAATAAATTAACTTTTATCTAACTTAAAGTTAGCTTAAGCATCAAAACAAGAAACAAAGAGAAATAACCACAAATACAATGAAAAATTAAAGAATGACAAGTAACTACTTTGTTCTACTTTGTGAAAATAAATTTGAGAACTTAAAATATTTTTTAGAAAAATATAATTTATTAAAAAATTGACACCAGAAGATATAAAAAGTCTAAATATACCAATTACTGTAGAAGAAATAGAGATGGGTGTCATGAGTTACACTCTGCATAAGTTTCATGGGGAAAAGCCTCCAAATCTTTAAAGGACAGATAACTGCAATTTTACTTAAACTGTTCCATGGGAAAGAATAAACTATTTTCAGGAAAAAAAAGATAAACTGAACTATGTAGAACCATGAGTTTATGCATGACAAAACTACTACGGGCAAAGGCAAAAGACAACAAATGGAAAAACATATTTGCATCTATTATCACTAATGTTCAAGCTTTCCTGCAAATCATACACCTAAAAAACAACAACCTAACAAAGAAATGAGCAAAGTATACTCATACAGTTCACAGAAAATATACACGACTCTGAAATATATTCATATATCCTAAAGCTCACTCCTTATACAAATGTATATTAAAACCAGAATCAAGGAACACTATTCATAATTCCATTGGCAACACACAGAAAATTAATAAGCTAATTAGGCTGACTTCTTGAGTAATAGTGGTTGCCAATTAAAGAAATATTTTTAAAATTTTCAATTAATTCATATATATATTTCAATAGGTAAAATATTCTAATTTTGTAATACATAGCAAAAGGATATACAATGAGTAATCTTCCTCTTTTATTTGTTTATTTATTTATTTATTTATTTTTTGAGATGGAGTTTTGCTGTTGTTGCCCAGGCTGGAGTGCAATGGTGTGATCTTGGCTCACTGCAACCTCCACCTCCTGAGTTCAAGCGATTCTCCTGCCTCAGCCTCCCAAATAGCTGGGATTACAGGTATGCACCACCATGCCCAGCTAATTTTGTACTTTTAGTAGAGATTGGGTTTCTCCATGTTGGTCAGGCTGGTCTCAAACTCCCAACCTCATGTGATCCGCCCTCTTCGGCCTCCCAAAGTGCTGGGATTACAGGTGTGAGCCACCGCACCTGGCCTGTCCTCCTTTTAACAATGACCACCCAGTTGTTTTCCCCAAAGGCAACTATGTTATCAGTTTCCTTTGTAGTTTTCCTGAAATGTTAATTATATTTAATATTTCATTCAGTTATTCCTTCAAAACAACATTTGTTGAGCACCTGCTATGACAATTCAGTAGTAAAAAAAAGAGGTTTCCTCAGAGTAATTTTACCATCACAGAATGTTCATTCTAATTAGGAAGACAGGAAAAGAGAGAGAGAGGTAAAAAACATAAACGATTACAAGTGTTACAAAGGGGGAAAAAAGCAGAAAAGATAGACATGAAATATTGATGTGGGAGTGGCTGAAATGTTAGAAGTAGAGGTAAAGGTAGACCTCACTGAGAAAATGCCTTAAAGATAAGACTTGGAGGCACTGGGGGAGCTAATTATGTGGCTACCCAGGGAAGAGCCAGACATCCAGGAAGGGAAGAATAGGATTCTTTCAAAAACAACAAAATCCCATGAGAACATGCCCAGTGTGCTTGAGTGAGACTGTGAAAACCAGTATGGCTAGATCAGGGGAATGGAATGACAGCAACGGGAGACGAGGTTCCATAAGTGAACCAGGGATTCTGGCTTTTACTTGGAAGAAAGTAAGAAGACTTCAGAGGGCACAAGAGGGACAGAATCTGATTTATCTTTTAAGGACGTCCTGACCACTTTGTTGACAACAAACAGTGGAGTGAAAAGGCAGAAGCAGTGACCCTTTGGAGACTATCTCTGTGACCCCCATAAGAGATGAGTGGGGTTTGGACCTGAGTGGCCACAATGAGGGTGGTAAGAATAAGGTGAATTCCAGACAGAGCTTGGAAGTGGCAAATATATATATATATATTTATATATATATTTAAATATATATATTTAAAGTTCCAGTTCCCAGATAACTGGTGGCTATAGT
>NW_012101612.1:188281-189135 GCF_000951045.1 Mandrillus leucophaeus | reverse complement strand
TTCCCTTAGGAACCCAATCCTAAACCAACCAGTTTAAGGTTTGGGAAATTAACTTTCCCGAGTTTAGAGAATGCATCTGAGGGGAGTGTCCTGTAGTGTGGAGACACAATTACCTATCAGTGAAGACAGGACAGAGAAGGAAAAAGAAAAAAAGAAGACATTTTTTCAAAGGAGTCCCAGGGGTTCCAGATGTGTTTGAAAGGGGTACAGACTGAAGATGAACAACTACTTATCTAGAAAGAGAGGATCAGGCATCCCTGGTTCCTTTTTCTTCCTAGTGAATACCTGAGATACATGAGGGAGAGAAAGTGAGGGATCCCTCTTTCTTTCTTCTGTCCTTTTATCCCTGAGTCCCAGCAAGCATGACAAGGTGCCACCCATGGGTATCAAAGTGACTTTCACCCATGTTAGCAGGGGGGCTTAGAGGGTGGGACTGTCCACTCTTACCCATGTATGCCCTATCTCCCCTCCTGTCAGTAACCTTCAAGTTCCCTAGATCTAATGTATTCCATGGATACTAGCATGATCTTTATCAATGAAATGGGAGGCTTGGCTTAATCAGCAGGAATTAGTCATGCTCACCTGTACTGTGCCTTTTAACTTCTGTTATCATCTGCCTCTGGATCCCTCACCTGCAGTTTTCTTTCCTACAGCTTCCACCCAAAGTTTGAAATTGGGACAAAAATGCATCTTGGGGAAGTTACATGGACTCCTTATTACTGGCCAAATGCTAAGATGAGGTTGTGGAATTCAGTCCTCCTCCAAAAAGGGAGAGAACAGGATGTCCCATGACATTCCCAGATAACTGGTGGCTATAGTTATGCTTGCTAAGATGTGGGTGCATGGGGCTTGAC
>NW_012101612.1:134351-185336 GCF_000951045.1 Mandrillus leucophaeus | reverse complement strand
ATGGGGCTTGACTTCAGTTAGTTCCCTTGGTCTTAGTTTCCCAAAAAAGAAATCTCTGGACTATATATATATATATATTTAAATATTCCCCACCAATTTTTTTAAAACAATAAAATAAAAATGTTTTATTTTGTTTTTAATTAACACATAATTGTACATATTTATGAGGAATGGAATAACATTTTGATACACATACAATGTATAATGATCAAATCAAAGTAACTAACATATTCATCACCTCAAATCTTTATCATTTCTTTGTATTAGGAATACACAAAATCTGCTCTTCCAGCTCTTTTGAAATATACAACATGTTCTTGTTAGCCATAGTCACACTACTGTGCAATAGAATGCCAGAACATATTCCTCCTATCTAGCTATACCTTGGTACCCAGTGACCAGCCTTTCTTCATTCCTCTGCCCCCTACTCTCCCCAGCCCCCAGTAACCATCAGTCCACTCTACTTCTATGTGATCGACTTCTTTAGGTTTCACATATAAGTGAGATCACATGGTATTTGTCCTTCTGTGCTTGACTCATTTCACTTAACATAATATCCTCTAGGTTGATTCATGTTGTAACAAATGACAGGATTTCATTCTTTTTACTGAATAGTATTCTTTTGTGTCTATATACCACATTTTTAATCCATTTATCCACTGATGGACAGTAAGATTTATTCTACACTGATGCAGGATTTTTTGCTCCTTAGGTCAGCTAAAATCTGGGTTCTTGTCTCATGACCAGGAAAAATGAAAAATTAGGCACGTGGACATATTAAAAGGTGAAGAGAGGGGAATTTATTAAAAGAAAGCTCTCAGTGAAAATAAGGGCATCCTGCCGACAGGCTTCCATATCACTGATAGAATACCAGGCTACCACACACAAGCTGAGGAGGCCAGGCTCCTCCCCCTTACATAAGGTATGAATTCCTAGTGGCTCCAAACCATTCTCCCAGTGCACAGGTGGGTCCTCAGTCTGAGTCACTCCACATTAACTTATTTCCCTTCCTGCACATATGTTAAGGGATGGAATTTTCACTTTGGGCATGTTTGGGCAAGCCCCTTGTGCACAATGACTGGTCAGCATTTGGCTGTCTCTTGTATCTATCATTCCCTGCTCTAAAGAAGAGCATCTAACTGCCATTAGAATAAGGAAAAGGATGAAGACCAATCTTAACTGCTTCTTGCTAGCAGAAGGTACTGTTTTGGGAAAACAGCAGTCAGATCTCCCTAAGAGGCTTTTTAAGAGTCCCTGGCAAAAGGGACCATCATCTGAGGCTCTGCATGACAGTTTAGAGTTTGATGGACTGAAAGTGAGAAGAGACCAACCAGGTTATTAGAAAACATGTATCAAAATGAAACAAGGGTGGAGTAAGGACAGCTGAAAAATCCGAAGACCTTTTACCAATTGGCACAGGGAGAGGGGAGGCCAAAAGCCTGACTGGTTAAAAAAAAAAATCTAGTTTCCCTTAGGAACCCAATCCTAAACCAACCAGTTTAAGGTTTGGGAAATTAACTTTCCCGAGTTTAGAGAATGCATCTGAGGGGAGTGTCCTGTAGTGTGGAGACACAATTACCTATCAGTGAAGACAGGACAGAGAAGGAAAAAGAAAAAAAGAAGACATTTTTTCAAAGGAGTCCCAGGGGTTCCAGATGTGTTTGAAAGGGGTACAGACTGAAGATGAACAACTACTTATCTAGAAAGAGAGGATCAGGCATCCCTGGTTCCTTTTTCTTCCTAGTGAATACCTGAGATACATGAGGGAGAGAAAGTGAGGGATCCCTCTTTCTTTCTTCTGTCCTTTTATCCCTGAGTCCCAGCAAGCATGACAAGGTGCCACCCATGGGTATCAAAGTGACTTTCACCCATGTTAGCAGGGGGGCTTAGAGGGTGGGACTGTCCACTCTTACCCATGTATGCCCTATCTCCCCTCCTGTCAGTAACCTTCAAGTTCCCTAGATCTAATGTATTCCATGGATACTAGCATGATCTTTATCAATGAAATGGGAGGCTTGGCTTAATCAGCAGGAATTAGTCATGCTCACCTGTACTGTGCCTTTTAACTTCTGTTATCATCTGCCTCTGGATCCCTCACCTGCAGTTTTCTTTCCTACAGCTTCCACCCAAAGTTTGAAATTGGGACAAAAATGCATCTTGGGGAAGTTACATGGACTCCTTATTACTGGCCAAATGCTAAGATGAGGTTGTGGAATTCAGTCCTCCTCCAAAAAGGGAGAGAACAGGATGTCCCATGACATTCCCAGATAACTGGTGGCTATAGTTATGCTTGCTAAGATGTGGGTGCATGGGGCTTGACTTCAGTTAGTTCCCTTGGTCTTAGTTCCCCAAAAAAGAAATCTCTGGGTGATTGACATCCTATTTATTTCCATCATCCAGCAGGATTTCTAGGATAATTGCTCAGGACTAGAATATTCATCGAGATTTTTAAATTACCCATCTCTTTTGTTCCTTCTGAGCTGCAGTCAGAGATCACTGGGTGGTTCACATGAATACTCAGGGTTAGTCTAAAATGTAGGAAAAAAATTAAAAACGAATGAGTTTAGGATTTAATGGCAAATGTTTAAGTTTTGAAACGTAATTTCTTTCTCTTCAGCCCTCATTTTTGTTAAAAACAAATCATGATAGGACTGAGTTGTTTGCAAAATAGTCTTCAGTCTTATACTTGGCCTGATTATTTGCATAAAGTGCAGGAATAATAATTATTTTTACATAGGCATTTTAGATTGACTTTGATGGAACTCTTTTCCACAAGGAATCTCAGATAGGACTTTCTAAAGCTGAGCCCAGCCATGGGTTTGTATAGTCAAATACCTACGAATTGGGTAAATCCTCTCTTCTTGAGGTCCCAAGAGCACGGAGTTCCTGGGTCTGTTAGAAAGTGAGATTCTTTACTCACCACAGGTTAAGAATCCTGTACAGAGACTGTGTAGACAAAGTATGAGGTCAGTTTTCCCAAGTGGCTTTTATTGGCTCTGCAAGTCAAGTTTGACTCCTTAAAGAGAAGCATACCTTTCCAGTCAAAGTCTTGGGAAAACAACCAGTTTCTCTAATTGCATCCTGTTGCAAAAAGAAAACAGATTCTTACTGCACTAATGTAAACAACTATATTGCCATAAGTTAAGAATGCTCACAACTAGTTACCAAATTCTGGAGAAGCCAGGGGCCCTCTGTAGCATCCAAAAGGTAGGAATCAGAAAAGACCATTTTTGAAACTGAAGTTTGATTTGGGGAAGTCTGTTAAATATGTTAGAGGTTTAAAACACTTGATGTTATAAAATAGAATTCCAGATTACCATAAGTTACTCATTTTGCCAAAATGATGACTCAGAAATTTCAAAAAAGCAAAAACCTTTTATAACTCTTTACAGATTTTGCTACACAGCAGATTTGTGCCTTAGAAGAACCTTGTAGTGATTTTATTTCAATGATCAATTTACATAAAAGCTATATAATACTTTTTGAATTTTGTCAATATGTTCACACATGGAATTTCTTTTACAAGATTAGTGTTTACAATTCGTCCACAACTTGTTTAAACTTTTCACTTTATCTCTTCTAATTCAAAGCAATTCTTTAACCCTAGGCACAAATTTGCATTTTGATGACATCTGCATTTTACCAATAATCTTTAAGACTGTTTTTATTTCTCAAATATTAAAGTCATGTGAACCAAACAGTACCATAGCTTTTCTCTTCCTTTGAAATATATTTGATCCAAGTATTTATCCTTCTTTAAGTCAATTAATTAGAGCTTTTTTTATAAACATAACACACACAACACATATATAACTACACAGACAGGCAGAAGAAGACTCAGCAGCTATATGATTTTTCAATTGCCAATCTCCTAATTGGCCTATTAGGATCAGTTAGCAATTAGGGCCAATTAGCACCTCTGGGTGCAGCCCTTTAAGCACAAGGCTAAGAAAACATGCAGTTTCTAGGGCCTAATAAACAGGTATAGCTGGAAGACAAAAACATTTTCAGAGGGATCTATCCACCTCTAATTCCAAGGGGGTCCATGAGGAAAACAGAGGTCTCTTCCAAAATGGAATCCATGGCACTTTTTCTGTTTTTCCCAACGAGTCCCAGGCCATCAGAAATTATCTTAAGGTCCCTTATGCATGCATTAAGAGTGGAAAAACAAAATGGAGAAAGAGTTCAGTCAAATGAGAAAAAACATTTTTCCAGCAAAACAAGATCCAAGAAGCGAAAAACATAAAGACCTTTTAAATATACCTAAGGGTTGGATATCCACTTTTAATTAAGCTGAGCACTCTTTAAGAAAATCAATTTAAATCCCTTATTACCCAACTTTAGCTGCACCAAGTAGCCAATATTTCTGGCTTTCAAACTTTACAAAGGTAACCTCCCAGGTGCTCAGAGAAAGCAAAGTTCAAGGCAGTTCATGGAGGGGAAGAGAATCAAGAAATGACAAAGGTCACACAGACATCTAACTAGAAAGAGCTCTTTCCCTAAGCCAAGATTGAACCCAGGCTGCCTTTGTAAAATGGTGGAGGCTAAAACAGAGCACTGCCACGTGGTTATCCCAAGAAGGGAAAACAAGATGGAGGCCTGCAGCAAAATTTGCTACTGATCAGTCTGCCAGGTTGGCTTAAACAGTAGGAATATTGAATCCTAGGCCTGAACCCCATCCTATGGTACCCCTATGTCTGACAGAACCATACAAAAAGACATGCAAAGCACCCCAGATTGGCTACAGCTTAAGACTAACCTCATAAATCCCTTTTCATAATCAAAACTTTACAGAGAATATAAACAGTGATACTGAGATAGCTGGGGTGCTGGCATAATAGAACATCTTCTGTGCTGAAAGACTGGGTGGCATTTGGCTGTCTCCTGACTCTATCAATATCTTGGCTATTGTGAATAATTATGCAATAAATTTGGAGATACAGATGTCTCTCTAACATGTCGATTTCACCTCCTTGGACATACACTCAGTAGTGGGATTTTTGGATCATATGGCAGTTCTAGTTTTAATTTTTTGAGGGACCTTCATACTATTGTCAATGTGGCAATTCTAGTTTATATTCCCACCTACAGTGTGTAAGAGTTCCCCTTTCTCCACATCTTTACCATCATTTGTCTTGTTTTGTTTTGTTTTGTTTTGTTTTGTTTTTGATAATGGCCACCCTAACTGGAGTGAGGTGATATTTTACTGTGGTTTTGATTTTCATTTCTCTGATAGTTAGTGATGTTGAACTTTTTTCATCTGCTTGTTATCCATTTGTATATCATCTTTTGAGAAATACCTATTCAGATCTTTTGCCCATTTTTAAATTGGATTTTTTGACTGTTGTTATTGAGTTGAGTTCCTTATATATTGTCAAATGCATAGTTTATGAATATTTTCTCCCATTTTATAGATTGTCTTTTCCAAACCCTTTTGAATTCACAGATGCTAGCACTGTGCATACTGTTCTAAAACTACCTATTGGATTTTACAATGTATCTTGGCAATTTCTCCACTTAGGTAAATGGAGAGTTTTCTCATGAATCTTATGATTATAATTTATTCCATTGTATGAGTGCTGCCATAATTTATTTAACTCTTGTCATATTGACAGATATTTGGTCTGTTTTCTGTGCTTTTGCTGTTACTTAGGTATCTTTTCTGCTTTCACCTCAACAGCGCTTGGTCAAAGATTGTCTGGCATTTTGCTCCACATTTAAAGGAAACCTAGTCTCTGTATTACTTTGGGGGATTTACTTGGATACACTCAGGAATAGAAAGATGGTTTAATATTTTTGAAAGGCATTAATGTAACTTGTTGAAACAAAGGTTAAACATTTGATAAAATCCAATATTGATTCCTGATTTAAAATAAATCTTCACTTAGAGTCAATGGGCATTTCTTCTACTTGAAAAGGAGTATCTTCTTCAAACCAAAGTATGTACAACAGTTTTAATGGAGAAATATTAGAAGCATTCCAGCTGAAGTTAGAAACAGGGCAATCCTCTATCATTTCTCTTGTTTAACTTTGTTCAGAAGGTCTATGTGGATGTTAAAGACCAATAGACAGAAAAATAAGAGGCACAGATTTTATTACTTATAAATATCACAATGATCTGCCTGGAAAACCAGGAATCAATGTAAACCTTTTGGAATTTTCTTTTGTTGAAAAATAAAGTGTCTGACATTATTGTGAGTTATATTGTAAATTATATTTAAAAATTAAAATTTTAATATAAAATAATTTAGTTTATATTGATTATAGGGATATAAGTTGTGATGGAGCACAGTAACAACAAAAAATAATGTTTCTACTAAATTAATAATCTAGAAGCAGAAATGTACTTAAAAGTATCTTTGGTGAACATATCATTTAAAATTGAGTTCAAATAAGCTCTGATGTTACATTAATTGAAATTGAAGCTATAATTGCCAAAGTTTACCAATTTTGAAGGTAATTGAAAGAAATTTATTCAAAGAGTCATATTTAAAAATACATCCTTTAGAAAATACCAGTGACAAGATATTAAAGAGATGGCAAATAAATTTATTTTTAAAATATTTATTTATTTATTTATTTTGAGACAGAGGCTCGCTCTGATACCATCAGAGTGCAATGGTGTAATCTCGGCTCACTGCAAGCTCTGCCTCCTGGGTTCCAGTGATTCTCATGCCTCAGCCTCCTAAGTAGCAGGGATTACAGATGTGCAACACCACACCCAGCTGATTTTTGTATTTTTAGCAGAGATGGGGTTTTACCATGGTGGCCAGGCTGGTCTCAAACTCCTGACCTCAGGTGATCTGCCTGCCTTGGCCTCCCAAAGTGCTGGGATTACAGGCGTGAGCCACCACAGCCGGCTGAAATTGATTGTATAAATATGTATCAGGATGTTTATTCTGTTTATATTTATTTTAATTTTCAAATAGCCTATATTTATCCTGACCACAGAAGTCTCCTCCTAGCTATCTTATTTCTGTAAACTAGCTGGCCTACAGTTCAGGATGTACCTTCATTAGATTTATGAATCTCCTCTTAATTCCCTTCACTACAACCTCCACCATTTTTTGTTTGTTTTATTTTATCTTTTTGTAGACACAAGTTCTCACTATATTGCCTAGGCTGGTCTTGAACTCCTGAGCTCAGGTGATCCTCCCGCACTGGCCTCCCAAAGTACTTTCACCATTTTTGAGAGTGCCTTTATGTTTAAATTTCTTGGATGCATGAAAAAGTGGGCAAAGTATGTGAACAGATATTTTTATATATATATATATATTTTTTTTTTTTTTTTTGAGACAGAGTCTCGCTCTGTCGCCCAGGCTGGAGTGCAGTGGCCGGATCTCAGCTCACTGCAAGCTCCGCCTCCCAGGTTTACACCATTCTCCTGCCTCAGCCTCCCGAGTAGCTGGGACTACAGGTGCCCGCCACCTCGCCCGGCTAGTTTTTTTGTGTTTTTTAGTAGAGATGGGGTTTCACCGTGTTAGCCAGGATGGTCTCGATCTCCTGACCTCGTGATCTGCCCGTCTCGGCCTCCCAAAGTGCTGGGATTACAGGCTTGAGCCACCACGCCCAGCCCAAGATATTTATGTATTATGTTGTATTATATTATTTCTCCAAAGACGACATACAAATGTCCAGCAAACATGTGGAAAGATGCTCAACATCATTAGCCACCACAGGAATGCAAAGTCAAAACTGCAATGAGATATCACGTTACACCCACTAGATTAAGTAAAATTTACATGTCAAGTAACAAGTGTTGGCAAGGATATGGAGTAACCAGAACCCTCATACACTTCTAGTGGAAATATAGAAAAGTCCAGTTAATTTGGAAAACAGTCTGGGAGTTCCTCAAATGATTAACCATATAGTTCCATAAAACACAGAAATTCTACTCCTAAGTATAAACCCAAAAATCCACATTTACACAGAAAGTTATGCAAATGTTTATAGCAGCATTATTTACAATAGCAAAAAGGTGAAAATAATTCAAATGTCCATCAGTGGATGGACGAACAGACAAAGTGTCATTTTATGAGACTATCATTATCTTGATACCAAAACCTGATTTAGACAATAGAAGAAGATTAAAGGCCAATCTTATTTATGATCATAGGGTTAAAAATTATAAATCAATTCAAGTATAAAAGAAACCAAATCTATACATGTATAAAAAACATCAAGACCAAGCTGGATATATCCCAGAAACACAAGTATTTTTAACCTTAATTAATAAAAAAATCTGTTCATGTATTCCACCAATTAATAGGTTTGGAAAATTGGTCATCTCAGTAAGTAAAATAAAAGAAGCCAGTAAAATTTACCATTCATTCATCATTTATGTAGGAGACATAGCAAACTGAAGTTATGAGGGAATTTTATTTTATTCTATTTTTGTGGGTACATAGTAGATGTATGTGTTTACTGAGTACGTGTTTTGATACAGACATGCAATGCATAATAGTCACATCATGTAAAATGAGGTATTCATCCCCTCAGGCATTTATCCTTTGTGTTACAAGCAATCTAATTATACTTGTTTAGTGATTTTTAAATGTACAGTTAAATTACTGTTGATTATAGTCACCTTGTTGTGCTACCAAACACTAGGTCTTATTTATTCTTTCTATTTTTTGTACCCATTAACCATCTCCATCTCCTCCTCCCTCTCCCACTACATTCTCAGCCTCTGGTAACCATCCTTCTACTCTTTATCTCCATAAGTTCAATTGTTTTGAGTTTAAGATCTCACAAATAAGTGAAAACATGTGATGTTTGTCTTTCTGTGCCTGACTTATTTCACTTAGCATAATGACCTCCAGTTCCATCCATGTTGTTGCAAATGAAACGATCTCATTCTTTTTGTATGACTGAACAGTGCTCCATTGTGTATATGTACCACATTTTCTTTATCCATTCATCTGTTGATGGACACTTAGGTTGCTTCCAAATTTGGGCTATTGTGGGAATTTTATTAACTTGGTAAAAAGTATCAAACAAAATCAGCAAAAAGTGTCATACCTAAAAATGAAATATTAGAAACTTTTACAATAAGAAATAAGAAAAGGATGGCAGCTAGTACCGCTATAATGCAAAAATATAAATGTTATCAATATGGGAATGGATCACTAAAGTCAATTAAAACCATACTAGATGTATTACTTATCAATTGTTATGTAATAAACTATCCCAAAAGTTAATGACATAAAACAGCAAATATTTATTATATTACAGTTTTATGGGTGAGGAATTTATGAATGGCTAAGCTGGGTAGTGGGTGGTTTTGGCTCGTGGTCGCATGAGTTTGTAGTAAAGATGTTGGCTAGGGCTGCAGTTGGCTGAAGGCTTGACTGCGACTGAAGTCTTCTTCCCTTCCATGGCTGTTGGAGGGAGGCCTCCATTCCTCTTCAAGTGGGCATCTCCACAGAGCTGTTGAACGTTCATAACAGCTGACTTCCCCCAGGGAAGTAGATTCAAGAAAGAAGAGCAAAGAAGAAATTCCAGTGCCTTTCTTTTACCACCTAGTCTTTGAAGTTATGAGCTGTTCTACTTTGTTCTATTCATTAGAAGACAGTCATTAAGTTCAACTGACATTAAACAAGGGAGGAATTATGCTCCACCTCTTGCAAAAGGAAGTATAGAAGAATTTGTGGACAAATTTTAAAACCACCACATCAGGTAATACTGTGTAACTGTTAAAAATATATAATCAAGATTCATATGTATGGATATGAGACGACATACAAGACATTTCGTTTTTTAAAAAGCAAGATACTGCAACAGTACTTACTACATGACATCATTTCTATTAAATGCTTGCATGCGAACATCTGAAAATGGACTTACAAATTTCTTTAGACTTGTACTTTATAAATACGTAAATATGAACCTACAAGAGTATCCAAAGAGTTATGAGTCATTATCTCTGTTTACTGGGAATCGAGGGTAGGATAATCAATGATGTTCTTATCTGCACTACTGATTTTTTTTTTACATTGAGAAAGGTATTCATGTATTACTTATTGATATGGTTTGGATCTGTGTCCCCAACAAATCTCGGGTCAAATTGTAATCAATCCCCAGTGTTGGAGGTGTCTCATAAATGGTTTAGCATCATCTCCCTCTTGGTACTGTATAGTGTGATAGAGTTCTCACAAGATCTGGTTGCTTAAAAGTATGTAGCACTTCCCCCATCTCTAGCTCCTGCTCCAGCCATCTAAGATGAGCCTGCATCCCCTTTGCCTTCCACCATGATTGTAAGTTTCCCGAGGCCTCTCTGAAAGCAGAAGCCACTATGCTTCCTTTACAGCCCGCAGAACCGTGAGCCAATTAAATCTCTTGTCTTTATAAACTACCCAGTCTCAGGTATTTCTTTGCAAGAATGGAATAACACTCTCATATAATTAAAAACATAGATATGTATTAACTCACGTATGTGAACACAAAAATGGAGTGCAGAATATTCAGTGGAAAAGAATGGTAAATATGCATATGTAAAAATTGAGTAAATGTGATCATACCCTGAGACATAGGTATAATCACAAAGCTTGAAGGCCACTCTCAGGACCATCGTGAATTCACATATTTCTTCCCAAGTGCATCTTTCCCTTTTTTGTCACCTTCCTTAAACTGCTGGTTATCTAAAATGCTAGTTGGATAATGAGAGTAGATTTCTTAAGCAGAGTTCTCTAGCAAAGCTTCCTTTACCAGCTTCAGTATGGACAGTTTGCCTTTAACTACAAGTAGGCTACCCTGAGACTATATGTAGTGAGCAACTGACCAGCACCTTGAAGATGAGAGGTCAGTAAAATCCAGGTACCAAACCCAATAATAAGCTTATTGTCAGTCTGAGTCAGAAAGAAAGACTTCCATCCTTAGGTTTCTCACCTTCTAAGCCTAGAGATTGTGATGTAGTCAGGAATTTTCCTGTTTATAAAAAGGGACTGAATTCTTCTAGAAAAGCAACTCTATCAATAGGGAATGCTTTGAACTCCAAGGAGCAGAACACCTGGCAAACGCTGGCTTGAAAAATAAGGATTTTTTTTTCTCAAATGACAAGTTGGGAATCCACAGCCTATGTGTCACTGGCCAGAACTGAGTTGCACGGCAACCCCTATTGCATAGATGGCTGGGAAAACTAGTTTCTGGCTGTTCCAGCTGCCCCAGTAAAGTCAGGGAGAGGGGTTTTAGGTTAGCAGCTAGCACTGTCTGCTACAAAACCCACTTCATTCATTTTCTCTTTACCTAGAAGTCAAGTCTTTCTCACATTTCTCCCAAGCCTTTCAACAAGAAGTTCTCCAGAAGATGCATCATTGTCTCACTCCGGGTTGGAACCATACTTCCAGATGTCTGCAGTCACCTGCTTTATTTTAATACCCGTTTGTGATATCTGGTCTCTGTTATAATACATTCTGCATTCCAAAAAAAAAAAAAAAATCAGGTGCCTTCTGTACACTCTGCACATTATGTAAATTTGTTCACTTGTATTTTAATGTCCTTTACATGGAAAAATATGATAATAGTGGTTTGAACAGTGGCCTCTCAAAATATATGTCCACCTCCTCACCCCTAGAACCAGTGAATGTGACCTTATTTAGAAAACAGAGTCTTTGCTGACGTAATTATTTCAAGGATCTTGATATTTCAATCATACTAGATTATCCAAATGAGACCAAAATCTCATAACAAATGAGATTTGTCAAATGTCCTTACAAGAGACAGGCAGAAGAAAAGACTGGCACAGAAGAGATTGTTATATTAAGATGGAGGCAAAGACTGTAGTTAGGTGGCCACAAGCCAAAGAATATCTGGGGCCACTAGAAGCTGAAAGATGCAAAGAAAGATCCTCCCCTAGAGCCTTCACAGGTAGTGTAGCCCTCTGACAGCTTCATTTTAGACTCTGGCCTCCAGAACTTTGAGAGAATACACTTCTGTCATTTAGATTCACCAAATTTGTGATAATTTTTTATTCCAGTTCTAGGAACTAATAAAACGACCATTGCATTTTTGTTGTTACTGTACATGAAATTAACAAATTCTAAAAATGTTTTATGTAGAACTCAGAAAACAATTCAAACAAGGTAGAGTTGTCCATGTGTAGGTTTAGAGCCCAAATCAGACAGTTTCTGCATCAAAAGGCAGCCTGACTCTTGTTTTAACTCCATGATATGCTCCAACTTATTTAAAAAAAAAAAAAAAAAGCTTTCCTTCACTAATTGCCCAAACTGTGGATTCAGTCCAGCTAATTTCTCACTTATTGATCCAGGACAACTTTATCAGGCTAAGTTCCAAATTCAGACCAATTCCTCTTTTCCCTGTGCCTTTCTTAATAAATTTTAATGACAGCAATCCCAGCTCCCCCTGAAAATTTAACTCCTTACCAAGTATGGTGACCCAAAAAGATTTGAACAAATTAAATGTCCTATTTCCAGCCTCTGCCTTTCCAAGATCCTAGTGTCTTATGAGCAGTTTTTATGTCATCTGTTTTTTAACACAAATTTAAGTTTATTCCCATGATATCATAGTCACATTCTGATATGCATTATTGGGTGAGAAAGAGGGAGAGTCTCAGATGACACCTTCAATGATTGATAGTCACATAGAAGTATGTCAGTGGTGTGATTATCTGTCATACATATCACAGAAGAAAAAGGGGCAGGGCAATACAGAAAATTACTATACTTGAATGAAAAAAAATATGCATGGATTTGGGAGTTGTCTAGGCCTGGGCTTAAACTCTGGTTTCTCTATTATTTGTGTTACCTCCTTTAGGAGTTTCCTTAATTTTGCTGAGACCTAGTTTCTTCATCTATAAAATGGAGTTGATTATATCTACCTTGTAGGGTTGAAGAGGATTAAATGGGATGGCTCATGTAAGTAATCAGATACGATGACTGGCACACAACAAGCTTCAAGAATTACTAGTTTCCTTCTCTGAATCACATCCCTTCTGTTTTATCTTTCTATAGCCTTCCCCGGTCCCCCACCCTTAAAAGTATGTGTCTCCATTAGTGGGCTTAAACTTCCTGTAATTCCTGATTTAAGACCAGCAACATTGGGACATATGTAATACCCACATCAAAGCTCTCTTATGAATCTCATGGCTTAAAAACCGTGGTCCACCCAGAACCAGGTCCTATGGCTGCAATTCTTCTGGACTGCCAAGTTGATCCAGAATCTGGTACCTGTGGAACACTCACTATCTCCACAAGGTTGCTTGCCCGCAGGAGTTCTCTTGCCACTTTCCCTTCAAAGCATTCCAAGTCTCACGCTTCCCCAAACTCTAGAACTGGTAGGGACTTGACTTAATTACTGCCAGCCCTCTTCCCTGAGGCTAGGAGCAAGAGTGCATAAACTAATTCTCTTGATAATCGTTCTCTTCCTATCCATCCCTAAATTATTGGTCACCACCTAGATTGCCTCATTTACCCCCCTCTCTTATCCAAGTGAATACTAGTACTGAGAGTTTATAGATCCAACTATCTGACAAATTGAATAGTACTAGACATGGTTTTAGGAGCTGGGGACACTGCTGTAAACAAAACAAAAGAGCCTGTGCTCTTGTGTTCATATTACACTACTTGGAAAGATGGAAGATAGATAAAGAGTCAAAACAATAAGGCAGATAGATGAAAGGTTCCTTGAGGAAAATAAATAGGGAATACAATGGATAGGGGAGGTAATGCTTGAAGCAAGATCTGAATGAAGGGAAGTAGCTGGCTTTGCCAAAGTCTGATGTCTGAGCCTTCCTTACAGAAGTTAGAGTTTCCCTGGCTGGCAGGTCAAGGTCTGTCTTACCTAACCAGGTAATTTTTCCAGAACTTTCATTTACTTCTGGTGAGCCATTCTTTGTGTGGCCAAGGCTCTCAATATCCCCTCCCACTTCCAAGTCTCAGAGGTTACAGCATATTTTTAGCACTTCTTTTACTTAGAACAGATCTACTAAAACCTAGCTCCTCAAGATTCTTCATTCACTAATCCATTCATTCAAACAGTGATTGAATATCCACAGTATTATAAGCAACATAATAGGTGATACGGGATACAAAGATAAGAAATAAACCTTGCCTTCAAGGAAATTGCACTGAAAGTTGACTGCCATTGCAGGTTGCACTGGAAAATGGGGCAGAGATAATGTTGGAAAGGTTAGCATTAGCTAAAGTGTGTGTGAGGTTAGCGGGTCGAGACTTCCAACCAAGCTAAGGAAATTGAAATGAGAGCCACTAGCGGCTTAATTCACAATAAATGATGGTCAGATAGGACAGTAGTAAAACAGAACAGGTGAGAGTTAGCAAGGGTCTGAACAAAGTCAGAGGCAGTGGGGATGGCAACGAAGGGACAGATACGAAAGTTTTAAAGAAGTAGAATATATGGATATTCTTATATATCTGACAATCTAATGAGGAAGACATTGCTGTACATTTTTACTCACCCTTGACTGAACATAATTTGAAGTTGCTGGAGCAAAGAGTTTGATAATACAGTGTGACACAGAGATGGAATGATAGATGAGAAGATGAGATTGGGTCATGTTGGGCAGGGATAGGAGATGTGTGGCCTTGGGCTTTTGCTCTCAGATACCAAAGTCATGGCAGCAATCCCCAATCAATCACAACATGCCTTCTCATTGAATTCAGATGTAGCTTTAGATCCTTTTTCAACACAAAGCTACAGGCAGAAAGGACAAAATCCATCAGGGCTGGCGCACTAATTAAAACCTACTTGCCAGTTTTGGTGCTAGGCTTAGAATGCCCTAAGACAACGTTTGATCATTATTCAACAGGAAGCCACAGATGGCTTTTGAGGGGGAAGACTGAAGAATAGAGGACATTATATTTGGTAGAAATGTGAAAATTAAGCTGAAGGAGCAAGCAACTAGAGGCAGGCAGATGGGCCAGAACATTACTTCATGGACTTTGATGGCTGGAAACATTAGCGAAGCAGACAAGAATGTGATCACAGGTGTGTTATAGTTTGAATGTGTCTCCTTCAAAATTTAGCTGTTGCCCAGGTGATAGTATTCAGAGGTGGGGTCCTTAAGAGGTGATTAGGCCAGGAGGGCTCCTCCCTTATTTATGGGATTAAGGCCCTTATGCTAGTATTATATTAGCTTGCCCTTTTGCCTTCTGTCATGTGAGGACACAGAAAGAAGACCGTCACCAGACACCAGATGCTGGGACCTAGATCTTGTGCTTCTAAGCCTCCAGGCCTATATGAAATAAATGCGTTTTCTATAACCTACCCAGTCTGTAGCATTCGGTTATAGCAGCGATAACAGACTTAGACAAGGTGGCTCTGGATTTTCTTTCCAATGAGCATGTCTAACTCAACGTGCCTGCAGTTCAGAATCAGAGCATTTCAGTGTAACGAACTTCTCTTTAACTGCCAAGTCAAGACGATCTTGTGTTTTTGTTCTTATTTTAATTTTACTTATTTTTAGGCATGAAGTCTCACTCTGTTGCCCAGGCTAGAATGCAATGGTGTAATCACAGCCCATTGCAGCCTCCAACTCCTGGGCTCAAGCAATCCTCCTGCCTCAGCCTCCTGAGTAGCTGGGACTACAGGCATAGCTACTCAGGGTAGCACCACCAAGCCTGGCTAATTGTTTTGTTCTTATTTTTTTTGTAGAAATGAGGTCTTACTATGCTGCCCAAGCTAGTCTCCAACTCCTGGCCTCCAGTGATCCTCCCACTGCAGTCTCTCAACTGCGATTACAAGCCTGAGTCACTGAGCCCAGCAAGATAACCTTGTTTAAGAGGAAATCCACAGCAGAGAGGTCATCCCTAGGAGTACAATGGGTTCTATACCAGAAATCTGGAAGCATTGACTCCAGTTGTGACTCAAAGATGAATTATTCACCTTATTCGTGCCTATTTCCTAATTTGGAAAATAGGAGTGTTGAAATGTTCTCTAAATGCCCCACTAGATTCTAATTGTCTCTGATTTTTTAAGTGTCACTGAAACACTGCAGTGGGAGTGGCCATTGGCCATAATCAAGAGAAGTAAACACCTTTAGTAATGAAGTAAAACCCCTAAAGATGAATAGACACTGAAGGTTCTGATAATTATTTTACATTTAACAATTCCAATTCAGCTCAAAACATCTGGCCATGAACTGAGAATTTTGCTAAGATCCCAAAATATCTGGGGTTATTCCAGGGCATTGAAATAATAATTTATATTCTTCATAAACAGGCTGTCCTTAGAGCGTGCCATGCATCTCCTTACTTCACTGAAGTCAGGAAGTGTTTGCCATTGGGACTTCCAACCTGATAAATGATGAGGCCTTAAACAATTTTCCAACTCTTTGGGAGCTTGCAAAGCAGCCTGTGTTTCATCCTTGCTCCATCACGACAACCAAATCAGCACCATATGGTGGATGAGATCCAGATTATAGAACAGAGGGTCTGCCTTCAAGGACATCTGGAAGTCCTTTAACACATGGACCCTAAGTGACTTGAATGGATCATTTATAGTTGGTCTTGGGTTGTGTGCTGAAGATACCATTGCAGTACTTTGTCTGGTATGCCACAGGCCCATTTAGTTAATAAGAGGCCTTTCATACCCAAATAATACTTTTATTTTATTATTATTTCTATTTCTTGGAGAGTTTGGCTTTTTCTAGAATGCATGATGTTTATGGGGTAAATGGCTCTGAACGCCAAAACCTCAGAACCAAATGGTGCCAAGTATCTATGGTTGCAATAGCCCAACAAAGAACTGGGCATTGGTTCCATGGTATCTAGAATCATTGATAATTATTGGGATTTACTACCTTAAGGAAGGATTGAATTAGGGAGTACCTAAAAAGGGCCTGGGCATCAGGAAATATAATTTAGTGCTCAAGGTTTTATAAAAATCAGAACCTGGTACATTGACTTGATGAGCATTATCTTTCTTTGGTATGGCCCACTTTACTTTGCTTTCCAAAATTTTAAAGAGCACCTGATATTTTAGTGACACATTGGCCAATGCATCATTAAATATCCATGAGGACATCTTTCATACATGTGTGCACACACACACAGACCAAAATTCATAACTATTATAAAAATAAAGACTAACAAGCAACATTTGTCCAGAACACAAGAAAACTCACCACTGCCAGAACTTAAAAAATTAATGTAACTGTTAGTTACCTTCTTTCAGTGTATATCACTTCTGTGCTGAAAGCACAGCAGAAAATAAATTAAAGCAGATGAAAAATATTTATTAATTACAGCAGTATGCTGAATAACGGCCTCCAAAGCATCAGGTCCTAATCAACTGGAGCCTGTAAATGTTACCTTCTACGGAAAAAGGGTCTTTGCAGATGTGATTATGTTGAGAATCTTGAGATTCCAAAATTATCCTGGATTATCTGGATGCAGTCACAGGTGTTCTTACACAGGGGGAAGCAAGATGGGGATCTGCCACAGAAGAATAAAAGAAAATACTGTGACCACAGAGGCAGGGATTGGAGAGTGACACAGCCACACACCAAGAAGTGCTGGCAGCCACCAAAAGCTGAAAAGGCCTGGAACAGATTGTACTCTGGAGCCTCCCTAGGGAGCACCCCCCTACTTGAGGCCACCTTGATTTTTATCCCTGTGAAATGGATTTCAGACTTCTGGCCTCCAGAAATGAGAGAGAATACATTTCTGTCGTTTTAAGTCAGTAAGTTTGTGGAAATTTGTGATAACAGCCCTAGGAAACTAATATAGGTAAAGAAGAAGGTTAGCATCTAATGAGAAGTTGTTGTAAGTTGAGGTATTATTCCTCTGGGGGCATGCAAACGCTTCCCAAGAGGTATGTAGCCAAGGAGAATTTAAGTGACTCAAATTGCAGATTTCCCAATGTCCTTGGACTCCTTCCTGAAATGAAGCTGCCTAAAAATGAACCATGGCAGAGGTGTCAGGTGTTTTCTTTTATCACTGCTCCTTTTAGTGTCACTTTCTCTCACTTTATAAAAGAAAGATATGTCTCTCATTCATCCCAAATCTCATTGTGCTGCAGTACCCCACGGTGTAAAATGTCTCGAGGGCAGATCATTCAAAAGGTTGGTGTCTGCAAAACTTCTTTTAATCAAGGCCCCGGAAACTCATGCAGGGTTTTGAGTCATTCTCATGCTATAATATTTCTATTAAAGTCAAAGCAGGGTATTGTGAACTATGTTGAGATATCTGAATTCAGACATACTCTATAGATTGGGGCAGCAGGAGAGATGGCAACTGCTGTTTAACGACTTCACCTCTCCTATTCTCTGACAATTTCAATGCATACATCACTCCTTAGGGAATCTGGTGAAAGCAAAGCAAAGAAATTGTCAGGATGACATACTAAAGGCAGTGGAATCTTACTTTTAACAAAGCCACAAACTCAGGGCAAGGATCCATGCCTTACCTCTGTCTATCTGCCATAATATTAGGGTAGTTAGAATTTGCATATGCACACATGCCCACATCAGGGAGAATACCAACCTACCACAAGCACATCCCTTCTGCATGGCTACCCTTCTCCGGAAAAATAAAGAGCTTAGTGAGGGCACATTTTGTATCATTTCAAGGAAAAAGATGCGAAAACACTCAAGATTTATTTCAAAAGATCAATGTTACCACTTTGAGTATAAGAGTAGATTAGAAGTAAAATACGATTTTATATTTTCTTGATGTTTGAGTAAATCCTTGTGTAAATACTTAGGCTTACAAGAGAAATAACTGCATTCACTTCAGAGAGTAGGTCATGAGCTACTATAAATCTATATTTACTTTTTACTTGGTGAAGAGTCTCCTGCTGACTGCTTTTCACCGTCTGCTTGTTCATCCACTTTGACCATGTACTTCTCAGATTTGTATTTGTTTCACTGGTATATTACATAGCACTTTACAGCAACCACAAATGTGTCGGTTATAAGCTCCCCATTTACTAGCTTACTAGTGACCCCAAATCTTCTCTTCTTTATTTGCATATTATTTCCACAAGCACAATAATCTTGCACATGAAAAAGAGACTATCTATTAATGTATGTATATAAAGACAAAATATTCCAGTATGCAATGTAAATGATGCATCTAATGATGCCCTAAAGTTTAGAAAACGCCTTTATTTAATTTTAATTACTCACTCCTTCTCAAATTTTAAATGTTATTCTAATTCTATGAAATTATTTTCAAGCATAAAATAAAATTACGTGTATATATATATACACATGTATATGTAAATACATCATATATTGTATATTATATAAAATTTATATATGTATATTATACAAAATTTATATATGTATGTTATATATAATTTTTATATATTACATATATAAATTCTCAAGTGTCTGGCTATTATTTGTAAAGGCATTTTGAGATGATAGAGAAAATTAAATTTTGAGATGAATAAATAAGTAGTTGTTCACTGGCTTGTGGCGGAAATACTAAAAGGTATGATTTCAATTTTTGTAGGGATGTTCAAACTGAGCTCCATCTAATTTTAGCTTTTTTAAAAGGTGCCTATAAATGAAAAACAAGTAAAATTAGTATCATTTCAATAACCTCAGTAAAGGCTTCTTGGTGTACCTCCCTGAAATTAAGAAGGTGAATGGCAAAGGACTAGGTTAACAAATTGTTTTAAATCGGAAAATTTTACTTTTTATGGTTAACAATTATTTACCAAATTTGCAACATGTTTATATTGTGTAATCAATTACTTTCTGACTATGACGATAATATTTGAAGCCTTGTAGTCAAATGAAAAGAAATAATTTAAATATATGTTTTGTAGAGAAATATGACAAGACAACTGATAAAATCTTCATTTATAAAAATATATTATACTACTGTGACTCCCAGTTTCCAATTGGCATGCAAGGGGCATGGAAATTGTCGCTTTATTCTAAAAATAGGTAAAAACTGAACAAACAGAAAAATTGACAACTTTTCTTAGATTCATCAGAGTGAGATCACAGGGCTTGCCCCAAAGTTGGAAAAAGACAGGAGGATGCAGAGAATCACAGCTCACCAGAGGAGAAACCCATAAGCAGAAACCTGCTCCAGAAAAAGTGCCTAGATAGGAAAACTTATACTGTAATTGAAGAATATCTGAAGGTTCAGTATGGACAAGTGTTGAGAGTTTAAGAATCCAGAGGACCCAGTCATGAAGACGCCCACACACTTCAGTGATTATTGCCTACAAGAATTCATCGAATTGAACTGAATTCATTGAATTTAATGAACTGATTCAATTCATTGACATAAACTCACAAAAAATCTCTTGGTGCTTCCATTGGGGAAGGGTAAAAGAAACCATTTTGAAATATGCCAGAGAATTATGTTCTTAACAAGGTCTACCCCTAGGAGAAGCTAGCTGGAGCATAGCCTTCTGGGTTTTATCAGAGGCTAACTGACCTAGAGGAGTGGAAATACTCAGTGTCAGGCCACTCTAGCTATTCTGTCCCATGTGGGAGGGGAGGGAAGACTAAGAAGTACTTGTGAAGTTCACCATCCAGAAGCACAGGCTTACTCAACACTGAGACCTAACCATGGGACTACAGAACGCTCTCCCTCTCTCACACAGTGTATCATCTTCAGCCATCAAAACAAATGACAAGGCATACTAAAAGGCAAAAGCAAACAAACAAAAACAAAAAACAAACCACACACACACAGTTTGAAGACACAGAGTAAGCATCAAAATCAGACACGGATTATGTCAGGGATGGTGGAATCATCAAACCTGGAACTTAAAACAAATATGATTCATATGTTAAGCATTATATTGGAGAAAGCAGACAGCATTCAAGAAAAAAAAATGAACAAAACTGCATCACCATTTACATTAGCAGCACTGAAAATTCAATATGTAATGAAAATTTTAAAAGTTTAAATGAAATATAAATCTAACAAAATATAATCAGAATTTATAGGAGGAAAGTTATAAAAATTCTGATGAAAGAAATCAAAGAACTAAATAAATGGAGATATAGTCTGCATTCACATATCTCAATATTATCAAAATGTCAATTCTTCCCAATTTGATCTACAGATTCAATTTAATCCCAATCAAAATTCTAGCAAGTTATTTTTGTGAGAATTAACAATCTGATTCTAAAATTTATGTTACAGGGCAAAAGATCCAGAATAAATGCAGCAGTGGCAGAGAAGAAAACAAAGTTGGCGGACTGACCCTATCAGCCTTCAAGAATTACTATAAAGCTACAGTAATCAAAACAGTGTGATATTGGTGAAAGAGTAGACAAATATAGAGCCCAGAAATAGACCCACATAAATTTAGTCAGCTGATCTTTGACAAAAGAGTAAAAGTAATCAGTGGAACAAAGACAGACTTTTAACAAATAGTGCAGGAATAACAGGACATCTACATGCAAAAAAATGAATCTGAACACAGGTCTTATAACCTTAACAAAAATTAGCTTAGAAAGACATCATAGGCCTAAATGTAAAATGAAACACTATAAAACTAGAAGATAACACAGAAGAAATCTACGTAACATGTGTTTGATAATGACTTTCTAGATAAAATACCAATGGCACAATCCATGAAAGAAACAATAAGCTAGACTTCATTAAAATTAAAAACTTTTGTTCTGCAAAAAGCATTGTTAATAGCATTGAAAGTCAAGCCACAAACTGTGATAAAATATTTGTAAAAGATATACCTCATAAAGGACTATTATCCAAAATATACAAATAACTCTTAAAAGTCAGTAATAAGAAAATAAGCAATATGAATTTTAAAATGAGTGAAAGATCTGAACAGACACGTCACTAAAGAAGACATACAGATGCCAAATAGATTTAAAAACAAAATGCTCAACACTGTGTGCCATCAGGGAATTGCAAATTAAGACAACAATGAGGTATCAGCACACACCAGTTAGAATGGCCAAAATCCAAAACACTGACAACATTAAATGTTTATGAAGACGTGGGAAACCAGAAACTCTCATTCATAACTTATAGAAATGCAAAACTGTACAGTCACTTTGGAAGACAGCTTGGTAGTTTTGTACAAAACAAAACATACATTTACCATATGATTTTGCAATCTTGCTCCTTAGCATTTACCCAAATGGGTTGAAAAGTATGTCTGCACAAAAACCTGCACATGGATGTTTACAGAAGCTTTCTTCATAATTTCTGAAACTTGGCAGCAACTAAATGTCCTTAAGTGGGCCAGGCGCAGTGGCTCACGCCTGTAATCCCAGAACTTTGGGAGGCCATGGCTGGTGGCTCACAAGGTCAGGAGCTCAAGACCAGCCTGGCTGACATAGTGAAACCCCGTATCTACTGAAAATACAAAACAATTAGCCGGGCATAGTGGCAGGTGCCTGTAATCCCAGCTGCTTGGGGGACTGAGGCAGGAGTGCCGCCTGAACCCGGGAGACAGAAGTTGTAGTGAGTCGAGATCATGCCACTGCACTCCAGCCTGGGCAACAGTGTGAGACTCTGTCTCAAAAAAAGAAAAAAAAAAGTCCTTAAGTGAATGGATAAACTGATACATCCAGTCAATGAAGTATTACTCAGCACTAAAAATAAGTGAGCTACCAAGCCATGAAAAGACATGGAGGAGTCTTAAAGGCTTGTTACTAAGTGAAAGAAGTCAATCTGAAGTCTAAGTGCTGTACAATTTCAACTATATGACATTCCGGTAAGAGCAAAACCATGAAGACAGTAAAAAATTAGTGGTTTCCAGAGTGTAGGAGGAGGCAGGTATGAATAGGAAGGGTGCAAAGGATTTTTGAGACAGTAAAACTATTCTTCATGGTCTATAATGGTGGATGTATGTCATCATACATTTTTCAAAATCCATAGGATATACAACACCAAGAGTGAACCCTAATGTAAACTATGGACTTTGGATGATGAGATATCAATGTAGGTTCATCAACTGTAATAGCTATTTTGCTCTTGTGTTATGTTGGTAGTGGAGTAGGCTGTGCCTGTGTTGGGGCAGGAAGTATAATGTGTTTCTGCTCAGTTTTCCTGTGCACCTAAAACTGCTCTAAAAAATAGTCTATTAAAAAATTAACCCAAAATAACAACAAAAAGCCTGCTAGGGTATTAATTGGCTTTGTACCAAATCTCTGGATCCTTTGCAGTCCATAAACATGGTACATCTAATCATTTTTTTTTAGGCCTTTCATTTTCCTTTATAATCTTAATATACATTCTAATATATAAGGTCATGAACATCATTCATTCAGTTGGCTTGTAAATATTTTATCTTTGGATGCTACTGTAATGAAATTTTGTTTCAATTTCTAATAGTTAATTGCTGGTATAGAGATATACAGTTGATTCCTGTATTTTTGACTTGCTGTAACTGTGCTAAACTTTTTATTAATTCTTGTAATATTCTTTTGTGGATTTTTATATACACCAACAAGACATTTACAAATAAAGACACTTTTACTTCCTTCCACTCTGAATACCATTTATTTATTTCCTCTTGCCTTGTTGCATTGAATAGAACTTCACAATTTTGAATAGGTGTGGGGAGAGGGGACATCCCTGCCTTGTTCCTATAGAAAACATTGAGCTTTCATCACTGAGTACCATCTTAGTTTCTCAGGTTGAGAAAGCTTTCTCTTTTAATAATTTACTGATGGCTTTCATTAAAAATAAGCATTGAATTTTGTCAAATATTTTTTCTGCATCTATTGACATAATCATGTGGCTTATTTTGCTTGTTTACTATGTTGAAATATATTGATTGACTTTCAGATGTTAAATCAACCCTTTATGACCAGGATAAACACATCTTGGTCATGGTGTACTATTTTTTATGTATTATTGAACTTGATTTGCTGAAACTTTGGTAAGAATTTTTAATCTAATTTTATAAAAGATATAGGTCTGTAGTTTTATTTCATTGTAATCCTTTTTTGATTTGTATATCAGAGTAGTATAAGCCTTATAGAATTAGTTAGGAATTTTTCCCTTCTGTATTTTCTGAATGTTTGTGTGAAATTGGTACTATTTTCTTTCTTAAATGTTTATGTAACTCACCAGACAAGTCATCTGGAACTGAAGGTTGTTTGTGGGAAGTTTTGTTTTATTCTACATTAAATTTATTTTGTTTATATAGAGCTTTCTAACTTTTCTTTTCTTTTTTTTTTTTTTTTTGGTGGTGGTGGTGTTGTTTTGAAACAGGATCTTACTCCGTCTCCCAGGCTGGAGTTCAGTGGCACGATCATGGCTCGCCGCAGCCTCAACTTCCTGGACTCAATTGATCCTCCTGGCTCAGCCTTTTGAGTAGCTAGGGCTGCAGATGTGTACTAACACACTCAGCTAATTTCGTTTATTTTTTGTAGAGACAGTGTCTCACTATGTTGCCCAGGCTGGTCTTGAACTCCTGGGCTCAAGCGATCAATCTGCCTGAGCCTCCCAAAGCGCTGGGATTACAGGAGTCACCTACCACACCTGGACTTGCTTTTCTATTTCTTTTTGAGTAAGTTTTGGTAATTTGTAGATTTCAAGGACTCTGAATAAAGCATCTTATCACATAGAACAGAAAAACAAAAGACAGCAGGACCAACTGTTATTATTATGCTCCAAATAAAATTATTTTTTTGAAAATACACTTCTTACGTTTTCAGTTTTCTCTCCATTACTTCATGGCATATGTTATTCGATCTCATTAAGAACTGAGTTCCAGAACCTCCCCCACTTCAGTTCACTCTTTGCGCCCAGCCCTGATTCTTTTTCCTTCTGCATCCCATTATTATTTCAGCCACTCTCAGCAATATCTTCAACTCCCTTGTGTTGTGATTCTCTTCCATCGGCCCTGTGAAATCCACGCACCATGGATCAACTTAACTTTTCACTTTCTCCGCTCTTACTTCCAGGCTGCTAAATAACAGTGAAGAAAAATTATACAACCTCATGAAACAGTATGACCTCAAATCCATGATTTCTGCCTTCTCTTGAGTTTTCAGCAATCTGTGACAATTTGTCTGTTTTTCTTTCATCAAATCTACCTCTTGGCTGGGCACGGTGGCTCACACCTGTAACCTCAGCTACTCAGGAGGCTGAGACAGGAGAATCTCTTGAGACCTGGAGGCGGAGGTTGTGGTGAGCCCAGATCATGCTATTGCACTCCAACCTGGCCACCAAGAGCAAAACTCCACCTTAAAAAAAACAACAACAATCTAACTCTTGTTTTTCAGCGTGACTATTTCAAACTCACTGAAAATCTGTACATTATCATATCCCTTATTCTTTTCAACAGACAACTGGCCTACTATTTTATGGTAAAATAGAATTCACAAGACAGAAGGAAATGCTTTCTCCTTTGCTGCCACCTCAAGCTTCCCAGTGTTTCTAAAGGTCACGTTCACCTTCCTAATCAGGACGATGGAAGAAGCATCTCTCTTCCTGCATAAAACTAATCCCTCCCCTTATGATCTAGATCCTATTTTCAACAGCTCCTCCAGGGATTTAATTTCATGAATGATCTACTTTCTCACCTGAGATTTCAACACTGTTCTATACTGGGGTTTTCCCATTAGCATTTAAAGGTGCTTAATTCTCTCCCTGCACCCTCTGCTCCAAATTATTTTTCTTTTTATGTCTCTCATCCTATCTCATTCTCACCTCACACCGTCTTCACAAACACACACTCATGGGAAGAGTCGCTTGCAGTAGCTCCACACAGCCAGGAGAGCTCAGCACTCCGAAGTTTGGCAGGCTCATTTCCACTGAAACCCCCTGATTCACCACTGCCAATGGACTTCTTGTGGCAAAATCCAGTGGATACTTTTGTATCATACTCAACAAAGGGCATCAGAAAGATTAAATTGATGAAAATGTTGAATCAGACAACTGGCACCCCTAGAAGCTGGAGTCCCCAAATTAGTATTAAACCAAGTGAAATTCTGAGCAAAAGCTATAAAATGGGAAAAGGAGAGTCCCTTTAAATTCATAAACTTCAAAATTAACAGATACTTGATGTGATGGGTATGCAAATTACCTTGATTTGATCATTATACATTGTATACATGTAGCAAAATATCATACCCTACTCCATAAATATGTACAATTATTAGGTGTCAGTTAAAAAAATAAAAACAGAAAATATTAACAGAGAAGTTAGTTGATAAGAATCTTTACAAACAAAATGGCATATATTGAAATGAATAAAGGAAAAATTGCTTGAATGTTTGGAAAAACTGACAAAACACTGAAGTGAAAAGCTGTAATTAAACTCTCTAAGTCATTATAAGATTAACTAGTGCCCTTAAAAAGTTTACAAAAGATATGAGTTATATAATTAGTAAGTATGAGTAGGGAGACGGCTAGATTCAGCTTTTTTATTGCTTTAATTAGCACTATTCATCATATTTTAGACCAAATAAAGTAAATAAAAGTTAAAGATGTTATTTATTTTTAACAAAGCTTTAAATTGTTTCATTATAAACTAGAAAGAATGAAAATCAATTACCTAAGCATACAACACAGGAAATTTACAGAAAGGAAACGGGTAAGTATTAGAGAGTACTAATAAAGACAATGGAAAAATGTAATGCACTAGAAATAAAAGATGGATTGATTAATAAATCCAAGAGCTGATTTACTGACCACAAAATGAACAGAGCTCTAAGTCAGCTTAACTTCAAAACAAAAAAAAAACCATAAATGAGAAAGGGCATGTAACCACAGATGTAAAAGAAAATTTTAATATAAACACTATGTACAAATCTACTAATGTGATATTTCAATGAAATGAGTATTTTTCAGCAAAAACTAAGGTTCCAAACTTGACACAAGGTTGAAAACAGAAATAGCTGCCAAAAGAGTCATTAATGATTTTAAGGAACCCCAATAAACCCGGACTCAGGAATTTTACTAGTGAGTCCTAGCTAATATCAAGAGACAGTTAATTCATGTGGCATTGTAATTGCTCCAAAACAAGTAAATGGACAGAGAATTGGCAGAATCCTGATAACAGAATCTGAAAAACATTGCCTTAAAAACAAAACAAACAAACAAACAAAAAACTTAGACCAACATTTAGTTATGAATATACAAGAAAATTGGTAAGGAAAATATTAGCAAAACAAACCTAACCACATATTAAATAAATCACATACTCTTAGACAAGGTAGTATAAAGAAAATCAATCAATCAATCACATACATTGAAGACAGCACAATAGTCTTTCGCCAGAATTGTGAAAATGGATCAGTCCTTTTTAAAAACTACGAACATAATTAATTATATCGATGAATTTACAAAGATTTTCTAAAGCATATGCAGTTTTCCCTTTTCCATGATTTTACTTTCTCTGTTTCAGTTACTCACAGCCCAAATATATGAAGTGGAAAATTTCGGAAACAAGCAATTCATAAGTTTTAAATTCTGTGCTGTTCTAAGTAGCATGATGAAATTTCTTGCTATCCAGTCTATTCCACACAGGGGATGAATCATCCCTTTGTCCAGTGCATCCAAGTGTATTAGATTGTTTCAATGTGCCCTAAAGAGCTACCTGAGATTGGGTAATCTACAAAAAAAAAAAGAGGTTTCATTGACTCACAGTTCCACTTGGCTGTGGAGGCCTCAGGAAACTTACAATCATGGCTGAAGGTGAAGGGAAAGCAAGGCACACATCACATGGTGGCAGGAGAGAGGTGAGGGGGAAGTGCCACATACTTTTAAACCATCAGATCTCATGAGAACTCACTCACTATCATAGGAACAGCAAGAGGGAAATCTACCCCTCGTGATTCAATCACCTCCCACCAGTTACCTCCTCTGGATTACAGTTTGAGATGAGATTTGGGTGGGAAAACAGAGTTAAACCATATCACCACGTGAGGGGAAGTATAGTACAGTAAGATATTTTGAAAGAGAGAGAGACAAGATTCACAGAACTTTTATTACAGTATAATAGTTCTAATCTATTATTAGCTATTATTAATAATCTCTTACTGTGTCTAATTTTAAATTAAACTTTATCATAGGTATGAAGGTATTAAAAAAAATGTAATACATATAGAGTCCAGTACCATCCTCAGTTTCAGACCAGAGGTCTCAGAAACTATCCACTGTGGGTAAGCAAAGATAGTCATTTTCTTAGATGTTAAAAAAAGTTTCTAAATAAAAAAGTTGCTGTTAACTTCTTGAAAATCATGGGTTTTTGTAAAATAAGAATAAAATATATTAAATTAATGTGAAAACATATATCTATCTGAAACCAACAGCAAAGATCATTCTTTTTTGTTTTGTTTTGTTTTGTTTTGTTTTGTTTGAGATGGAGTGTCGCTGTGTCGCCAGGCTGGAATGCAACAGCGCAATCTCAGCTCACTGCAACCTCTGCCTTCTGGGTTCAAGCAATTCTCCTGCCTCAGCCTCACGAGTAGCTGGGACTACAGGCGTGCACCACCACACCCAGCTAATTTTTGTATTTTTAGTAGAGACGGGGTTTCACCACATTGGCCAGACTGCTCTCGAACTTCTGACCTCAGGTGATCCACCCATCTCAGCCTCCCAAAGATCATTCTTAACCCTGCAAGTCTAGAGACCTTCTTACTAAAATCAGAAGCTGGGCATAGTGGCTCACACGTGTAATCTCAGCAGCCCCAGAAACTGAGGCAGAAGGATCACTTGAGAACAAAAGTTAGAGACCAGCCTGAGCAACATAGTAAGACTCCATTTCTAAAAAAAAAAAGAAAAAAATTTAATTAGCCAGGCATGGAAGTGCATTCCCGTAGTCCCAGCTGCTCAGGAGGCTGAGATAGGAGAATCACTTGAGCCCAGGAGTTTGAGGCTGCAGGAAGCTATGATCACACTACTGTACTCCAGTCTGAATGACAGTATGAGACCCCATTTCCAAAAAACTAAAAAGAGAAAATCAGGAATGACATGAGTATCAGCACTGCTGTTACTAAATTTGGAAGTCCTTGCAAACACAATCAGAAAGGAAATGGTGTGTGTGTAAATATGTGTGTATACGTGTATATACACACACGTATACACACATATATACATATATATACACAATAACACCAAAACCAGGAAACACCAATAGATACATATATATGTATATATATGTATATAATATATACATATATATGTGTGTATATATGTTGGAATTATGCAATATTATCATTCACAAATGATATGCTTTAATTTCTGAAAATCTGAAAAATCCAAATGAGAAATTATTGAAAATAATAAATGATTTTTGTTTGATCACTTAGAATATGCAAAAATCACTTAGAATATGCAAAAATATTATAAATATGATTTTTATAAATAAAAATATGTAAAAACCATTTTACATATCAATAATGACTGGTACACCATTCAGGATTCCTTTGGTTGCAAATAACTGAAATGATTCTGAACTAAATTAGGCAAAGTAGAATTTATTGGAAGGATAATTAGCAGCCCATGTGACCGTGGGTCCTTTGTTCCCATGAGCTATCAGGGAAGATCAGGAACAGCTCGTAGCTAGGCCACAGGTCTTCTAGAGCCAAGGCCTGAACACTGTCTGATGGTCTCCCCCCTCACTCTCTTTTATCTGTGCAGCAGCTTCAGTGTCTTTCATTGTAACTTGGGTTCTTCCAACTGGTTTGAAATATGTCATTCCCCAGCTCCCGGCTCTTTCCACTACCAGAAGGGAACGTATTCTCTAGGTCCCAAAGTTAAAGATACGGGGAAATTCACTGGTTCTCCTTGCTTGGGTGGGAGTCCCAACTTTTAACCAATTAAATGGAGGGTGGGGTCTATTAGAACATGACAGCTCCTAATGAACCACATAGCTAGAATGGAGCAGAGCATCCCCCAGATGGGAAATGGGAACCAACAACAACAACAACAAAAAATGATAAAAAGAAAAGATCAGTCTCAAAATATTAATGAACATATTTAATTACCTAAAAATAAATGAAAGAAATATTCAGAAATTTCTAAAGATACGGGCAAGTCTTTACTGAAGGAAATAAAAGACTAACCAAGAAAAAACAATACCTTTTCTTTACCCAAAATAAAACCTTTTATTTAAAAGATTTCTTTAAAAGATTTCCCTATTAGATATTAAAATATATTTTTAACTACAAAAAGGATGATACCAATGTAGAAATAGATTAATAAAACAATATAGAAAATCCAGATATGACAAAAATACATATAAATATTTACATAGGAAAAAGAAGACATTGCCAATTTTAGGCTAAAAAGGTTTCAGAACAACCGATAAGCATTGGGAAAAATACAAGCCTAACGATAACACCAAAACTAGGAAACACCAATAGATTTCGTTGCATAAAATAAAACTATTTTGTGGGTCAATTTTAAAAATTCAAAATTAAGTTATAACACACTCAGATGATCAATGTGTTTAATATTAATGCTTTTAAAAAGGCTGGATAGCAAGCAGGATAAGAACCAAATTGCTTCAGCAAAGTTTTAGCTCTTAAATTTATAAACCATGTACCTTTCAACAAACTTCTTATGCTGCCTTCATTTCTTCATCCAAAACTAAAGGAAATAGCAATTGTACCTACTTTATAAGAAGTCGTAAGGCTTAAAACAAAGATACTATGAGTAAAAGCTTAGAATGCTTTCTGGCAAAGAATAAATGCCAAAGAAATCCTTACTCACTATAAAATATCAGCCATTAATATAGAAAGGGCCCTCAAAACTTGATAACAAAAAGTTAAATATCCCAATAGAAATAGAGAAAAGACATGAGCTAGTAGTTCCCATGAATTACTAACTAGTAAAGCAATATTAAAGAATGAAGATGTAATGGTATATTCAACCCAATAAGTAATAAAACAATTATAAATAAAAATAACAATAAAATGATATTTTTCAATTTGAAGCATATAAAACATTTATATAAGAGAAAAAAGCAGTAGTAAGTGCTTCTTTGGAGGTTAATTTGTCAGAATACACTTTATAAAACTTAAAAGTTTGCCTGTTCCTTAATTTAGCAAATCCACTTTAAATACTTCATCCAAATGAAAAACGAAACTCATGCACACAGTTTTAGCTGTGAGAATTCATAACAACACTGTTCATGACACAAGAAATTCCATTAATTGAACTGTCCAAAAAACATCAGAGGACCTTTGGAAGTGAAATACTATGCTGCCCTCACAAATAAGGCTGTGGAAGTACATTTATTGTGTGGGAAGATTTTCAAATATATTATAAATCTTAAAATGCAGATTAGGAAATGATAGCAGAATGATCTTTGTAAAGAAACACACATACATACACCGGAGCAGAGACGTAGGTGGCAAGATACAAACCAAGCCATCTGGTTGCATAAAATTACAGGTATTATTTATTTGTTCTCTTGGTCAATTTGTATTTTTATTTGGTGACCGTGCACTGCTTTTGTGCATAAGGTCAAAAAAAAAAAAAAAAAAAAAGCCGTGGGAGGTGGGAGGTGGGAGGTGGGAGGTGGCAGCTAGGAAACAGAACTCCAGAACTCAAAGAAATAATTTCTATGAGGAGCTTAGCTAATGTGACCAAGGTACATTTTAAAGAACAAGCTAAAGGGAATGTAGGGGGCCCCCCATTCACCAGACCACACAGAGAGTTCAAATATTAAGAATCCCAATTAATAAGCATTGCTGCCCCAATAAAACCTACAGGCACAGACACCAGGACACCTTGCTGCATGGCAGAGCAGTGTATGTATCAGCCTTGGACTCAGTAACTGACTCAATGCATTCTCCCCTCCCTATGTCCTACAGTTGCTCAGAATATATCCCTCACCAACTTCCATTTTTTCCCAGTTTGGGAAAGAGTATTGCTTTCTTTCTAATTTTATTCTGATGTTCATTTTCCTTATGTGTTCATTTGAACTCTAAGTTGGGGTAGGTGGGAGGCTGGAGGATAGAGAATTCCAACAGAGTTCCCTAAGAAATGCTATTCCAGTTTAACTGACATTTTATGATACCAACCATTACTTGTAGTTATTTAATTTCACAGATTGGACTCCTCAAACTTGTATAAAGATTTAAGTAAATAAATAAAGATCGCTATCATCCTTTTAATGTTAAATGTTTCTCCATAGAAGCAAGAGGTCTTCAGATATGTATGGGAAATGTCAGTAATCATATTTCCAAGAGGGGAAAAAGGAGTTAAACATGACTTCAAGATTTCCCCCTGTCAAGGCAGCAAGGTGGTATCATTAACACATAGAGAGATTGGAAGTGAAAACTAGATTGTGAAAAAAGACGAATTTAGTTCAGTTGAAGAGAGTGAAGTGGTAGGACTTCTGCATGGATTTATAAGAAAATCAGTTGGAAATGCAAATGGGAACCAAAGAGAAGGACCAAAACCTTCCACTGAGTTGAGTTTATATTCTGTGTAAATGCATAGAAGTTTATAAAACCCTCAAAACAATGCACAGGAGAAAAGACCTAGAAGTAAAAGTTGAGCACTGAAGAAGTCCAGGTCTGGGTATTAAAGGAGAAAGAAGATTCAGAGGCAAGAGGTAGCATGATCAGAGAAGAGAAAGGTAGACTGAAACAGTGCCCTAGATTTACAATTGTTAGTGGAGAATACACAGGTTAATGTTCTCTGGTCAAATCTGTAAGTGAAACAGTGGGTTAACTTAGTTAAGAAACCTTATTTACTGCAGGTCTTTATAGAGCCTTTGATACATAGATTTGCCTTGTGGGACTTTAGAGTATGTTATGACATTTCCCAAACTTACACCACCAGAGGCCGCTTATCTAGAGTTACCCCTACTTACTTCTCATAGAAGGAGCACCAGTGTTCCTAGATACTTAGAGTCTGGGAAACACTGACGTAAAGGTATGGCAACAAAAGGAGGAAAGAATCTTAAGAAGTTATGAATGATTATCATATAATCATGCACAAGAATGCATGGCTTAATTACTCAATGACATAGAAGTCTCTTTGCTATCCAAATGCAGCCAGAGTTCTTTGAAAGATTTGGCTCTTCTAATAGTTCAATATCTAAAAGTTATGTCTACAATAAGAATTTGAGCCTTAAAAATATTATTTGAGGGTGTGTTGAAGCAAAACTTATCATAGCATGATATAATAAATGAAGTTCTCCTTTAACCTTCCTAGAGAAAGCCCATTGTGGCCAAGTCATCTAGTGGTTCCTGGAATATAATAATCACATTTGTATGATGTGTTGCTGTTCCTGTGCCCTTTTTATGCAGAGAACAAGATAAAAAGAAAATTTTTAAAAAGGAAGGAGAAAAACTAGGAGGAAGGAAGAATGAGAGGAAGAGAAAAGGGAAGGAGAGATGGAAAGGAAGGAAAACTAGATCTCTTTTCTGAGTGTGGCCTGCCTCCAGAGAATAATTTATCCTCATTTGAGCCTTTGTGCGTTTTATAAAATCAATTGAAGAGCTGGAAACAGTAGCTAAAGCTGAAAATATCAAAATACCTTGGTTTCACAGTTGTTTATTCTTAGATGCCACTTAATTCTGACGCCAGAAGAAAACATAGAGGGAGGTGAGCTCAGCTGATTATAGAGTCTCATCTCACCTCCAGAGCCAAAAGCTCGAGGGTTTTTCCTCCCTGCTGAAATTTGCCTCGCAAATAATTTGAAAAGAATACATTTCTCAGCACAGATAACTTAGGAAGTCCCCATTGTGGTCATGACTGGCAGAGTGCATTGATCTGAGGTAGGATATTGGCTGTCAAACTGCCACCAAGGCAAGCAGAGAACTACAGTCTGTCTTTGATATGGAAATCCAAAGGCTGAGACTCCTGCTGAATGGGCTTATACAACCTCTGCCTCAGACAAAGCGTAGAAGCAGCATCAATGAAACCCTATTCTTGTTAGTGGAAACAGCTTGGAATCCCGCTTCCTGTTAGCCAGATCCTTTTGATTCTACTGACATCTATGGGCTATGACTTAGCTTTGCTGTTTTCTTTTCTTTGCTTACTTAACTGTTCCAGTTCTCATATTTTTTAAAGGTTTTTTAATGTATTCACTTAAAAGACAGTAGTAAACCTACTGTCTGTTCAAACATGGTGCTCCAAGGGCTGCCTGCCTTCCTGCCCCCTAGAGATAATGAGGAGAAAAACATTCTCCTATCAAAAGGCACTGCCCCCTATCCTCCAGTACAACCCAGGTTTAGGCACTTCCTGCATTGGTTTTTCCATGAGAATCTCATTCTCCACCCAGCTTTGCTTCAGACACATAAAGGGAAGTAGTTTATATGTATAAAGTATTACTGTCATGTAGAAGGTATGTCGTTTTGGAATATACTATTATCAGTATATCATATATTACCTACTTATTATCCAAGGTTTACTTAGTGCTCATTTTATCATCAATAGAATAGTTCAGATGGGCAAGTTATTTTGTGGGGGGCAACTGCCACAACTCTTGAAGTAAATCTGGAGAATTTTTCCAAATTTTGACAGAGGTTAATTCTCCTCTAAATTTTCCATTTTGAAGCATATGGCCGTTTCATTATCTCATCTCTTTTAATCCCAATTCCACCATCTCTGTTTCTTATTTTATATTTTGTTCCCACTGGCTATATTTTTAACAATTTGTCTCAATCCATTTTTTGTTCCCACTGATTCAATTTGTAACATTTGTCTCCAATCAGCTTCACCCATTTTGTTACCTTCTTCATTCTTTGTTCTCCCTTGCTCCATTTGTAACAAGGTCTCCTCTCAATTTCACCAACTCATTATCAACTCAGACTCCACATGTATTAGTCTATTGTCACACTGTGAGTAAAGACATATCTGAGAATGGGTAATTTATAAAGGAAAGAGGTTTAATTGACTCACAGTTCAGCATGGCTGAAGGAAGCCTCAGGAAACTTATGATCATAGCAGAAGGGGAAGCAAACATGTCCTTCTTCACATGGCAGCAGGAAGGATAAGGATGAGAGTCAAATGAAGGGGGAAGCCCCTTCTGAAGCCATCAGATCTTGTGAGAACTTACTCACTATCACAAGAATAGCATGGGGGAAACCACCTTCATGTTTCAATTACCTCTCATCAGATCACTCCCATGACATATGGAGATTATGGGCACTACAATTCAAGATGCGATTTGGGTAGGGACATAGCCAAACCATATTATTCCACCCCTGACCCTCCCAAATCTCATGTCCTCACATTTCAAAACATAATCATGCCCTTCCAAGAATCCCCCAAAGTTTCAAGTCATTCCAGCATTAACCTAAAAGTCCAAGTCCAAAGTCTAATCTGAGACAAGACTCTTCACCCTATGAGCCTGTGAAATCAAAAGCAAGTTAGCTACTTTCTAGATACAATGGGGGTACAGGCATTAAGTAAATACACCCATTCCAAATAAAACAAATTGGCCAAAACAAGGCGCTACAGGTGCCCATGCAAGTCTGAAACCCAGTAGGGTAGTCATTAAACCTTAAAGTTCAAAAGCAATCGCCTTTGATTCCATGTCTCACATCCAGGGCACGCTGATGCAAGCAAGAAGTGGGTTCCCATGGCCTGGGGAGCTCTGTTCTTGTGGCTTTTCAGGGTACAGCCACACTCCTGGCTGCTTTCATACGCTAGCATTAAGTAACTGCAGCTTTTTCAGGTGCATGGTGCAAGCTGTCAGTGGATCTACCATTCTGGTGTCTGGAGGATGGTGGCCCTCTTCTCACAGCTCCACCAGGCAGTGCCCCAGTGGGGACTGTATGTGAGGGCTACTACTCACATTTCCCTTCCACACAGCCCTAGCAGAGGATCTCCATGAGGGCTTTGACTTTGCAGCAGACTTCTGCCTGGACATTCAGGCGTTTCTATACATGCCCTGAAATCTAGGCGGAGGTTCCCAAACCTCAGTTCTTGACTTCTGTGCACCTGCAGGCCCAACACCACATGTAAGCCACCAAGGTTTGAGGCTTGCACCCTCTGAAGCAATGGCCTGAGCTATACATTATCTACTTTTAGCCATGGCTGGAACTCAAGCAGCTGGGATGCAGGGCACCATGCTCCAAGGCTGTGTAGAGCAGGGGGACCTGGGCCCAGGTAACAAAATCATTTTTCCCTTCTAGGCCTCAGATTCTGTGATGGGAGATGCTGCCATGAAGATCTATGACATGCCTTGAAGACACTTTCCACATTGTCTTGGTGATTAACATTCGGCTCCTCATTACTTATGCAAATTTCTGCAGTTGAAGTAAATTTCACCCCAAAACATGGGTTTTTCCTTTCTATCCCATCACCAAGCTGCAAAATTTCCAAACTTTTATGCACTGTTTCCTCTTCAATGCTTTGCCACTTAGAAATTTCTTCCACCAGATACCCTAAATCATTTCTCTGAAGTTCAAAGTTTCACAGATCTCTAGGGCAGGCACAAAATATTACATGTCTCTGTGTATAGCAAGAGGGACCTTTACTCCAGTTCCCAACAAGTTCCTCATCTCCATCTGAGAGGAGCAGCATTTGGTCAAAGCCATTCAACAAGTCTCTAGGAAGTTCTAACCTTTCCCACATCTTCTTTCTTGTCTTCTGAGCCTTTCAAACTGTTACAGCCTCTGCCTGTCAGCCAGTTCCAAAGTCACTTCAACATTTTCAGGTATCTTTACAGCAGCACCCCACTCTCTGTGGTACCAATTTCTTGTATTAGTCTGTTCTCATGCTGCTAATAAAGACATACCTAAGACTGGGTAATTTATAAAGGAAAGAGGTTTAATTGATTCATAGTTCAGCATGACTGAGAGAGGCCTCAGGAAACTTACAAACATGGCAGAAGGGAAAGCAAACACATCATTCTTCCCATGGCAGCCGGAAGAAGAAGAATGAGAGCTGAGCAAAGGGGGAAGCCCTTTATGAAACCATCAGATCTTGTGAAAACTTACTATCATGAGAATAACATGGGGGAAACTGTCCCCATGATTTAATTATCTCCAATCAGGTCCCTCCCATGACACATGGGGATTATGGGAACTACAATTCAAGATGAGATTTGGGAGGAGACCCAGCCAAACCATATCAATACAATTATTCTCTATCCTGACATCCATTTTTGCTCCAGCCTTTAGAATCAAACCAGCCTTATTTCAAAGTGCACATCTGCACTGCCCAGTTACTCCCTTCCCTGATTGAGACACTACAGTTATTCCTGAATGCAGAATACCTCACCCAATTTTTAAAGTGCTTTGCCATGTAAACCATGAACTCCTCGGGGAAGAAGAGGATTTTCTTACTGAATCAAACAGCCTAACTTCTTTCAACTGCACTGAGTGCAAGCACTCACCTTACATTCAGGATAATGAGAAATTTAGCAAATAGTATACATAAATATGAAGAGCAACATGTTCCAGTGGTATTTCAGCCAATAATATCCATGTCTACAGCTTCCGGTTCAGCCCTCACAAATAGCTAAGGACCTGCATGCCAAATAGGAAGAATTGACCCTATTCTCCTCTGGAGCATTCTGTAATCATAAGCAACAACCACAGTGAAAACTAGAAGGCTGTAAGAAGACACACCCTTAGTTAAAAATCCACCTGGTCAAGAGGAGCCATGGAAATCAGGACCCACCCATTTCCTCTTTACTTGTAAGCGTGATATAGGATAAAGAACATGGACTCTTTGGGACCCGACAAA
Organism: Mandrillus leucophaeus; assembly: GCF_000951045.1. NCBI lineage: Eukaryota > Metazoa > Chordata > Mammalia > Primates > Cercopithecidae > Mandrillus > Mandrillus leucophaeus. Next base: position 147,795 of record NW_012101612.1, on the reverse strand, counting down.
ACTGAGTTTGAAACATGCCTCTGCCACTTAGTCTGTGGGTGAGCCTGACCAAGTTGTCTGCTTTTTGTAAGCCTTACATTCATCGGCTGGAAAATACAAAGGGCAATGATTTGAACCATAGAAATATGTATGTTTCTGACATAAGCTACACCCTTTATAGATTTTCCAAACTAGATGTAATATATATCAAAATGAAGTTTTAATTTTAAAACATTTTAAAGATCACAATCATTAGACAATAAGGGACCAAATCATCTTGAGGACGTCAGCTACATTCCCTGAGGAGTCCTCCTCTGCCTCAAGGTGTCCTGCCTCAGTGATTTCCCAACCTGGCTCATCACCAGCTTCACGTGGGGAGCTCTTAAAATGAGCCCTGCCCTATGAAAATGTGATTAGGTCTAGAATTGAACCAGGATTCTATATTTCAGCAAGTACCCTCATGGTGATGACGATCAACAAGATCTGGAATCACCAATCTCCCTATAGAACAAATTGGAGATTCCTATGAGTTTAATGAAGACATTTCCCTTTACCATCAAGCTGCTAAAACAAGAGAACCTTCTACATGAGACTGCTTCACATACTTTTGTGTATGTTAGGAAAAACAGACTCCAATTAAGGGTTCTCTGAGATCAAGAAGTTCCATGGAACCATATAAGGCTTCCTCCTTGTCTTCACAAGTTTGATTTCTAACTAGAGCTAAAAAGTGAATTATTTTCACTCAGGTAAGTGAACTGAATGCTCAGTCCAAGTCTAGGGTCATATTAGAATATTAGGGGAATATTGGGAGTCACTTTCATAAAGACCACATTCCGGCTTGCTGCCCAAGATTCACACGGCATCCCCTCCCAACAAAGGCCAAGGGTAGAAATAGTTAAACTGTTTGCCAGTCACTTTCCAGGTGAGACTATTTTCAAAGCATAATTCAGTCCATAAAAGTTCTGGGTACCCGGTCTAGAAATCAGTCTTTCATTAAGGAAACATACAAAATATCAATGCTCCAGCTAAGTAGTGAGCCTTGCTCTTTAAGGACCTGGTTTGGACTTGAAACAGAGAAGCCAAAGAGCCGAAATTCAGGACCCAAGAGTGTGTTTGTTACCTGCAAATTGTATTCTTTTGCCCAGTTTCACACCAGGATTTCCACTGAAGTCCCTGGAGATTAATTAGCTCTGTTATGGAAATATACTTTCCTATTCTTTCACACCATGTTGCCTTTCTTTTCCTCCAAATACCAAATAAATAAAGTAGTAAAAGATGCTAAATCCCATAGGACAATTTTAAAATGAGGAAATGTTTTAGCCTGGAGGTTAAAGGAGGCAGCAAATGTACTCAATGTGACAATTTTCCAGCTACAAAACTCAAAGCAGAATTTACTTGGTGTTTCATTCAGTCCCCTCACTTTGCCACATCCCCCTGGGCTCCACTCCCTATTCTCTCTTCTGAGCAGTGGAGAAGCTGACAGCTTAAACAAAGCCTGGGGGAACAAAGGACCCTTCTAGGAGATGAGCCAGGCTGCCCCTCGCCCCAGCCTCACCCCAGTCTCCTGCCCCTTAACCCTGAGTTTCAGGCAAGGGTGATTTCATCCTAAGGAATAACTGAAGTCTTTGGATAATGAACACTAACTCTTTAGCCCTCATTTTTAAAAATCTACCATTAATATAGAGTGACACTGAATTCCCTGGTAATCGGATTAGGGTATATTGCTCAAACTGTCATTCAGAGCTGAAGTCCCTTTATCTCTTTGCTGATAGAAAGCTAAGCTTCTTGACTCACTTTGCTGCTGTCTCTTTGGAGTCATCAAGAATCTGACTTCTTCAAGCCAACAATTTTATTTGCTTAATCTTGGGTGAAGAGATTAGGGATTTAGAGAAGATTTTTTAACATCCCTGCCATTCCTAAGAAGACGGATTCCTCCTCCTCAATCCTTTCTCCCTCTGTCACCAACACACACACATACACACACACAAACCATCATACAAGCAGCCAACACACACAACACGACACAGAGATACAACATATACACACCCAACACAACACACCTCCCCAACGCACACAGCACAATGCACAGTAATATAACCCACAGACACCAGAGACAAATTCAACACACACACATACACACACACCTAACATCATACAAGCAGACAACACACACAACAGGACACAGGGCTACAACACATATACTCCCTACACACACACAACAAAACACATACAACACAATGCATGTACCCACGCACAGCATGCACACCAAAACATCACAACACACAGAGATACAGCACACACGCACTAACCACACAGATACAACACACACAAAAGCACACATTTGCATACACACAATTTAGGAGAAGAAAGAGAAATCCAAGCCTCTTGGTTGTCACATGAAAAGGTGGTATCTCCATGGACTCAGAAGAACAGTTCTCGAACTTTGGGAGGCCGTTGAGATCACCTGGCTAAAATGATGTACCTTTGTTTCAGGACTTGTGAACAATTAGGGTGCTTACACATGGAGACTCTGTCAGGGGTTGGCTCTAATCACTGCCTGGCAACTTTCAGATGGAGATTCCCAAGTGGTTCAAGTTAAAAAAAAAAAAAAAATTTCAAAACTTTCTGTCACTAGGACTGATCAGTAACACTTAGAAAACTCCCTGATGTTCACAAGCCCTCAGTGTCCATTTTGCACTAAGACACAGAGTGCTCAGTCACAACCACGCTTTCTAGCTCCCCTCAACCTCCACCCAATGCCAAATAAGACAACCACAGAAGGAAAAACAGAACTGCCGTCTAACTTGAGGACCAAAAGTAAATAAACAAACAAAAACCCTTTAAATCCACACTAGAGGTACCTCAGAATAGAAAGACCAAGATGGTTACGACTCAAAAAGGCAAGTAAAAGAACATGAGAAGGTCATTCTTCTGACTCCCCTTATTCAACTGAATAGCCATGTGACCTTGCGCAAGTCACTCATCCTCTCTAGAACTGAATTTCCTCATCTCTACCATGGGGATCATGACACATTTCTATCTGCTTTACCTTCCTCATGAAGTTGTCTGAGGGTCAAATGACATAAATGCGTAAAGCTCTGCACACTAATAAGGACTGATCATCAGTGACTCATATAGTCATTGTAATCACTGGAAGAGTCTGGAAAAGCAAAGGTTAAATAGATGCTGGATGGCTACCTTCAAATATTGAATTGATTATGTGGAAAAGGCAATGGATTTGTCTTGAGTATGTTCTGGAAAGAGCTAGTGCCCACCTTCAAACTTACAGAGCGGTGTATTGCAATTTATCTCATCTCAACTCAATGTCACAGGCACTTATTAAGTACATCGGACATGCCAGGCATTCTGCCAGGTGCTCACCTGCTTTTAAGGCGTAGGCACAAAAAGAAATCATGGAGAGGAGCTGGCCTTGAGTTAGATATAAATGATGTGTAGGACTTTACCAGGATACATGGAGTAAATAGTATGCTTTCGAAGAGGACAATATCAGTAAACACACACAGATGAGGAAGTGCCAGCTATGTTTGGAGAACAGTGACTATTCTGTGCAACATCAGAGGGTACAGGAGGCAATGGCAGAGGATCTGGGGAGGAGACTGGCCAGATAAGCTAAGATGCAACTGTGGAAGGCCTTGTATATCATGCTAAGGGTTTAATTTTATAGGCAGTGAGAGCTACTGGAAGTTTTTAGGCAATGAAGCAACAAGATCCAACAAGATTTAGGTTGTAGAAAAATATGTATCACTCGTCCCTGATAAACGTTGAAGATACAAACACAAAGATGTTACCGTGCTTGCAGAGGCAGAGACAAATCCACTCTCTGCTCTGCAACCCCATGTCCAACTGCGAGGGTCATCCCCCTGAAAACCTCACAGGAGGAAAATCTGACATATCTGAACTTAAGACCTTCAAATACAGTTGCTCATGAAACCTCTTATAAATATGTTTATGTTCATAATTATAAAGGCTCTTCACCAAATATGAACATTACCAATGGCATTTCCCTGAAATGGATAAAACTAGTTTTCATTCATATTTGATGCTTACTAACACGTCTGTCGAGATGCTTGCAAATCTACTGTGCATTGTTGCTGACAGAATGCACATGGAGTTGCAGCTTCCCCTCAGAACTGGTCTTGGATCTAAGTGTTCAGTAACTTCACACTTATGGCCCAGCGTTATAGGCACCCTCTTCCCTTGACTGCCTATCTCTGAGACTCAGAGTGGAGCAGTTAGATATGCTGAATACATAAACACACATTAACCAAGGCCAGGTAATATTTCCCCCAATTTGCAGGGCTGTATCCCCCAAGCCTTGCTCTGGATAATGTCTTGCCCTGCATGCACTGCCAATTTGTCATATACTCCTCAGCACCTTTTGTCTTTAAAGAGGGAAGAGAACAGTTCTGAAGTTCTGGCTTGCTTTCCTTCAACTTCCCTTGTCTCTCCTAATCTTCACTGTCAAAGTCTCTATGTTGCTCTGCTATCTACTCCACCTACTGAACTTGTCTTTGAGAGAAAACTAATTTCTATATACTAGAATTTCAAGTAAGGACTCAAAATGGCAATGCAAATATGACCAAAGTACTATGAAAGTCTCTATTCTGCAGTGCTCATGGATATATAAACAGGTGTTCAGGAGGCAGAATGAGTAATAGCTATGGTATCTTATCCATTAGGATGTTTTCAACTTCAAGAAACAAAATCCTTGACTAAAGGTGGCTGCAATGACATTCTCTTCCACAACACAATGTCCAGAAGGAAATGGCTGAAGGCTTGGTGCTGTGGGCCAGCCATGTGTTCAAGGAGCCCGGCTCCTTCCCTCTTTCTTCTCATCAGCATATTGACTTGGTCCTTAGGCTTAACTACTCATGATCAGCTCCAGGCGTCATATCTTTATACAAAAACACTTGAAACCAACAACAAGGGTCATTTCTCTTGGCGCATCTCTGTTAATTCACGTCCTAGAAGATTTCCCTTTGATACCACTGACCGACATGAAATTATATGCCCAAGCCCAAGCTGCAAAGAAGGCTCCAGAAACAAATATCTAGTATGACCAGCCTTTATGACAGGGTCATCTCAGTCATGTGCAGACAACCAACAGCGGAGTGATCCACTCACTCATCCTGATTCGCCCAGGACTTTCCTAATTTTAAAACAGAAAATTCCACATTCTGGGAAGCCCCTCAGATCTGTGCAAACTGATGGTTGGCCACCCATGTGTTATACTGTTCATGTGTGGTGTGGTGCAGGAGAACAGCAGGTGGCAAGAACATGGCCATAGTCTCAGGAAGGGGCTGAAGTACTGTCAGTGGCATTTGGGAGAGACAGGACGGGCATTGCATGAGCTACCCTGAAGCGGAATGCACAGGTTACAACTAGTATGTGGATGCGAAGGAGAGTCAAGAGTCACTGATGACTCTGGGGGTCCTGTCTTAAGCAACAAGAACATCCATTTATTATTTCACAGGTCCATGGTTCAGGAGTCCAGGCATGGTGTGATTCGGCTGCATCTTCTGCTCAGAGTCCCACAAGCTGAAATCAAAGGGTACAAATGCCTTTGAATTGTTGACAGAATTTTGTTTCTGGTTCTTGTAGGACTGAGGTCCCAGTTTCCTTGGCACGTGACACTTTTCATCTTTACGCCAATAATAGCACAACCCATCCTTTTCTTGCCATGAATCTCTGACTTTCCCTTATGCTACCAGCTGGAGAAAGAGCTCTGCTTTCAAGGCCTCGTGTGATTAGATTAGGCCTGCACAGTCATTCAGAAAAAAAGCTGATTGGCAACCTTAATTACATCTGCAAAGTCCCTTTGTAATATAACACATTCACAGGAATAACACCAAGAGGCAGAGATCACTGGGGCCAAATTTTTGCCTAACACAAATGACTAGAAAGGGGTGTGTGTGTGTGTGTGTGTGTGTGGTGTGTGTTCCCACTCATTTTTCTAATTGTTTAATTTTTCTTTTATTTTTTGATACAGAGTCTGCCTCTGTCGCCCAGGCTGGAGTGCAGTGGTACGATATCAGCTCACTGCAACTTCTGTCTCCCAGGTTCAAGCCATTCTCTGCCTCAGCCTCCCAAGTAGCTGGGATTACAGGTGCCCGCCACCACGACCGGCTGGTTTTCGTATTTTTAGTAAAGACGGGGTTTCACCACCTTGGCCAAGCTAGTCTTGAACTGCTGACTTCATGATCTACCTGCCTCGGCCTCCCAAAGTGCTGGGATTGCAGGCTTGAGACACCGTGCCCGGCCCTATTTATTTATTTCTAACCTTTAGTTTAGGTTTGGAGGTACATATAAAGGTACATGTTACATAGGTAAACACGTATCATGGGGATTGTTCTACACATTGTTTCATCACCTAGGTTTTAAACCCAGTACCAACAGTTCTCTCTTCTGCTCCTCTTCCTCCCCTCTCTCTCCCCCGTCAAGTAGACCCTAGTGTCCCAGTGTCTGTTGTTCCCCTCTTTGTGTCCATGTGTTCTTATCATTTAGCCACCACTTAAAAGTGAGAACACGCGGAGTTGGTTTTTTGTTTCTGTGTTAGTTTGCTAAGGTAATGGCCTCCAGCTCCATCCATATTCCCGCCAAAGACATGATCTTGTTCTTTTTTATGGCTGTATAATAGTACATGGACTATATGTACCACATTTTCTTTGTCCAATCTGCACCGATTCCATGTCTTTGCTATTGTGAACAGTGCGGCAATGAACAATTGTGCATATGTGTCTATGGCAGAAAGATTTTTATTCCCCTGGATAGGTATCAAGTAATGGAATTGCTGGGTTAAATGGTAGTTCTGCTTTTAGCTCTTTGAAGAATCGCCATACTGCTTTCCACAAACCTAATCGAACTAGTTGAACTAATATGCACTCCCATCAACAGTGTAAAAGTGTTTCTTTTTCTCCATAACCTTGCCAGCACCTAATATTTTTTGACTTTTTAATAATAGTCATTCTGACTGGTGTGAGATGGTATCTCATTGTGGTTTTGATTTCCTTTTCTCTAATGATCAGCGATATTGAGCTTTTTTTCATATGCTTCCTGGCCTTATATATGTCTTCTTTTGAGAAGTGTCTGTTCATGTCCTTTGCCCACTTTTTAATGGGGTTGTTTGTTTTTTTCTTGTAAATTTAAGTTTCTTATAGCTGCTGGATATTAGACTTTTGTCAGATGCATAGTTTGCAAAACTTTTCTCCCATTCTGTAGGCTGTCGACTCTGTTGGTAGTTTTCTTTGCTATGCAGAAGCTCTTAAGTTTAATTAGATCTCATATGTCAATTTTTGCTTTTGTTGTGATGCTTTTGGTCTCTTTTGTCACGAAATCTTTGCCCGTCCTTATGAATGACTAGAAAGTTATTAGTGACATTTTGCCACCGCAAAAAAGAAAGAGGTATCTAACAATAAAAATCAGCCTACAATTAGATGGTATGTCTTAGGAAGCACTGAGACCTCAACCCAGGAAAGAATTTAGGGCCATTTGTAATGTTTCTAAGGAAATCCTGCACTGAGGAAAGATGAGACTGGATGATTCATAAGGTTCTGTCCAGCTCTAAGATCCTACAATTCCAGTTTTCCAGATGTCTTTAGTTCTGCCAAGTGGAAGAAGATATGGCATGTTTGATTAATGAAAAGATAGAATTTTTCAGAAAATGACCAAACCCTTCCAATACAGATGTTTTGACTTCCTGTGCAAATGGCTTGCAGTGAAACTTGAAAGCAGGGACTTGCAGAAATCAACCTTTCCTTTCACATTTCATGGAATTATTGGTTCTGAAAAACAAAGCCTGAAGACACTTAGAGATTCCCAGTGTTGGCCCTCCTAGACCAGACATCAGGTGATTGGACAATAGTATGAAACACTCCCTTGGAAGTGGCAGCTAGGATATCTCACCAAGTCATGGTTTTAGGGAACTTTCCCATTTAGGTGTCAGCCAAAGTGCAGAAAGTGGAAACAGACTGTGTGGCCCACCCTGAGACCAGGCTTTTATTGGTGGTAAATGAAGAGGTGTGGCTGCAGACTGGATGGAGCTCTAAGGAGCAAGGCATGAGGGCTTGTAAAATTTTCCTTTGAAAAAAAATCCCCTCGGCTCCAAAATTCTATCAAAGTGAGAATTTAAACAAAATATCTTCCTCAGATATTAAGCCAACACTAATACCAAAGCTAGGCCCAAGACAAGATAAGAAACAGCATAACTTAGGTTATTTAGGCTGAAGTGCAATAAATTGGTTATCTGGTTCCCAGAGCAGACAGCAATGTCAAGCAGCATTGTGAAAACTCCTGGTAGATATTCATGATGGTGAGAGAATTTTGGCTCCTTCATTACCTACAAAGGTGAAGGGAAAGATGAAGGATTTCCTACCTGTACAGTTTTGGAGAGCATGATACTTCATGTAGCAGAGCTGAAAAAGTAAGGCTACAGTAAGTCAGAATGTGCCTAAGGGATGGGTCTCCCCAAAAGAGAGCTCCAAGATACACAGTGAGTCTCTGGACAAAAGAACCAAGATATCACGTCTTCCCCAATGTAGCGAGGACTGTCAGGTAATACAAAAATAAACGATAAAAAAAATGTAAAATGAAGGCAAAGAGATTGAGGCAGTTGAGGGAGGGAACTTGTTATAACAATAGCTGTGATGAATAATGCCCTCACTATGCACCAGGCAGACACTCCACCCTATAAGCATTACCTCCTTTAACTCACACAAAAAGGCAGTAAGTGATCTGTTCGTGTTCAACAGAGCTAGCAGGAGGCAGAGCCAGGGTGTGGCCCACGGCAAGCTGATTATGTAGCCCATGCTCTTAAGCATGACGTCACTCTAAAAGAGGTGAGAGGTGGCCTGTGACTCAGAAGACTGAACTCCCAATAATGTTTTTCACTTTGTCACAACTTATATAGGACTATATGTAGGACTATGAGAATCTTTGTGTCCAACAGGGTCACAGAAATTACTCTCGCTCCCAGTTTCCTGGCCCATATAGGTTACTTTCTATGTCACGTTAGCAAGTGACCCTCTGTACCTACATCTAACACGGAACCCATTTCTTCATTGAAAACTCATTCCACCGCTGGCCACTTACAATTGTTAGAAATTCTTCCACATGTTAAGCTGTTATCAACCTACTTTTTTTTTTTTGAGGTGGTCTCTTGCTCTGTCACCTAGGCTGGAGTGCAGTGGCAAGATCTCAGCTCACTGCAACCTCCGCCTCCCGGGTTCAAGCAATTCTCCTGCTTCAGCCTCCCAAGTAACTGGGATTATAGGTGCCCACCACTAAGCCTGGCTAATTATTTGTAATTTTAGTGGAGACAGGGTTTCACCATATTGGCCAGGCTGGTCTTGACCTCCTGACCTTGTGATCCACCCACCTCGGCCTCCCAAAGTGCTGGGGTTACAGGCATGAGCCACTGCACCCTGCATCAACCTGTCTTTTAATGCCCACTACCTATTGTTCAAAAGTTTAGAGTGATACAGAAAAAGTCCGGCAGTTTCTCTACATATAAAGCACATCATACGGTTGAAGGCAGCTGTCACTACCCCAAATTCTCACCTCTTCAGGAACAATATTGTAAGTTCTGTCGATCATTTCAAAAACAAAAAAACAATGACTGCCTGCACTACCATTGCGACCACCATCAAACCAACAGCTGCAGCTGTCACCATCACTAACTCTTCAGGGGTGAAGAAAAAATAAATACATGAGAATAATTAATAGGTAAAGAAAAGCATCCAATCAAAAGACTCAGAATAATTGTCCTACTACAAAAGATGAGTATAAGAAGAAGCAGAAGCTTAAAAGTTTTGAACATTCACCAGAGATGTGCAGATAACAAATAATGCTCAAAGCAAAGTCGTCCAACCTACAGCCCGCATGCCACACGCGGCCCAGGACAGCTTTGAATGCAGCAGAACACAAATTCATAAACTTTCTTATAACATTATGAGATTTATGCACAGAACCTTTTTTTTCCTTCAGCTCATCAGTTATCATTAGTGTTAGTGAATTTTTGTGTGGCCCAAGACAGTTCTTCTTCCAGTGTGACCCAAGGAAGCCAAAAGATTAGACACCCCTGCTGTAAAGCATTAATCATTCAGAAAACACAAATTGAACCCAAAATGTAGTGCCCCTACACATCTACAAGAATGACTAAAACTTAAAAACCTGACAACATCAAGTGCTGACAAGGATGAAGAGCAATGGGAGCTCTCATACATTTATTGTTGGTAAAAATGGGAAAGTGTTGAGCCACTTTGGAAAACACTTTGGCAATATCCTGTAAGATACAAATATACCTATTATGACCCTGCAATCCTATTTGGAGGAATTGATTTTAGAGAAATGGAAACACATGTCCACACAAAGACCAATATGTAATTGTTTATTGATAATAACACAAAACTGGGGGGAAAAAAACAAATATCCTTCAACTGATGAATGGGTGAACAAATTTTGTGATATTTCCACATACAAACACCTTGCAATTAAAAAAAGGGCTAACTACTGATGCATACAACACATAGATGAATCTTAAATGCACTTTTCTAAGGGGAGGAAGTCAGAACCAAAATGCTGAATATTATATGGTTGCATTTATAGCTTATTCTGGAAAAGGCAAAATCAACAAACAAAAAACAGGTAAGTAGTTGTCAGAGGTTAGACAGGAGGGAAGGGCTGACTGAAAAGGGGCAGCATGAGGGAATTTGGAGGATGGTGAAAGTGATTTGTATCACAATTGTCGTGGCAGGTGCATGGCAGATACCCAACCATAAAGTGATTAAATTTTATTATATGTGAATTTTTCAGAATAAATCAAGTATGACAACATGAAATAGAACCCAAGCTATAAAAAATGAACCTGACTGCCTTACAAATTAATAAAGCAGCCATCATGAAGAGTACAAGAAAGAAAAGTACTCTATGTAGCTTTGGAAAGTTGTATTTGACTGGATGTGGTAAATAAGGCTAAAGAGATATGGTAAATCGGGCTAAAGACAAAAAGAACTGTATACTGATACTGTGCCCTAGTCAGTATTTTTTTCTCACTGAGGAGGTATGGGCTAATAATTCTAACACTATGTATATTCTACTGTTGAAGAAATAAGTATATTTTGATAATAAGACAGCCAGGTTTCTTTTGTCAGAGAAAGAAGTTACAAAAAAGGAAAAGAAAAACACTAAAATGAGTCCTGTGGTGGTTTTTGTTTGTTTGTTTGTTTGTTGTTTGGAGACAGAGTTTCACGCTGTTACCCAGGCTGGAGTGCAGTGGCACTATCTCACCCGCTATAACCTGTACCTCCTGGGTCCAAACAATTCTCCTGCCTCAGGCTCCTGAGTAGCTGGGACTACAGGAACATTCCACCATGCCCGCCTAATTTTTGTTTTTTTTTTTAAGTAGAGATGGGGTTTCACCATGTTGGCCAGGCTGGTCTTGAACTCCTGACCTCAGGTGATCCGCCCACCTTGGCCTCCCAAAGTTCTGGGATTACAGGGGTGAGCCACTGCACCTAGCCCTGTGGTGTGGCATTTGAATTAGAGGTATCAATATAAATTCATAGGGTGTTTCTTAATAGATATGTAGATAGCTTGATAGGCACAAGTTTCTGTGTCTACATGGGTTAATATTCATGTAGTATTCTCAAGCTCTTTCCATGGAGAGGGCCTAAAGCAAAGACATCTCAGTAACTATGAGCACACCCTGTGCCTAGACCTTGGTTTCTTAATACCATTCTTTAATAAAAGGTGATAGGGCTTCTTGGAGAGGTAGCTAATTCCTGGGTTGAGACACAAAATACATGATGAACCTGTAGCATCGTGTGGTGCTAAAAAGTAAGAAAGTGCTGAAGCAAGGATGGGGGCTTGTCAAAAGGACATAGGAGCCAATCTGAGAAAGCACCTAGTAGCCCAAACTGGACCCAATTGAACAAGAAAGAAAACAATGATAGTATTAGATTATAATCAATCTATTAAAATCAATATCCAAGAGACCATACAGGTATAAATAAATAATTGAATAAATAAGTCAATGGCAGAGAAGGGACAGCTATTCTTTTACAGGAGGATTATAATTAATAAATGCAAAAGAAAAGAGGAAGATGGAAAATAACCAACAGTAATAATTATAGACAAAATCCGCTAATGCATATTAAATTTAACTGACAAAATTTTGAGGGGAAATAAAATATTTGAAGATGGAAAATAACCAACAGTAATAATTATAGACAAAATCCGCTAATGCATATTAAATTTAATTGACAAAATATTGAGGGAAAATAAAATATTTGAAGATGGAAAATAACCAACAGTAATTATAGACAAAATCCATTAATGCATAATAAAATTAATTGGTAAAAGTTTGAGGGGAAATAGGATATTTGAATACTCTAAAGGTATATCCCCTGATATATATGACAAAAGGGAAGATGGAAAGTTTATTTCAGAGAAATCCAAGTAGACCTTACCCAAGTGGTCAAAATTAACATCACCAGTAATAAGACACATTAATATCATGTACATTCTGATGTAATGTACTCTGAAAGGGTGCATCACCTCAATAGTATTCCTACCAAAAATTCATTATCTCAATCTAATCATGAAAACGTCAGACAAATTCAAGTGGAGTAACACTTTACAAACTCACTGATGGGTACTTTTCAAATGCATCAAAGTCTTGAAAAAAAAAAAAACAACTGAGGAACAACACAGTTTGATCAGAAGTCTTGACACCTAAATGCAATGTGGTGCCCTGGATTGGAAAACATTATGGAAAAAATTGATTAAAGTTTGTAGTTCACTTAGTGTTAGTGTACCAATGTTAATTTCCTAGCTTTAATAACTGTATCATGAGTATAGAAATTGTTCTGAAAAGTTTCATGTTTTCATATTTTTAAAGTATAAATCAGGACTGTTTCCCATATCTCCAACACATCTCCAACTATTACATTTAAAAAGTTGGGGGACTAGCCAGGCGTGGTGGCTCACGCCTGTAAACCCAGCATTTTTGGAGGCCGAGGTGGGTGGATCACTTGAGGTGAGGAGTTCGAGACCAACCTGGCCGACATGGTGAAACCCTGTCTCTACTAAAAATACAAAAATTAGCCAGTGGTGGCGGGCACCTGTAATCCCAGCTACTTTGGAGGCTGAGGCAGGAGAATCGCTTGAACCCAGAAAGCAGAGGTTGCAGTGAGCAGAGCTCATACCACTGCACTCTAGCCTGGGCAACAGAACAAGACTCTGCTTCAAAAAAAAAAAAAAAAAAAGTTGGGGTATTCTCTATTTTTGCAACTTTCTTTCTTTTTTTCTTTTTTTAAACATCTAGTTTGTGTGTGTGGTTTTGTTTGTTTGTTTGTTTGTTTGAGACACAGTTTTGCTCTTGTTGCCCAGGCTGGAGTGCAATGGTGCAATCAGCTCACCGCAACCTCCGCCTGCCAGGTTCAAGCGA
>NW_012101612.1:128459-133171 GCF_000951045.1 Mandrillus leucophaeus | reverse complement strand
AGAAAAAGAGAGAAAACGTGTCAAATCATTTTCTAAGATAAGAATGATTCTGATGACAAAAACATGAAAAGAATTAAAATGTTCATACTGCATGTATGATTACTGTCCCTCAGGGTTTCAGTTCCCACTTTAAGAATTTCATTCAGCTTCTTTCAAATTTGGAGATTGGCAAATACAGAAAACAGATTAAAAATAAGTTTTAAAATACCAGAGTCGTTCCGTTTTTTTCTGTGTTATCTATTTCACATTCACTTCGAAGACAGGCTTCATCCATTCTTCATAATTCTCTGATGCCTGTGAGGAAGCTCCTGTCTTCTGAGGCTCTTTCAAGCCTCAGTGCTTCTCTGCCTTTGCACATTCATACCAGCCACTATTCTCCATTTGTCCCTCCTACTATGCCTCCCCTTATATCTCTTGTACATGTTCTCTTAAAATATGAATTAATCAGACAGTCTAGCCATATTGATTTTTAAAGATACCTCCCTCTTTTCTTCATCAAAAATCATTTGTAATGATATTGTCAGAATTTAATTTCTGAGGGCATTTTATCCTTTCCAGGTTATTGTCCCTCATAATGAGTCAGATTTGGAATAACAGGTCTTTCTTCCCTAAAGCTTTTGAAATTTGAAGACCTAGGAATAAGGATTCACATCTAACTGTGTCTCGGGCCTCCTCCTTAGGGGTTTGTGAGATGACACACTTTTCTTCTCCCAAAGCTCCTTTCAATTCTACTTAACCAGTGATTCTGTCCAAGCTGATGAAACTAGAAGTTTCACCATACTCGCTTTTTTTAACTTTTCAAATGTAGGATAGCCCAAATCTCAATTAAAAAAAAAATTCATGTTTTGTCATTTTAATGTATAAAACAGGCCTAAGCTAGAATCCATTTTTCTTTCAGGCTCGTTAACAGGATTAAACAACTCTGGAAATTTAGAGATCCTAACTAGCCCTCAAGAACAGCTCTTACAAAACGAATCAAGCTCAAGTGACCGTTTTCACTCTACCAGTTTTAGAGTACCTTGTAGACACTTCTGATGATCTAAGAGATATAAAATAAACACAGTTTTGCCCCCACTGAATTCCTTACAGAGCAGGTTTATCACAGAGGATTGGAGGATTTCCACTGACGATTCTTAAACATGGACGCAATTGATCAAGTCTAAACTAAAGGCAGAGTGGGTCTCTGACATCCAAGCACAGAAAGTCAAGCAGACCAAAGGCTTTCATTGTAAAGCTGCATTGCTATCCTTGCTGGGGAGAAACTGCAGTCAAACAGCGGGACTTCTTCAAGAGAAATGTGAATAGGATGTCAAACACCCTTAAGCATCTAGAGGGAAAGACGCGGAGGGGTGACCTCCCCCACTGTGTTCAGTCACGGAGCTGAACCAGGGAAGAAAATTGCAAGTATGTCCCAGGATCATTTTCCCCTTGTCTTCTTCCTTCTCACGGCCTGCGTTTCAAACAAGTTGCTAAGCCCTTACTGAATTTTTTAAAGAAGCTTTTTAAAGTACAAGAGTGGCTCAGAAGGGGAATGATAAACTTACGTTATCTGTGTACCCGCTGTCCAGAATTAACAAATGTTAATGTTTTGCCATTTCAGCTTCATTTTTTAAAAAATAATAGAGATAAAGCATTATAGGTAAAGCACCTTTTGTTCTTCTCACCAATGCTATTCCTCACCTTTTCTGGAGATCTCTCTCTCTCACACACACACACAAACACACAAACACACACACCCATAATGTTTTGTGTTTTTAAAAGTCTACACAGATGTTTAATATAGCACATCTCTCTCTTTTTCTCTCTTCCTCTGTCTTTCTCTCCCTCTCCTGTCTCTATTCCTCCCTCTCTCTATAACATATATATAATATATATTGCACATATAGAGAATATGTATGTAAATTTACACATTGGTAAACAAAATGTATAATGCCTTTTGATTTCATTAAAATGTAAATGATTTATCATATGAACACATTTCTCTCTCAACATTTTGTTCAGGGTATTTGGGTTTTTTTGGTGTTTTTTGTTTGTTTTTTGTTGTTGTAGTTGTTGTTGTTGTTTGTTTTGTGAGATGGAGTCTCCCTCTATGGCCCAGGCTGGAGTGCAGTGGCACTATCTTGGCTCACTGCAGCCTCTGCCTCCTGGATTTAAGTCAATCTCCTGTTTCAGCCTCCCAAGGAGCTGGGATTACAGGTGTGCACCACCACACCCAGCTAATTTTTGTATTTTTAGTAGAGACGGGGTTTCACCTGTTTGGCCAGGCCGGTCTTGAATTCCTAACTCACGTGATCTGCCCGCCTTGGCCTCCCAAAGTGCTGGGATTATAGGCGTGAGCCACTGCGCCCGGCCACCATTTTGTTCAGGGTATTTGTAGTAAAGTTGATGTATTCGGTCCTAGTTCACTCATTTTTCTTTCTTTGTTGTATTCCACAGCCGAAGAACACTATAATGTATTTATCCATTGAAAGGTATTTCTTTTATTTCCAGTTTTTTCTGTTACATGCAGTGCTGTGGGGAACGTGTCCTCTAAAACACATATATGAGAGTCAAGCGTGCATATCTAGAAGTCGAGTTGTTCATTTGAAGTAGGGGTCAGCAACACAGACAGGAAATGTTTCAGGCTTTTGACACTAAATGGTCTTTGTCACAACTTCTCAACTCTCCATTATGGCCTGAAAGCAGCTGTAGACAATACAAAAACCAGCGAACGCTGCTGTGCCCCACTAAAACCACCAGCTGCCCTCCTGGAACACGTGCGTCTTCATTGTCACCAGATATGGTCAAATTCCGCCCCGAGTGTCTGCACCCACTTAGCCTGCCCCCACATCTGTTTCTCGGTGTTCTCCCTTCCCATTTTCTTGCCTTCATGACTCTTGTAGCACTGAAAACAGAAGTTGCTTCAAGTCAACAGATCTGCATGTTTTCAGAAGCCTGAGCTCACTGAAAAGATTGTGTTTGGAGTTCAGAGAGAAGAGATGTGCATGTATATGAGTGAGAGAGAAAGAGAGAGAGATTTAAGGCCAACAGAGAAGGGGAGAGATTTTCCCCAGACTGTAGTGACTACAGGTTGGTCACTCGAGCAGTGAGGATTCACTTAGTTCTCTGGGATAGAATGTGGTCAGACCACAGAGGGATGGCTGGTGATGAACCAGGGAAAGTTCAGTAAGGTTCTCGAGGAAGAACAATACCAGCTGAGCTGTCAAACGCCAGAAGCCATGTGGACGGAGAGGATGAACATCCTAGCCACCACTCAGGGGGAGGGGAGAAGAGAGACCTCCCTGATGGTCTGGGCGGCTAAATTTTAGGATCTTTTTATTTCTAGTGCGTGGTACATAATACTTATTCAATGTTTGTTGAGTAAGTGACTTTATAAACAAATTGAATAACATCAATTTTCTTTGTCTTCTGACTGATTCATGTATCAATGAAACGTAAGGGTAGTTTTTAGGATTTTAAAGAGGTCAGAAAGTTTACTTCCAATGAACCTACTCTTATGAAATGACTTGTAAAACAAGAGGATAAACCAAGATAGAGAAAGATGTGGAATCTTCAGACAATCAATCCAATACAGAAAAGGAGGAAGGAAGGAAGGAAGGAAGGAAGGAGAAAGAAAGAAAGAAAAGAGACAGGGTAAACTCTGGAATTACCTAGCTCTGTATGATAATCATACCAGGATGACAGCAACAGGTTTGGATCATAACCAATTAAGATACAGAGTGAGTTTAGGTAGGGGCTGAGTAGGGGAAATGGATAGGATATCTCTCAGGATTGAAAACTGGGGAAATATTGTTAAGATGATAAAGACAATTATGGGATAGAGAAAAAGCAGACCCCATTTGAACTTGAACCTAGAGAAAGATTGTCCTGTAAGTGTCCCAAGGATCATCATATTTTACATATAGCCACAAAATGTAATCACAGCACATTACTTGGTTCTGCAGAGAACAGTAATTGCATACAATTGCATACCTATGAATGGTAAGTATTGTGGGTTAGTTTTCAACTTTTAGAATCAATTCTGGCAGAGGAGGCAGTGTTACTTATGTAACAACATGTAAATATTATAAACTTTGATAATAGAAACTTGAATAAAGTTTGGGAGGTTGCAGGGGAAGAGAACTAGCAGAGAAAAGGATAAGACACACAACTTTGCAATACTACAGAATGGAGAAATGGGAATTGAAGGCTAACGTTTGAATTTGCAGATGTGACTAAAGGAGCTAGGAAATAATATAAGCATTTTGTAATTAGTGTACCAGATTGGTGGTGGTAAAAGTAATGAAAATGTTTGGTGGAGCACAGTGGCTTATGCCTGTAATCCCAACATTTTGGAAGGCCAAGGCAGGAGGATCACTTGAGGCCAGGAATTCAAGACCAGATTGAGCAGCATAGTAAGACTCTGTCCTACAAAAATTTCCAAAAAATTAGCCAGGCATGGAGGCATTTGCCTGTAGTCCCAGCCACTCAGGAGGCTAAAGTGGGAAGATCACTTGAGCCCAGGAGTTAAAGGCTACAATGAGCCATGATTGCACCACTGCACTACAGCCTGTCTGTCTCCAGGCCACAGGGTGAAATGTTGTCTCCAAAAGAAAGTAATGTAAATTCTTATCTGCCAAGCAGAAAGGCAATAGTCAACAATTAGATAGATAGAGTATTCAGAATTAGCATACACATGGTCCTTATCTGCACAAAGAAGATAACTCGAGAAG
>NW_012101612.1:83501-124219 GCF_000951045.1 Mandrillus leucophaeus | reverse complement strand
GGCCTCCCAAAGTGGTGGGATTACAGGAGTGAGCCACCACGCCCGGCCATAAAAATAGTTTTTAAATGAGGCAGGTTTCTACTTTTTGAGATGGAAAGCCTAGAATGATGTTCCAATTTTATTATTGTGTGGGAAAAAAATAAGACATAGCTGTACCTATTAGTATAACGTCATTCATGGGGGAGAGATTATATACAAATGTACGCTTGTCCGTGCATAGAAAATTCCTGTAAGGATACACACAAAATGTGCACAGGTGCTCTTGTAGGAATGGAATTAGCAGACTGGGAAAGGAACGAGATTTTGTTTTCATTCTATTTCATTCATTGCATCTGTTTTACACTTCTGTGTAGAGAGAATTGATCAAATGATAGTATTTAAGAGTATAATACTAGAAATATAACAGTGTTAGAATTTTTACTTACCGAGGACTTACTGTTGGCACATAGTAAATTAGTGAACAGTAGAAGTTAGCAAGTGTGATGCAGCTGGTGTGGTAACGCAGGTGAAAGAAATGGGGAATTTTTTCTTTTTTTTTTTGAGACGGAGTCTCGCTCTGTCGCCCAGGTTGGAGTGCAGTGGTGTGATCTCGGCTCACTGCAAGCTCCGCCTCCCGGGTTCAGGCCATTCTCCTGCTTCAGCCTCCCAAGTAGCTGGGACTACAGGCGCCCGTCACCAGCACATCTAATTTTTTGTATTTTTAGTAGAGACGGAGTTTCACCGGGTTAGCCAGGATGGTCTCCATCTCCTGACCTCAAGTGATGCGCCCGCCTCCCAAAGTGCAGGGATTACAGGCGTGAGCCACCGCGCCTGGCCCAGAAACGGGGATTTTTTAACACGGAAAAGGAAACACGCCAGATGTGACTGCTGTCTCCAAATAACTTAAGGACTGTCAGGAAAATGATGAGGTTCACTTCGTATGTGTCCAGAGAGAAGGACTGGACCACCGGCCTGCAGCTATAGGGGAGACAACACGGTTCTCCAGATGAAACCAGCTGCCCCCGGGGGCTCACTGCCACCCACTGTGTTCCAAGCCCGGCGCACTGGACTGGTCATCAGGGACCCCTTTTAAGCCCTCCTGCTAGAAGATTCTTTTCTCTAAAGTCGAAGGCTGCAGAGTTGACTAGGAGAGGACAGAGCTTTTCCTAGAGGTGTAAGGGAATGACGGTCCTTCCTTCTCAGAGTGGAAAGTGACGTGTCGGCGCGTGCACTCCCAGGTCAACGCGGAAGTCGTAAGTTTTGGGGGTTGTCTGCTGAGGCTGGATGGAAGCTACTGTCTTCCTCAAAACGTGTGAAAGCAATGAGATCATTCCTCTTCTCTGAGGTGGGGGAGATGATTGGGAGAGACCGGCCTGAGACACAAAAAGAAAATTCTGAGGTGGGGACTGGGTGGGGGGACCCAGAGGGAGGACTGAGAGCGAGAGCCAGGGAGGCAGGCAGACAGCAGGCTGGGCAGAGCCAGAGGAGAGAGGCTGCGGGAGGTGAGAGTCTGAGCCGAGGCAGCCCAGGTTGAATCAGGGATAAACGCTGGAACGGGCTGTAACCAGGAACGAGACGTCTGGCATTTTGTAATTTCTGGAGAATTCCTCTTAAATTCCCTTTCCCTTCAGTAAACACGGTGAAAAACCACTGCCCGCCATGTGTGTGGTCTCCCTGGCACACAAGAGTGGGGGTCACAGCCAGGACAGGGAGAGGGGAGCCCAGGAGCCGCCGGCGTCCAGGTGCGGCCGAGCAGAGGGGCAGCCCGCCCTCTCCTGGCCTCTCCGAGGAACTGCAACACCGAGGCTCTGAGGCCGAACCCGCAGCTCAGAGATGGGCACCTCGCAGCAAGGAAAATGTGGACAGAAAGGATCTCGCCTAGCAGCAAACAACACAGTGCCTTTCTCTATCTGGAAATCTCATTAGAAAGCGGGACGCAGAGAGTCGAAACCGTCTTCTCAGCCAACTAGAAATTTTGCAAAGAAATGATTTTTGCAAATGATTGTGAAACAGAATTGGCAGCAGCATCATCATCATTTCTCCTATTTGTCTGGTGACTCTCCGTTTGCAAAAACCCTTTCGCACGTGTCCTCCCACAATACCCGCGTGAAGTACTGTTCTCCTCCTTTGCAGAAGAATGCTGTCTGCAGGCATTCCTGTAGGCACATTGCACACCCACGGTGCCACATCTCCCGGCTTGTCCTTCCGTCTTGAGTCCTCTGTTCCATCCAACCCAAAGGCCCTAAGAATTTGCACAATAAATGCAGAAGTCTTTGTGACCGTCATTCAGACACAAGCCAGTCCCTGTCTCTGTATGCTCAGAACTCCCAGGAGGACTGGGTGCCAAAGTCTCAAGCCATTCACTGCACATTCCAGGAACCTATGCTAGGAACACAGAATGAGGGCGGGGTCTCCCGCATTCATGGATTATTCACGTGCGCCCGCCCGCGACCCACGCCATTCCTTGCTTTATAGCATTACTGGAGAGTTCATAAAAGAAGAAGGCTTTTCTTCCCAGCAGAGTTGAACGCTTTGCAAGTGCGAGATAATAAAGGGAAAATGGGGTAGCATAGGCTGCCTGCAGCTTTTCCTGATAACCTGCAAGTTAAACTTCTGACACCAAAGTCACCCTGCCATCTGAATCGATCAAGCCAGGCTAGAGCCAGGCAAACAAGAAGGTCAGTAGCAAATGAAGTAAAGCTCCCTTGTCTTATCCTGGCAGAGGTGGTGAGCCCCTTAGCACCTTGTCAAACACTAAATTTAATCCCAGTTTTATTTTCAAATCACTTTTTAAAAATGCACTAACCATTAAAAGATAGGGGAAAAGGTCCTTTTAAAATGATTTATTACGTGTTAACAGCTAAAGAAAACCTAAACAATGTCTCCGTAAAGACTCACGATCACGTTTTTAATTAAGAGCCACAACTTTTAATGGAAGGCATAATATGCCCATTCATTGCAGGACACTGGGCTCCTCTGGGTAACCCAACAGTCAAGCTCGAGGGAGGAATAACGACTTTCAGTTCACACCTCAACGTCTTCTGTTAAAGAAAATAACAATAAAGTAAGATCACTTGAAAACTTTTGAGTTTGGGAATTTTAACCCAGAGAAAGGGTGCATTTTGCTCAGTTACAGGGACGCTTGATCCTGGTTCAGGACCCACAATAGCCCGCTCAGTGCTCTGAGTGCCTTGGACATCCTCTAAGTCTTAGCAGGTAAGTGGGCTGTGCTCCGTGTGCCCTGTGTGTGTGCTGCCTGGTAAATTCCTGCCCATACCCTGGGGAGGCTGCACCCCCTGAGAATCAAACTGTTACTTACTGTCTCTTTCTCAAGCTGGCCCCTTAACAGCTTTTTCTTCCCTAGCTCTTTTATTTAAGACTGAAAGTTAACAATCTAGAAGAACAGAGTGCTCTGTCCTTTGGTATGGCCCCACGAGGAAATATTAATTGTATCAGGCACCATTTATCTATTGCTGGCATATGCCAGCTTCACTCACTTAGCCCTGGCAACAATGGCGTAAGAGTATGAAGTGAGCATATCGTTATCTCCGTTTACAGATGGAGAACCGATTCTTGGCGAGGATAAGGAATTTGCTCTTGTCATTAAACAGTACAAGAGACTATGGGCTGAGGCAGGGTGGGTGGGAGATGGGGTTCAGGATACCCCAAAGCATGGTATGTTCACATTTGAGAAAACAGCAGAAACAGGAAGGTCACCCTCACCTTATTCTCCCCTTCTCCCCTGAACCAGGTCACGGAATTCTCATTCCACGGGGACTCTTTCTGTGCCCAGAGGAAAGGAACTTCCTTCTCTCGGAAGACACAGGGTCACAGAAAAGAATCTGAACAAATCGGCCTTGCTAAGTTCCCACAAGTTTCTTACATACTTTTAAAAACTATAATCACTCTTCTCCAGGTCTACTCTGTTCTCCATCAAACCAAGCATTAAAAATACACAGGTTTACCTGTTTCTTTGTGACTTCATTTCTGAAGTTTCCCATGTCACATAAACTTATTAAATAAATGTGTTATGCTTTCCTTTCGTTAATTAGTTTTTGTTGTAGGGGCTTCAGCTGTGAATATAGCGATGGGTGGGGGAAGATGGTTCTTGTCCCCTACTTGGGGTTGGAGATATAGACCCCGTCCTTCCCCTCAAGGAGTGTTAGGTCTTGTTGGGAAGGCAGGACTTGAGCATACAGAAGCAGAACTAACCACATAGGACCACTACTATAAGGGCCCACTGGGGCCAGACATGGTGGCCCACGCTTGTAATCCCAGCACTTTGGGAGGCCAAGGCGAGCAGATCCCTTGAGTCAGGAGATAGAGACCAGCCTGGCCAATATGGTGAAACCCCATCTCTACTAAAAAAAAAAAAAAAAAAAAAAAGGCTGGGCGTGGTGGTGCATGCCTGTAATTCCAGCTATTCAGGAGACTGAGGCAGAAGAATCGCTTGAACCCTGGAGGCAGAGGTTTCAGTGAGCCGAGATCACATCACTGCACTCCAGCCTGGGTGTCGGAGTGAGACTCTGTCTCAAAAAAAAAGAAAAGAAAAAAAAATTGGGAACTAATGGGATAGACAGTACCACTAAAGTTCGGAGAGGGGAATGAGGGGAACACCAGCTTCTGTGTTTAAGACAGAGGTGGGATTCAATCTTGACCTAGGGACACACAGTTTCCAAAAGTAGAAGGAGGTGTAAGAACAAAGTAAATGATATAAGCCAGTGTCTGCCTAACTTTTGCTACTTTCCAGATCTTTACTATATCCACACATCACCTAGAGGTACCAGGTGTCATATTCCAAGGCACTTTATCAGAACTTCATATTTTTCTTAAAACATATTACCTTTAGGCCGGGCGTGGTGGCTCACGCCTGTAATCCCAGCACTTTGGGAGGCCAAGGCGGGTGGATCATGAGGTCAAGAGATCATCCTGGCCAACATGGTGAAACCCCGTTCTCTACCAAAAATACAAAACCTAACTGGGCATGGTGCCACACGCCTGTAGTCCCAGCTACTTGGGAGGCTGAGGCAGGAGAATCGCTTAAACCCGGGAGGCGGAGGTTGCATTGAACCGAGATCGCACCACTGCACTCCAGCCTGGCAAGAGAATGAGACTCCGTCTCAAAAAACAACAACAACAACAACAACAACAAATTACCTTTAAAAGAAAACCCCTTAAATCTAGTTTTCAAGGAAACTTGATAACCACACTACAGGGAAGACAAAACTCCACCTCCATCCTCTTAGACTGGACCCAAGAATTAAACTGACATCCAAAAGATTAACAGGAGAAAAATACAGGCATACTGTGCGTAGCTGTATTGCATTTCAGAGATACTGTGTTTGTTTACAAATGGAAGGTTCGTGGCAGCCATAAGTCAAGCAAGTCTGTCTGTGCCATTTTTCCAACATCAGGTGCTTACTTCTTTAGCATCTTTCCACAATGAAGCATTTTACAACTAAGGTCTATACATTGTTTTTAGACATAATTCTACTGCACTGTTAACAGGCTACAATTTAGTGCAAGCATAAACTTTATATGCACTAGGAAACCAAAAAATTTCATGTGACTTGCTTTATTGAGATATTTGCTTATTTCAGTGGTTGGGACCCAACCCCCATTATCTCCGAGGTATGCCTATATGTAAGTTTATTTAACACAGACTTTATGTGGCACAAGGGCCCTTCTC
Organism: Mandrillus leucophaeus; assembly: GCF_000951045.1. Classification (NCBI taxonomy): domain Eukaryota; kingdom Metazoa; phylum Chordata; class Mammalia; order Primates; family Cercopithecidae; genus Mandrillus; species Mandrillus leucophaeus. The sequence continues at coordinate 118,551 of NW_012101612.1, read as the reverse complement.
TTTTTTTTTTTTTTTTTCCTTTTCTTTTTCTTTTTTTTTTGAGATGGAGTCTCACTCTGTCACCCAGGCTGGAGTGCAGTGTCGCGATCTTGGCTCACTGCAAGCTCCGCCTCCCGGTTTCACGCCATTCTCCTGCCTCAGCCTCCCGAGTAGCTGGAACTACAGGTGCCTGCCACCACGCCCGGCTAATTTTTTTTTTTTTTTTTTTTTGGATTTTTAATAGAGACGGGGTTTCACCATGTTAGCCAGGATGGTCTCGATCTCCTGACCTCAAGATCCGCCAGCCTCGGCCTCCCAGAGTGCTGGGATTACAGGCGTGAGCCACCATGTCCAGCTGGCACAGGTGCCCTTCTAACGAAAGGAAGAGCCAGAGAAGTAGTTAGAGTCAGTTATGTGCTGAATTGAACAAAGAATAGTAAGTTGTGAAGAAGCATCTGAAATATGTGGGGAAACTTGAAAGAGAAGTTACTTGAACAGAGGCTTACAGAATTCTTTTAGTCTCAACTTTATATCCTTGAGGATAAGCATGTTATTTCTCTTCGTGTGGGGAGGATGCCTCTCACATGGGAATTGCATCTCCGGCTTTTAAGAAACAGCATAAAGGTTAGTGTAATCTTCTGTTATCCGCTGTCATTCAAGTGTCTTTAATTTAAATAGTCAATATGACAGAGAGGTATATGTGGGGGTGGCATGGTTTTAACTCCTTCACCACTGCAATTTGAAAAGTAGAGGCCAGGCACGGTGGCTCACGCCTGTAATCCCAGCACTTTAGGAGGCTGAGGTGGGTAGATCACTTGAGGTCAGGAGTTCAAGACCAGCCTGGCCAATCCCATCTCTACAAAAAATACAAAAATTAGCTGGGTGTGATGGCGCTTGCCTGTAATCCCAGCTACTCAGAAGGCTGAGGCAGGAGAATCACTTGAACCCGGGAGGCAGAGGTTGCAGTGTGCCGAGATCACACCACTGCACTCCAGCCTGGGTAACAGAGTGAGACTTCGTCTCAAAAAAAAAAAAAAAGAAAAAAGAAAAAAAGAAAAGTAGAAACGCTTGGTCAAAAATCCAGAAATAGCCCAAAATAGTATATGAGATTAAAAAACAAAATAATGCTCTTAAGTTTAAAATTGTATCTAAAAAAGAATGTTAGAATAATACTCAAAATAAGAAACCTTGACAATTTACCACCAAAAGTCCCCACCACATACAACCAATTATAGAAAACAGTATGGGTGTTCCATCAGAAACTAAGAGGAGAATTACCATCTGATCTGGCAACCCCACTACTGAGTATACACACGAAATAAATATGTCCAAGAGATGCCTGCTTTCCCACGCTCATCACAGCGTTATTCACAATAGCTAAGACACAGAAGCAAACTATGAATCCATCAATGGAAAAGAAAACACGGTATATATACACAACGGAATATTATTTAGCGTTTTAAAAAGAAGGAATCCTGTCGTTTGCTACAACGTGGATGAACCTAGAGGAGATTATGCTAAGTGAAATAAACCAGGCACAGAGAGACAAATATTGCATTACCTCACTTACATATGGAAGCTAAAAAGGTTGATCTCATAGCAGTAGAAAGTAGAATGGTGATTATCAGAGGCTGAGAGAGGGGTTTGGATGGAGAAAAGAGAAATGTTCAGCAAAGGGTACAAACGTTCAGAAAGACAAGAGGAATAAGTTTTAGTGATCTAGTACACAGAATGGTGTACTAGACCATAAATAATAATGTATTGCATATTTAAAAATTGTTAAAAGAGTACCTTTTAAATGTTTTCACTACCAAACAATGAGAAGTATATAAGGTGAAGGATAAGTTAATTAGCCTGATTTAATCATTCCACAATGTAAACATGTATCAAAACATCATATTGAGCCCAATACATTTATACAATTATTGCTGGTCATTTAAAAACAGCCAGATGTGGTGGCTCACACATGTAATCCCAGCTACTCAGAAGGCTGAAGCAGGAGCATCACTTGAGGCCAGGAGCTTAAGACCAGACTAAGCAACACAGTGAGACCCTTTCTTTAAAAAGGTAACAAAAATAAAAATTATCCTAGTGCGGTAGCACACACCTGTGGTCCCAGCTGCTTGAGAGACTGAAGTGGGAGGATTGCTGGAGCCCGGGAGTTGGAGGCTACAGTGAGCTATGATTGCACCACTGCACTCTAGTCTGGACACTAGAGTGAGACCTCGTCTCTTATAAAAATGATAAAAATAAAATTAATTAATTTTTTTTTTTTTTTTTTTGAGACAGTCTCGCTCTGTCGCCAGGCTAGAGTGCTGTGGCATGATCTCTGCTCACTGCAACCTCTAACTCCCTGGTTCAAGCGATTCTCCTGCCTCTGCCTCCCGAGTAGCTGGGATCACAGGCATGTGCCACCATGCCCGGCTAATTTTTGTATATTTAGTAGAGATGGGGTTTCACTGCGTTGGCCAGGATGGTCTTGATCTCCTGACTTCATGATCCACCTGCCTCGGCCCCCCAAAGCGCTGGGATTACAGACGTGAGCTACCGCACCCGGCCAATTAATTGAATTTTTAAATAATTTTTTTAAGCTGAAAAGAAGTAGCCCCTAACTCAAACATGTATTAGATTCCCCTTCTATGTTTCCAAGAGGCTCAGCTGCATGGGCACTGTTGACACAGGCCCAGGCTTTTCTTGGTTCACTGTGGCGTTATTTCAGGGTCCGGTGCCACCATGCAGGCTAAACACACCTTGAACCGTCCACTCTCACTCAAGCATTCATTTCCGTGGGGTCTGTCTGGGAGAGTGGGCTCAACAGTCCTTCCAAATCACTCTCATCCCCAGCAGAGCCTGATAGTCCCAAAGAGAGAGGGCTGAAGAAAGCTTCCTGGGTGTGAAGGCAATACAGCAATGGTTATTCATTGTACGGGTACTTCCAAAAATACCACGGAAGAAAGTTCGATTATAGGTTTAAAATATTGATGAGCGTGCGCTTATACCAAGCCTGGGATCAATATGTTCTGCATAAACTGGATTGTCACGGCTTTGCCTGTTTTCACCTGATCTTAGAAACATCAGTAGAATCACACACTTGGAGTACAAGTTATGTTGCTTTTTTTTAATCCACATTAAAATGAATACTTAGCAGTTCATACAACCAATGACAATAGTCTATCATCATTGGTTTGCATGCCACATGTTGGGGAAATATTAGAAACCAGATCCAAAGGAGAATCCTCCACTTGTTCTCATCCCAAAGACCCCATCTCTATTTCCCACTGCCTGGTCCAATCACTTCTTTTCTGAAACAGTCTTACTCTGTTGCCCAGGCTGGAGTGCATTGGCGCAATCTTGGCTCACTGCAACCTCCATCTGCTGGGTTCAATTGATTCTGCTACCTCAGTTTCCCTAGTAGCTAGGATTACAGGTGTGTGCCACCAAGTCCAGCTAATTTTTTTTTTTTTTTGTATTTTTAATGGATACGGGGTTTCATCATGTCGGCCAGGCTGCTCTCAAACTCCTGACCTCAAATGATTCACCCACCTCGGCCTCTCAAAGTGCTGGGATTACAGGTGTGAGCCACCATGCCCAGCCCAGTTACTTCTTCTTGGAGGTCCAAGACTGTCTTTGCGTATTCACAGAGCAGCCATTTGGCCCCAAGCTAACTGCATCCACATCTTTCAGTCCACTGTACTTTGAGAAGTATATTTGCCATGTCAGTACTGCCCTAATCTTTGTACCTGAAATGTGTGCACTGTTTCTCCCTGCAGACAACCACAGAATCTGAAGGCCAGAAAAAAACTGATTGGAAAGTAAAACTGATTTGATTGTTTTTTCTTTTCCTTTTCTATCTATCTATCTATCTATCTATCTATCTATTTATTTATTTTTGAGACGAGATGTCACTGTGTTGCCCAGGCTGGAGTGCAGTGGTACACTCACAGCTTACTGCAGTTTTGAACTCCTGGGCTCAAGTGACTCTCCTGCTTCAGCCTCCCTAGTAGCTGGGACTGGGCACACACCACTGTGCCCGGCTAATTTTCTTTGTAAAGCTGGGGGTCTCACTGTGTTGCCCGGGCTGGTCTCAAACTCCTGGGCTCAAGGGATCCTTCCATCTCGACCTCCCAAATTGCCAGGATTACAGGTGTGAGCCACCTCCTCCCCTCGCCTGGCCCGGAGTAAACTGATTTGAAAGTAAAAGGAGTAGGAACAGAGGCATTTGATCATGATCAGGTTAAAGTGCCGATTTGGCTAGCTTCATTCCTCACCAAACCTACTGCCAATATTTTCCTCTCCCCATTCAACCTCACTCAACCGGATTAGACACATTAAATCCCAGCCACATTAAACAAAGGTTGGGCTGCTATTGTACAAGCTCAGGTTTCAGCTTCCTTGGCCTGCTTGACCCGAGGGAGGGGCCTAATGAAGGTTCTACTGGTGGCTGCCATATAAGGATTCCAGCAGGAAGCGGGATGATGGGTGAGGAAGTGCTGTCCTCTGAGGGTGCCGCACACACACCCAGACGCCAGCCTGCCCACTGCCATCTCTGAACTCGCTAGGCGATCTCTTTGCAGGGCTCTGTATCCGCTAGAACTGCCTTTCTGCACATTCTCTACATGTAAGTGACTCTCTCACCCCGATGGCTGAGAAATAACACCCCCATCTTTCTGCTTTGAAGCACCTTGCTCAAGACAAGGAAAACAAATCTGATCAACGCAGTGCGCTCTCAAATTATTAGTCCAAATCCAGCCTCTAGTTTGGAATTCCCTGACATTGCCCTTAAATATGTTCTCATACATTTGGAAGAAACTTAGGCAGCTTAATCTCATCTGATTCTGTATTTTTAAAGCATATTAGTATTAACAACATGCAAATTGCTGTGCTGGAAATATCAGCTATACCCAGAACAGTCCGTGCCGTGCAGTAGTTCATTTTCCTAGAGCAAATGTGGTATTTGAATGTTATCCGCTTGCTTATGTGTCCACATGACAAAGTGCTATGAGAATACAAAAGCAGCTGGGCATGGTGGTTCACACCTGTAATCCCAGCACTTTGGGAGGCCAAGGCTGGCAGATCACCTGAGGTCAGGAGTTTGAGCCCAACCTGACCAACATATAGTGAAACCCTGTCTCTACTAAAAATATAAAAATTAGCTGGGCATAGTGGCACACGCCTGTAGTCCCAGCTACTTGGGAAGCTGAGGCAGGAGAATCCCTTGAACTCAGGAGGTGGAGGTTGCAGTGAGCCGAGATTGTGCCACTGCACTCCAGCCTGGGGAAAAAAAAAAAAAAGAATACAAAAGCAAGAGACATTACATATGCTTGGAGGATTCCTGTGGATACATCTGGAAAGTCTACCCACAGGGGACAGGAGGTCATGTGACCGTGGTTTCAGGGGTCAAAGACCAGGAAGTGGGACACATGACAGGAGGGGACCTACCCATGATGAAGCCAGAAATCCATGCATTGAGTCAACAAAAGGACAGAAAGAGAGGTCGCCAGAAAACAGTAACTGAAGTTGAAGGATTACAATGTGGAAAGACTAGCAATGGCCATGTTGGGTCACGTGCCACAGTAGAGACAAAGCAAAAAGAAAGACAAAGATACTTAGGCATCTGGTGTGAGATGGAGAGAAGACAAGAGGGAGGGTTGGGACGAAGGGAGATGAAGAAAGTGGCAGCGTGGCTCTAGTAGCTTTCCATTCCTTGCTTACAGTTACTATGAGCTCTGGCTATTACCATAGCTCCTATCCTTAATGCCTATGGATTTCTTTAGGATTTACACCATCTTTTCTTTCAGTATCTTATACCCAAAAGAATACTGGCGAGAACCTAAGTCAGAGAAGTGACATTTGAACCAGATATAAAACGTGAGTCACAGTTTGACAGGGAGAGAAAGGGTTGGGCATTCAGCCTAAGAAAACATTTTGCATGGTATAACTTGCAGTCACAGAAGGGGCACCTGTGTGGAGCTCATTCAAGGTACTCCCTGTAGCTCTCCTGCTTCCCGCCACAGCCTGCCCTACCTGTTCCAGAAGATGGACTGCACCAAGGTTGAATTCCAGGTCTGGGCAGGGCATGGTGGCTCACGCCTGTAATCCCAGCACTTTGGGAGGCTGAGGCGGGTAGATCACCTGAGGTCACGAGTTCGAGAGCAACCTGGCCAACATGGTGAAACCCTGTCTCTGCTAAAAATACAAAAATTTGCCGGACGTGGTGACAGGCGCCTGTAATCCCAGCTATTCAGGAGGCTGAGGCAGGAGAATCACTTGAACTCAGGAGGTGGAAGTTGCAGTGAGCTGAGATCACACCACTGCACTCCAGCCTGGGCAACAGAGTGAGACTCCCTCTCAAAAAAATTTTTTAAAAATGAAATGAAGGAATTCTAGGTCTGAAAGAGAAACAAGGGGATGATGGCACAGAGAGCTCTCTGGGAACACAGAGCCAATGCTGCTGGAGGTCCAGACAAAAACTTATACTCCTATGTTCACAGCACAATGTCTCCCAATAGCAAAAGGTGGAAACGAGTGTCCGTCTACAGATGGCTGGATAAACCATTGGGTCATATCCGTATGTCAGAATAGTACTCAGCCTTAAATAAAGGAATGAGGTACTTACACAGGCTATAACATGGATGGACCCGGAAAATCTTACACGAAGTGAAGTAAGCCAGAGACAAAAGTCCTTTTAGAATATTATTAGAATACGATTCCATTCATATAAAATATTCAGAATAGGCAAATCCACAAGGCAGAAAGTAGATTCGTGATTTCCTGATGATGGAATTTCAAGACACATTACCCCCAAAATATGGCACCTTGGCATATTGAATATTTTAAGCTGAAGGAATATTTTAAGCTAAAGGAATTTGAGAAAGAGTATGTGCAGGAAGGATTTTCTGACCTTCCCCTGAAGCAGGTCATAAGAGTCTCATGTGAGAGGTGCCCTCCTATAACCAGAGGAAAGAAACATCTTCCTCTCTGAAAACGCAAGGACACAGATTTTGAACAAATAGACCTTGCTAAGTTCCTCCCAGTTTATTGCTGTTAGATCACAGCCTTTTGGTTCTATTTCTCCATGATGGTCCATTCTTCATCAAACCTAGCATAAAAATATTCAGGTTTGGCTACTTCTTGGGACTCTACTTTCTTATGAAGTTTACTGTGTCACATAAAACTTCTATTACATACATTTGTATGCTTTTCTCTTATTAATCTCCTTTGTGATGTGGGACCTCAGCCAGGAATGGAGGATAGGTAGAGAAAAAGATATTTTTTCTCCTCTCCACAGGGAAGAACGGAGGGGAAAAGGGAGAGTGACTGCCAAAGGGTATGGGTTTCCATTTGGGATGATGACAAAGTTCTGATGGTGACTGCACAATATTTGAATGTATTTAATGCTGATGAATTGTACACATTAAAATAAATTTTATTTTATGTGTACTTTGCACAGTTAAAAAATAAAATAAAAGTGGCTGAAGGGAGAACTGGAACCAACTACGGATTTGCTGGAAAGCCCCCTGGCATGCAGACAAGAGAGCCACATTGAAGGGGACTCATGTTCCGCGATCTGCCAGGCAGCCCCACAGCCTGGGTACTGCCCTCTCTCTTCAAAACTAAAAGGCGGGCTTCCAGCTCAAGACCAATGGTGCCTTCCTGAAAGTTCTCTGAAATAAAAATGAGACGTTATGAAAACATTATCCTTGAGCAATTAAAAGAACAGGAAGGGGGGAAATCACTAATTTCAACAAATTTCCTCAGAAGACATAGAAGGAATGCCTGAGTGTTGACAGGTGGGATGGGCAGAGCAACAGGCAGCTGAATGCAGCAGCTTGGAGCACAGGAGGGAGTTAGAGAGAACACCAGAGACCATCTGCACAATGTAACTGGTGGAGGGGAAGCATGGTTGCCTGAAATGAAGGGACTCATTGAAAGCCTGTGTTTGGCGGATCTGCTGGCACCACCCCGCCCCTTAAGCAGAGTTCAGGCAGCTGATACTTATCACCAGACTGTCCCCGCTCCACCAAAAAAAAAAAAAAAAAAAAAAAAAGATGAGGTTGATGGTGGGTACATTTGGTGTTCCTCAGGAGGCTGAGGCAGGAGAATGGCGTACCACTGCACTCCAGCCTGGCGACAGAGCAAGACTCTGTCTAAACAACAAACAAACAACAACAAAAAAAAAAAAAAAAAAAAAACCAAAAAACCTCTTTTCTAAAGAAACCAAAAATATTTGCTAAAAATATTAACTGCAGTCAAGAGTCTCTTTAGACGAATTATTTTTAAGTAATAATTTCTTTAAAATTTTACAGAGAAGAGCAGTGGATACTGGACTTGGGAATTCCTTTAACAGGAAATTGAATTTTAAACAAATCCATCTATTTTTTTAAGGAAATAAGCCTTATGTGGGTTGCTCTGTTATCCCCAGCCTGGTCCTAAGCTGTTTCTACTCCAAGTTCAGGCATGTTCAAGCATGCCTAACACGATTTGGGGGCTGTCGGCCAGAAATCTATATTCAGAAAGCCTGAGGGTCCAGGCAGAACTCAGTGGAAAAGAAAAGTGTCAGGGAAGCAGTGTGACCCGTAACAAGGACTTCCCAATCAGAGGAGAAAAACGATGGTGTGTACAGCGAGCCACTGTTTCCAGGCCAGCCTTCCCGGACTCATGTTTGCTTTTCAAAGAGACTAAAATCAAGTTCTATTAGGACTGAAAGCTCCCAGCACTCTCGTGGAGGAAACACAGTTCTGTCACCTAATAAAGAGAGGGTCTCAGAGAGGAAGAGGAAGATTCTCCCCGCTCTGGGGCCCGGGTCCCTCCAGAACCCCAGTGTGTTAAGTAACTGCGGTGTCCGGGGGAAGGCAGGATGCAGCGCCTAGCTAAGGAAGCAACACAGCACAAGAAAGAAGAAGCCCAATGGATGCCTCCCCAGGCCTGAAGACTCTCTCCAGGGGCCGGGACTATCCTTCCTCACGAGCACACCCTGGACCCCCAGGAACAACTTCAAATGCTGCAGGTGGAGGCAAAACCCTGTGCACAGAGGTTGTAAATAAACTTGTTAACTTTAGCCTAAAGGTGTTTCCTTGCCTATTGTAAGTTTGGCCTACAAGTTTCTCTATGCATAGTGAACTACAGTCTAACTGGAGGTACACACAGACCATAACTTACTCTTATGCCAATCACTGAGTTTTGGCCAATAAAGGCAGCCAACTGTTCAAATTGTTCAAATAAGACAACAGCTGAGCTACAGCCAATCTGGCTGTTTCGTTTGTTTGTTTGTTGTTTGTTTCTTTTGTGAGACAGGGTCTCACTCTGTCTCCCAGGCTACAGTACAGTGGCGTGATCTCAACTCACTGCAACCTCAAACACCTGGGTTCAAGTGATTCTCCTGCCTCAGCCTCCTGAGTAGCTAGGGCCACACACTACCACTCCTGGCTAATTTTTGTATTTTCAGTCGAGACAGGGTTTCACCATGTGGCCCAGGCCAGTCTCAAACTCCTCGCCTCAAGTGGTCTGCCCACTTCGGCCTCCCAAAGTGCTGGGGTTACAAGTGTGAATCACTGCACCCGGCCCCAATACGGCTGTTTCTGTACCTCACTTCCGTGTTTTGTACATCACTTTCCTTTTTCTGTCTATCATTGATCAATCAGTATTAAACGTGAAGAGCAATGAAAAAGAATCCTTGTCTAAGCCTAACTTAAGAGCCCGTCTATTTCAAGCGAAATGATCTATTATCAAATTCTCATGCAACCAAAGCATTTTAATAGCCCCTTAGTGTTGTCGTTTCTTAAGAAATTAATTCCTCTGCTAAGAAAAAGTGAGAATTCAAGTCTGTAAACTAGGTGACTATGTTTCAAATAAAAGAAAATGTCATGTCCTTTTGCACAATAAATACTGGCTATCGATTTGATAGTGATAAATGATTATTATTCACTCATTGCTTTACTTCTCATTTCTATTATAGCCTCATAAAATTGGCAGTCCAGTCCGGGCACAGTGGCTCATGCCTGTAATCCCAGCACTTTGGGAGGCCAAGGTGGGTGGATCACGAGGTCAGGAGTTCAAGACCAGCCTGTTCAAGATGGTGAAACCTTGTCTATACTAAAAATACAAAAATTAGTCAGGCATGGTGGCACATGCCTATAATCCCAGTATCGAGAGGCTGAGGAAGAGAATTGCTCAAAACCCGGGAGGCAGAGGTTGCAGTGAGCTGAGATCACCTGGGTGACAGAGCGAGACTCCATCTCAAAAAAAAAAAAAAATTGGCAGTCCGGTGTGGCAAAGATTATTTGCTTGGCCAAACTTTAGCTGGACTTTTGAATTTTCTCCTAGGCCCATCTATGCACTTTCTCGTAAAATCGAGTTTTAGCAAAGAACCCTGGTAAGTCAGTTTAGCCAGAACCACCCAATCCTGGATATCTAATTATCCTTGATATGTGTTCAGGTGCCCCAACCTCCACCACCCACCAGGTGATGTCAGGTCACCCTGGTAGGTCTTCAGCAAGAATCCTGTTAGGTAGGTTTAGTCAGGATCCCCCTTACGCGTATTGTTTTCTGTTGGTAATTTTCCACCCACTTACCCCCACCCTATTCTTTGGCTGTAAACTCCCACTTGCCCATGCTAGATTCAAAGTTGAGCCCAGTCTCTCTCCCCCACTGCAAGACCCTGTTGGAGTGGTCCCTATGCCTGTCGCAGTGGTCCTGAATAGTCTTCCTTACTGATATGGTTTGGCTCTGTCCCCACCCAAATCTCATCTTGAATTGTAGCTCCCATAATTCCCACGTGTTGTAGGAGGGACCTGGTGGGAGATAACTGAATCATGGGGGCAGTTTCCCCCATACCTTTCTCACTGTAGTGAATAAGTCTCACGAGATCTGATGGTTTTATAAGGGGTTCCCCCTTTCACTCGGCTCTCATTCTCTCTTGCCTGCCGTCGTAAGGCACGTAAGACATGTCTCAACTTCCACCATGATTGTGAGGCCTCCCCAGCCACGTGGAACTGGAAGTTCATTAAACCTCTTTTTCTTTATAAATTACCAAGTCTCAGGTATGTCTGTATCAGCAGCATGGAAATGGATGAATACACTTGCCATGCTTTACCAAGTGTCATTGGGTAATTTTTTCTCTTGGAAATGTCATTGTGAAGAGCAAGTCTCCAGAGCCATGTTGCAAAGGGGAGGATCCCATTTCACAAAGTGAACTTAGAGATTTCTGTTTCTCCCTTTGATCCCTCACTTGTGTAATGGAAGTACAAATACCACCTTCATCAAAGAATTACCGAGAGGAGTAAATGAGCTAATAACAGTAGAGCACTTTAAACAACAAAACAATTTCTGAAACACAGTGGGCAGTCAATAAATGGTATCAAAATCACTGACATCATAGAAAGGCAGAACTGGCAGGTACTTTAGGGGCCATCCAGCCCTTTACCTGCAGCTGATGAATCTAAATATATGTATTTTTAAAAAAAAAAAAAAACTGTTGGAGCCAGAGCTTGGACTTCAAATCAAGTCTCCTTTCATGCTTAACTGAGAATCTCTTTGACACAAAGTATTTGAGTAAAGCAGAAAGCAAGAGTTGTTTATTCTATAAGTACTTAGAAGATTGCCTTGAAATAATTCCGGGACAACTGTTATTCTCTTAGGAAATGTTATTCTCTTAGGAAACAGGACACAAACACAGCTTTTCGCCAGACCTCCTGTGCTGTGGGGAACAGTTTCAGGACCCAGAGTGTCAGGGGATTTGTAGGTCTCTCAATGTCATAAGCTCCCACAGGGCCAGACCTACATACACACCGAGTCCAATCGGAGTCATCCTAACTGCCTGTCCAAAGAAACTTCCGGCTTTGTCCGCGCATGAGAAAGATCTCGTCTTACAGGTATTGCTGTTTCCTGCAGAGCCTGCTTAAAACACCGAAGTACCTTCCAATGCCACACACAGCTTTAACTAGAAGCTAATCCAACACGTGTGATATATTACACAATAATTAATTTAAATGCCTAAGTTTCAAGTTCACTCTTTTTGAAAATTAGGGCAAATTCCAAGTTTTCCCAGGATAAATATTGCTTTCACTTGCCTGTATTTTGGTGTGCCTTTCCAGCAGGAGATAAGGGAGTGGTGACAGCTGACAGACCAAGGTCTGAACATGGGAGCTCATCGCATGTTTGCTGACGGGTACGCATGTCGCAGCAGAAAAGATGCCCCACCTGGGTTATAACTGATAGGCAACATCTATGGTTTTAGAAGTTTAGTCTAGGATGATTTTCCCTGCATGGGCCATCTTACTCTTGCTCTTGCAAAAATCAGTAAAACAGCTCAGCCGAGTCCGGGTCTAAATTCTCAACTTTTTAGGAAAAGCATTGTTTCCCTGGAGAAAATAGAGTGTTTTTCCTTGTTGATGATGTTAGAATCCTGCTTTTAGGATGGTTATGAGGATTCTAATTCATGTTTACGGCATGCCTGACAAAGTAGGTGTTATATATATATTAAACTTGTAAGGCGAGTAGAGTTATCCCCTTTTGAGGAAACTGAGGCCTGGAGAGGTTCAGGAGCACCAATATCACAGACCCAGTAAGCAGTAGGGCCAGACTCAGTGCTGCAGACTTCGTAGACTCAAAGCCATCGACTCCCCAAGAGAAGCCTGGTGAGGCTAGGACAGTGGCCATGGGTAGTAGAGATGGCTAAGCTAACACAGCCATGGCTAACTTAGACGTCCTGACAATTGACCCGCACACATCACAGAACCTTCTGAGAAAAAAAGGTGATAATTCAGGTGGGAGATGGAGACACTCTCCCGAGAATTCTTAGCGGAGTCTGAAACAAGAGTCTGCCCACTTGAGCTGTTTGGGGTTGGGGCTATGGGGACAACCTTCTGGGGAAAAACAAGGCATAGAAAACCAAGTCGAGGGGCCTCAAGGGCTGCTTCCTCATTCACCCAGAAATGATCTGCTGTCCTAGGCAGGGCTTGCAGGAACCTTTGGTGTCAAGGGATCCCCAACAAAGCCCTCCTTTAGGTGAACCCTCTACTACCCAGCCCCAAACCCTGCTTCCTCGCCTGGCTCTCATCTCCAATAATAAAAACACCCTGGAGGAAGGAAGCAGAGAAGGTGTGAAATCTACAAATGAAGCCAAAAAAAAGTGCAGAGAAGTTAACGTTTAAGATTCCCCACCCTCCATTCATAAGCCCCTGTTTGGGAAATACAGGATGCCGGGGAAGGGAAGGAGTTATCACTTAACTATTGATGAACTTGGTTGGTGGATTAAGGAATCCTTCTCCTCCTTGGCTAATTTCACAAATTGTCTTTTTTTTTTTGTTGTTGTTCTCTCCAGTGTATCTTTGTAGTGGGTTTCAATGTTTTCTGATAATACTCTGCTCTGGGTTTAAATATTTTCTGATAATACTCCGCTCCGATTTTGCAAAATTCTTGGCATATGGCCACTTAATAATGGTTTGTTGGGTTTTAATCAACATCAGGAAAGTGGGGCAGGGCAGGTTGAAGAAGGCCTTATTCTTGGAGACCACATGGGTAAAGTCATGATCCAGTCACTGACTCCCCCCGCCATGTGGCTTTATGGAAATCATTGAAACTTTCTGAATTTTTTTATTACCTATAAAAGCAAAACAAAACATGTTGAATATTGCTTTACAATGACACAAATAAATTAGACATTTTTTAAAAAGCAAAGATACCATGAATATTTGGATCATTTCCATCTGCATGGAAGCTAATGCAGCTCCCCTTTTAACGAAAAAAAAAAAAAAAAAAGATGATCCCACCATCTTCTGTTGTAGAGAAATGACAGTAACTCGCAGAGGTTCTTGGTTGGAATTGATCCATGTTACAAATGATCGATTAATGAGGAAAAAAAAACTATCAGAACTTTATGCACATGTACATTTTATTTCTACATGGAAGACACCTGGAGAATGAATAGCTCTCAAAGAGGTGACTTTGAATTCCAGTCTTTATAGCACCCTCAACAAAGAATAGTAAATTTTTAGAGAAGTGACAAGACAAGCAAAAAGAACTTTGAGTCTCTACTAGCAATAAAAAAGCAAAGAAACGGCAGATAAGGGCTAGCTAGTGAAACTTGTTAACGTAGATTTCTCTGGTACCATCTCCAGGCTGATAAACAGGTATAGGTGACGTCAGTGGTTAAGCTTTGTTCTCCCTGGTAGAGAGGGGCCAGGTTACCTTTTGCCTTTCCAAATCTTTGCCCTGCTTTTAGGCAAATGGAGGGCGAGCAGAGAGCTTTCCTGCATCTGCTTCTTCTTAATTGTCTTCAGCTCAACAATTCTTTATATTTGGGGGAGGTATATTGTGGTCTCCCACTCTGCCATGTGTTGCTACTTTCCTTCTAGGCTGACTTTGCAAGAGGGTTAGCCATACTCTCTCCACTTTCTCACTTCTATTCTTATGCCCCCTTCCATCCAGCTTCCAACTCTGTCACTCCAGAAACTACTCGACAAAGTTGACAGTGACTTCTATTTGGCAAATGGCGATGAACAGATCTTTCCCTGTCTCGTCTTGCCCTCTCAAAAACATTCATGACAGTGAATCACTCTTGTCTCTCTTTGCTGCTCTGTCCCACATTATCCTTGCTTTTCCTCCTACCTGTCAGTCTAGTTGGTTCATCCTCCTCTGTGCAATCACCAGATGGACGGGCCCATCTCCTTTCCATTTCTTTCCCTAGAAGATTTCATCAATTCTCATGGTTAAAATGATCCATGTGCTGATATGCCAAAAGACATGTTTTCATTTCAGATTAGTCCCCTGAGTTCCAGACTTTAATATCTGACTACTTATTTGTCATCTGTACTTTGATGTATCGCAAAATTAAATGTCTCCCCTTTCCCATCAACAACTAATTGTCCAACAACCATCGATCATATCCATCTCTGTAAAAGACACCACACTTGGCCTGAACCAAAAATCTATCTTAAATCTACCCATGTATCTCGACCTCCACTGCCCTCCTGGTCCAAGACAGATTTTCCTAGTTCCATCCTTGACCCTTTCCATCTTTGCTCCGGAGCAAGAGTGATCTTAAAATGTAAATCAGAGTGGAATATTGTCTGCTCAAAACTCTTCAATGGCTTCAGTTTGTTCAGGATGCTGTAATGAAACACCTTAGATTAGGTAATTTATAAACAACAGAAATTTACTGCTCGTGGTTCTGGAGGCTAGGAAGTCCAAGATCAAGACACCAGCACATTTGGTGTCTGGTTAGGGACCACTTTCTCTTAGATGGCAACTTCAGTGTGCCCTCGCACAGCAGAAGGGGCAAAGAAGCCTCCATAGGCCTCTTTCATAAGGGCCCTCATTCCATTCATGAGGGCATAGCCTTCCCAAGACCTTATCTCTTACCACTCTTGCATTGGAAATTAAGCATCAACATATGAATTTGAGGGGGAACATTGACATTCAGACCATAGCACTTCCCATTGCACTTAGAATAAAGTTTTAACCCCTACTAATGGCCCTCCCTCACCTGGCTTCCATTCAGTCACTGTCTCCAGCTGCATCCCATCCCTAGTGAGCCAGCCCACTAGGCTCAGTCCCTGTGCTTTCTCAATGCCTTGATTTCTTAATTCTCCTTTTCACCTACGGAAATATATGAAGACCAACCAAATGAGAGCAAGCAAAGCTAGCTGCTTAGAGCTTATTAGAAAGGAGTTAGCCATCATCACTTGTATTTTGACAGAGACTCAGAAACAGGAAGAAGAGTAGGAAAGTTTTACAATGGAAAAAGGGAAGGCTTCACATGTGCCCTGATTGGAAGCTGTTGGCATAAGGAAGCTGCAGGTAGGCCCGCTAAAAGCAGGGCATCCTGTGATTGGTTAGGGGAACATGCTTAGCCTTCTGTGATTGGTATTTATTTATTTATTTATTGAGACAGGTCTCACTCTGTCACCCAGACTGGGATGCAGTGGTGCAATCTTGGCTTACTGCCACCTTTGCCCCCGGGTCGAAGTGATTGTCCTGCCTCAGCTTCCTAAATAGCTAGGATTACAGGCATGCGCCACCACACCCAGCTGATTTTTCATATTTTTAGTAGAGACGGGGTTTCACCATGTTGGCCAGGCTGGTCTCAAACTCCCGAACTCAAGTGATCCACCCACCTCGGCCTCCCAAATAGCTGGGATTACAGGCATGAGCCACGGAGCCTGGCAGATTGATCCTAACCTAGAAACAGGAACAAAACTTAGGTAAACTGCCAATTATCTTCCTTGAGTCCCCTCATATATTCCTGGCCATTTGAAGCCAATTGTCATATGGATTTAGCTTGGTTTCTTTGATTGTTAACAATTGTAAGCGATCTGACTTCCTATAAATCTGACTTTTAGAAAGTTGTCTGGCTTTCTGAGCTGGTTAATGAAATGGTTTCTTGTGCAGGTTGCCGCAGATTGTAGATTCGAGTTGTATTTTTCTATGTGGTCTGGCCATGGCTAGTCTGTATTTCTTTTTTTTTTTTTTTTTTTTTTTTTTTTTTTTTTTGAGATGGAGTTTTGCTCTTGTCGCCCAGGCTGGAGTGCAGTGGCTCGATCTCGACTCCCAGCAACCTCCGCCTCCCGGGTTCCAGTGATTCTCCTGCCTTATGCTCCTAAGTAGCTGGAATTAGAGGCATGTGCCACCAAGCCTAGTTAATTTTGTATTTTTAGTAGAGACAGGATTTCTCCGTGTTGGTCAGGCTGGTCTCAAACTCCCAACCTCAGATGATCCACCCGCCTTGGCCTCCCAAAATGCTGGGATTACAGGTGTGAGCCACCGTGACCTGCGCAGTCTGTATTTCAGTCTCTCACACCTCAAGGCCTTTTCCCATGTTGCTTTCTCTGCATGAAGATCTCTTCCCTCATTGATCACTGATGCTCCTTCTCGTCTTTCAGGTCTCAGCTTAAATGTCACCTTCTCGGGGAGGCCTTCTAAGACCACCATATCCATACTGTGTCTCTTGCTTTGTTCTCCACCTATTTCCCATATTGTTGTTGTTTCATTTGTAAGACTTGCCAAAATTTGTAATTATTTGTTTTACTTGACCTTTTTATTTATCTTCCTGATTAAAACTGAATATGCCACCCCAAAACATGTTATTTTGGCATAAGAATTATTTTAACCTGAAGATAACTAAGAATCGATAGATGCAGAAAGAGTTTCCTGCCCTCCCCTTATATCCTAAAAGTAGGACATATCTCCCCTTGAGAAGGTGATCCTCCTCCACCAGAGAGAGAAGAGTGACTCTTCTTATTGAAGACAGGGAATTAATGCCAAGGTAAGTTGGTGTAAATGGATCTTACTAGAATACCCCTTATCTTCCTTTAGTCCCTGATATATTTTCTAGACACTTCCCTACAATGTGTCATCACTTGAAACCCAAGCTCTGTTTCATACCAAAACCCTCTTATATAGCTCTTAAAAGGGCCTACGAGCCCCTAAGTCTAACCACTATGTTCAGTTCCATTTATTTCCTGTGAACTTTTGTGGACATAAATATGAATAAAACTGTGTCTCTTTTCTCTTGGTAATTTTTTCTGTTAGTTTAATTTGCAACCCCCCTCCTTTTTTTTTTTTTTTTGAGACAGAGTTTCACTCTTGTTGCCCAGGCTGGAGTCCAATAGCTTGATCTTGGCCCATCACAACCTCTGCCTCCTGGGTCCAAGCGATTCTCCTGCCTCAGCCTCCCGAGTGTCTCAGATTACAGGCATGCACCACCACGTCTGGCTAATTTTGTATTTTTGGTAGAGAAGGGGTTTCTTCATGTTGGTCAGGTCTTGAATTCCTGACCTCAGGTGATCTGCCTGCCTCGGCCTCCCAAAGTGCTGGGATTACAGGCGTGAGCCACCACGCCTGGCCAAGGAGTTTCTAAAAGGTAATGTTTGTTGAGGTGTCAGAGGGGGCATGGAAGAAAAGATGGAAAAGGGAAGCAAGACACAGGTCACGGAGAACTTGGTACAGTATACTTATGAGTGTAATTCTTATCCCATGGGCCAGCATTTTTCAAAGCGTGGCCTGTGTCAGAATTATCTAACTAAGATCTATTTGTGACTCAGCATCCTGGGCTTCCTTCCAGATCTATTAGGTCTAAATGTTTAGAGAATAGAAAGCCACCGAAACTATTTAAGATGAGATGGTCAAATTTAAGGTGAAACTTTAGATCAATTTTATCCTAGTAAAGAAAGTAGTTGAAAACTAGATTTAAACGTTATCTTTTCTGTTGCTCAAAGGCTCATTGACTAAAAGAATATCTGGACCAGGATTCCTTCTCAGTAAAAGTTTAGGAATACAGTAAATTTTCGTAACAGGAGAGGGAGTATCTTCTGGGACGTAAAGAGCTGGAGAATTTCATCCTAAGCCTCATCCTGCCCCCTCCTTAGACTGCTTGACCTATCCTATGATTACAATACCCTTGTGGGATGAATTCAGCCCCCCTACCCCCAAAGTTTATATGTTTATGTCCTAGCTCCCAGTTCTTCAAAATGTAACCTTATTTGGAGATACGGTCTTCATAGAAGTACTAAAATTCAAAGAAGGTAGTTGGGGTGGGCCCTAGCCCAACATGACTTATGTCCCTATGAAAAGGGCAAATTTGGGCCAGGCGCGGTGGTTCACCCCTGTAATCCCAACACTCTGGGAGGCCAAGGCAGATCACGAGGTCAGGAGTTCAAGACCAGCCTGGCCAACATGGCGAAACCCTGTCTCTACTAAAAATACAAAAAAAAACTTAGCTAGGCATGGTGGTGGATGCCTGTAATCCCAGCTACTCACAAGGCTGAGGCTGGATAATCATTTGAACCTGGGAGATAGAGGTTGCAGTGAGCCAAGATCGCACCATTGCACCATTCCAGCCTGGGCAACAGGGTGAGACTCCATCTCAAAAAAAAAGGGCAAATTTGGAGACTGTCATGTGCAAGGGAAGAGCACCACATGGAGATGAAAGTAGAAAGCCTGGTGATGATTCTACAACCAAAGGGCTGCCAATGATTGATCCAGGAGAGGAACATGGAACAGATCCTCCCTCACAACCCTCAGAAGGAACCAACCCTGATTTGATCTTGAACTTCTGAACTTCGGAACTGCGAGACAAAGTCTGTTGTTTAAGCTGGCCAGTGTGTGGCACTTAGTTACGGCAGCCCAAGGAGACTAATTTGAACACCAAAACACAGACACCGCCTGGCCCCTAGTACATAACCTCAGAGATTTTACAAATGAATAATAAATCAAAGAATGAGAGAACTCAGGCTCTTGGTCACTCTAGTCACGGAATGTTGATAAATAATTTGTAGTAGCCAGGCACAGAGGTTCACACCTGCAATCCCAGCACTTTGGGAGGCCGAGATGGGGGGCATTGCTTGGGCTCAGAAGTTTGAGACCAGCCTGGGTAACACAGTGAAACCCCATCTCTACAAAAAGAGAGAAAAAAAAAATACAGAACTGATCCAGGCACAGTGGTGCACACATGTAGTCCCCACCTACTCAGGAAGCTGAGGTGGGAGGATCACCGGAACCTGGGAATGTTGAGGCTGCAGTGAGCTGTAATTGTGCAAATGCACTCCAGCCTGACAGAGTGAGACCCTGTACCCCAAAAATAAAAAAAATAATTTGTAGGCTGGGTGTGGTGTCTCATGCCTGTAATGCCAGCACTTTGGGAGGCCGAGGCAGTTGGATCACCTGAGGTCAGGAATTCAAGACCAGCCTGGCCAATATAGTGAAACCCCGTCTCTACTAAAAATACAAAAATTAGCTGGGCATGATGGCAGGTGCTTATAATCCCAGCTACTCTGGAGGCTGAGGCAGGAGAATCACTTGAACTCCAGGAGGCGGAGGTTGCAGTGAGCCGAGATCACGCCACTTCACTCCAGCCTGGGTAAAAGAGCAAATTTCCATCTCAAATAATAATGATGGCAATTTGTAGTGAATATATGACGTTGCTTCCCTTCCTCTGAGAAACAATTCTTTTCCTACTGTGCTCCCAGGAGGATGAAAATCATGGTACCCACTACCCTCTCCCAAAGGCAAGCATGTCACCTAAGCTAGTCAATCAGAGAACAAGTGACTCTGGAGATTATTTCAGAGCTGGGCATGTGACTCAATCTAAGCCAACCAGGTCCCAAGAGTTCTCTGTTGGAGCTAGTAAGAAAGTAATTCTTGGCTTTGAAATCTAGGTGTTGGGAAAATGGGCAGCTGGAGCTGATGGCAACCCCATAACCCAGGATGCATATGCAGGTTGCCCACCTGCAGGATGAGAGAAATTGATCAGCAAGTATTAAGAAGCAGAGACAAGAAAGAGAGGAAAGAGGAGGACAACACCTCTAGTCTTCACTGTGCTCTGGGCAGATCAACTGCTGTCCCCTGCTTGTGAAAGTCAATAAATTTCGTTTCTGTCTAAGCTAGTTTAAGTTATGTTCTTCTCATTTGCAGGCAAAAGCATACTGGGGAATTCAATGTTATTACTCTTAAGAACAGTTGTCCATAAGCTGTGCATAGCTATAACTGTGCTTTCCTTAGTGAATCTCTGCAGAGGAACACAGTGTACCTGAGTTACTAACATCTATTTTCTTTGAACTATTCTCATTGCACTCGTGGTTCACATGGGATACGGAAATGTTTCATGGTCCTGCACAGCACACTTTGTTTTTAACCTGTCCTGTCATTTAACTAACTCTGATGCATTAAGAATCACGCGAATTTGTGTTCAGAGCTCAGGGGTTCCAGAAAATTGAAGAAAACACAACTACTTGTGCCACTGTCATCCTGCTTTGCCCTTGCCCATATTCAATACCAGTGCCTCCTAAATATACATGGAAAACTATCAATTTATATACTTAGTGACCTGGTTTGAGGTCCGCCTCAGAGCCACCTCTAGAGATGGGGGATTTTGGCATTTTGTGCCCCCACCTTCTGTTCAATGAGGGAAGCTCTGATTTGAATTACTGTGTTTATTGGAACATATATTTGAGTTAATTTGCATGACTTATATATTGGAGTAAAGTAATTATATATTTCACTATAATTTAATAGAGTAGCAGAAACTGCTGCTAGGTCCTGAGTACATATGTTTGTTGCATCAATAAATGAATAAGAAGGCATTACTGGACTGAGATTAGTGCCCCTACCCCAACGTCTCCTGCCCTGTTGTGCCTGCAGAGTAGCTCTGACTATGAGTCTGATGTACCTGAGCAGAGGTACTGCAGTGGGTGGCTGGGGGCCCTGGCAGGTGGAATGAATCCT
Organism: Mandrillus leucophaeus; assembly: GCF_000951045.1. NCBI lineage: Eukaryota > Metazoa > Chordata > Mammalia > Primates > Cercopithecidae > Mandrillus > Mandrillus leucophaeus. The sequence goes on along the minus strand of NW_012101612.1, from coordinate 97,353 downwards.
TGCTCTGCCATGAACTACTTACACGGCCTTGGATAAGTTACTCAAGTCCTTGAGCTTCCTCAGCTGTCAAATGGAGACAATAGCAGGAAGTCCCTTGTAAGACAGTAGTAAGGACTGAATTCCTCTAAGCATACACAGTGTTGACAACAGTTCCTGGCGCACCCAAAGCTTAGGGAAGAGTCCAAGGCAGGCAGGGTCTTTGCCAGCCTTTCCCACTCCGCCAAAAGCCATTCTGCACACAGGATATGTTGAGAAAAGGACAGTAAGGCTGGAGAGCTGGGAAAACCAGGAGGAATGTGTATCACACTCATTTGTATTGTGCAGTGCAGGACAAGTGGCTTATTCCTCTGCACACATTTTCTACTAAAAAGAACAAGAAAGAAAAGGAAAAATCCTGGCACCATCCGGTGTATCTGTCCCCTGGGTTTTGTGCAGGGAATGGCTAGCGATGACTAATCTGATATCAGAGTTAGCTTGATCGCCAAGGACTTAATTTATGAAGTGTTTAGTACGTTCCTGACAAAAATCGGCTCCAAACTGTGGACACACATTCATTCATGCCTTATGGCTCCCAGCTGCAGTGCTGCAGCTATAAATGCTCGTTGTTGGAAGGCTGAAGGGTGCTGGGAGTGGTGGGAATGAGTGTTTCTATAGAGTGGGCAGGAGAGCAAGACTCCCACAAGACCTGAGGGCTCAAAAAAATGGGCACCAGCAGGCATGGGGAGGGGGCAGGAGGAGGGCTGAGGGTTGGTCTTGCCTACTGGAACTGCGAAAGAACCTGTGGATCACCCTGGTTGCTCACCATCTCTGGAATTCTGCTGCTGACAAGCTGACAATAGGGAAGAAGGGGGCAGAGGTGATTCACTTCTCTACAATTTGTAGATAGGGTTGTGAAGACCTGTGACTTCATGGGGTGAATCTGTTTAATAAAAAGTATCAACCATTTAATAGAATGCAAAAAAGAAAAATGTCTAGAAAACAATTTTGAATAGAGCGTTCTTTCTGCAGGCTTAGGAAAGGCTGTTTAGCTTGAACTAACTGCCCAGTGAATGAATGAATGAATGAATGAATGAATGAATGAATAATGGACACTTCCTCATTTTGACTTTGGTCAAACTATCTGCCTTCTGTAACCCTCTATTTCCATAGCATAGAGAATAGAGCAGCATGCCCTGACTGCTCCACAAGATGGTTATTTAGCACAAGCAAGATAACATATATGGAAGCTCTACAAAGCCCATTTCAAATGCAAGGGAATGCCATGGGGTGACAATGTAGTCTCGTGGCTGTGTGAAGCTCTGCACCAGTTGATTACGGAGTTGGAGGAGCTCAGGTACTGAAAATTGTGGGAGCACCACTGGTCACCCACAGGCCAAGGCAATGTCAAGCTCAAATAATAGTGTACCTCTTGATCAAATTTGAATGAGATGTAAATGAAGCGTTTTAACAAAAAAATCTTTTTGGTCTCTTATATGCCATTTTGGTTGAGCGGTTATCTGAATTATAAGATGACAAGGAAATATGTACAGCAGCTAGGGAGTTTGCAAGGTTGTTACTAAATTTCTCTTTGTTTGTTTGTTTTTCTGACTCACGGTTAAACGAATTTTTATTGTGCCCTGTTATTGCTGACACACATCTTGGCCATGATGTGGTTCAGGACATGCTACCCCAAAATATGGCATGTTGGCATTTGAGAAAACAGCAGAAGCAGGAAATTCCCTCTCATTTCCCACCCCCCAACCCTTCTTTCCTGAAGCAGGTCGTAAGATTCTCATTCCAGAGTTGCCCTTCGTGTACCCAGAGGAAAGGAACTTTCTTTTTTTTTTCTTTTTTTTTTTTTTTTGAGACGGAGTCTCGCTCTGTCCCCCTGGCTGGAGTGCAGTGGCGCGATCTCAGCTCACTGCAAGCTCCGCCTCCTGGATTTATGCCATTCTCCTGCCTCAGCCTCCTGAGTAGCTGGGACTACAGGCGCCCACCACCGCGCCCGGCTAATTTTTTGTATTTTTAGTAGAGACGGGGTTTCACCATGTTAGCCAGGATGGTCTCGATCTCCTGACCTTGTGATCCGCACACCTCGGCCTCCCAAAGTGCTGGGATTCCAGGCATGAGCCACCGCGCCCAACCGGAAAGGAACTTTCTTGTCTTTGAAAGTTCTCACTGATCACACAGGCCTTGCTGAGTTTCCCCCAGTTTATTCCCTTAGATCAGACTCCCTTTGTCCAATTATAGTTCTTCACAACTACCCGCTCTTCACCAAACTTTGCATAAAAATACACAAGTTTAACTGTTTCTTTGGGTTTTCATTTCCTTACGAAGGCTCCCATGTCACATAAAACTTACATTAAATAAATGTGTATGCTTTTCTCTTGTTAATCTGTCTCTTGTTACAGGATCCTCAGCCGTGAACCTAGGGATGGGTGAGGAAAAGTTGTTTCTCCTCCCCTCCAGCTGTATTTGAAAATGTATGCAAGGCTACAAGGAGCATTTAAAAATTTAAAAAAAAAAAAAAAAAGTATTAGTTTTGGTTCCCCCCAAGTAGTTCCTGGGACAATGATTTGGGTGTAAGTTGTTGACATGATTGAGTGAGTTCCTGCATGGGCAGCTGAGGCTTTTTATAGACCGAATAGAAAATGCTTCAGAATTGTCTTTTCAGGAGGCAAGGAAGCTGGGGTATTTATCCACCAACTCCCATTTATCTCTGCATGAGAGTCCATCCTAGCGATAACTGCCTGATGCTTCTGGCAAGGTCCAGCACTGACTGAGAATACCCTAGAGGCCAGGTAAAAACACTCAGGCAGAAACAGGGTTTTAGGGAGGGTGTATTTTAGGATATACAGGAAATACCCACCTACGATGCAGAAGAAAGTTTTCTGATTTTTTTCCGGGGTTGGTCAAAATCTATGGGAGGGTCATTAACAGTCTACCACACAAAGAAAGCAAATAAATCTAGGGGAAGTAATGGCCTTAAAGTTATCAATGCCACTCATCATTTCCTAACACCATCCAACCCTTCCTGTGACTTTTTTCAGAGTCTAACGTTTCTGGGAGCATGGAACCTAAAAGCAGAAGCCGGGGCTTGAAACATGCAATGAATGGAGGTGTTCAGTTTCAGCCCAGGATTTCCTGCATCAGAATTAGTTGGGGACCAGGTGTGGTGGCTCACACCTGTAATCCCAGAACTTGGGGAGGCCGGGGCAGGTGATTGCTTTAGCTCAGGATTTCAAGACCAGCCTGGGCAACATGGCAAAACCACCTCTCTACAAAAAAAGAGCTGTGTGTGGTGGTATGCACCTGTGGTCCTACCTACTTGGGAGGCTGAGGTGGGAGGTGCACTTGAGCCCAGGAGGTCAAGGCTGCAATCGTGCCACTGCACTCCAACCTAGGTGACAGAGATCTCCAAAATAACCAAAGAAAAAAGAACAACAAAAAAAGAATCACTTGCAGGGTGCCTCAACAATTTACATTCCTGTCCTTCCCAGGCTTACCAAATTTTGGTTCTGGGAAGTGAGGTGTTAGGTGTATGCATTTATAACAAAAACTCCAAGTGATTCTCTTAAAATGACTTAATCTTCAGCCCAGCTTTCTCTAAACCTCTAGTTATCCAGCAGTCACTCGAAATTTCATCACAGCAGTGGAAAATGGTGTTTAGCCAGAGGCGCCACCTGTAGGACTTAACCCTTGCAAGGCTGGCGGTGGAGGGTGCCCATCTGCCTGGGCAGCCCAGAGCACCTTCAGCCACGTGGGTTATGGTGCTGAGAAACCCTCCCTCCCTACACCTAGTATTGCTCTCCTTTCTACCTTTGCCTTTGCAGACCTCAGCTTCCTGCTTCGCCCATCCATAGTCAAGTTCCATTATCCATCTATGTTGGCTTTGTGGGGAGAGTGAAAGTAACACATAGGGAAGGGTGTGGCACAATGTAGAACTCTGGTGGAAAAAATCGTTTTGAGCTCTACTCAAAAAGTATCGATAGCGCCGGGTGCGGTGGCTCAAGCCTGTAATCCCAGCACTTTGGGAGGCCGAGGCAGGCAAATCACGAGGTCAGCAGATCGAGACCATCCTGGCTAACACGGTGCAACCCCGTCTCTACTAAAAAATGCAAAAAACTAGCTGGGCGAGGTCGCGGGCGCCTGTAGTCCCAGCTACTCGGGAAGCTAAGGCAGGAGAATGGCGTGAACCCGGGAGGCGGAGCTTGCAGTGAGCCGAGATGGCGCCACTGCCCTCCAGCCTGGGAGACAGAGCGAAACTCCGTCTCAAAAAAAAAAAAAAAATCGGTAGAATCAATGAATGGGTCTCTGTGTCCTGGGTCTTTGTTATCTTTGTTTGTCTCTTCCTGTCTTCCTCTTTCTCTCTTCACAGTCTGATGTAGTTTAGATATTCGTCCCCTCCAAATTTCATTGGAAGTGGGGCCTGAAGGGAGGTGTTTGGATCAGAGGACGGATTCCTCATGAATGGCTTGGTACTGTCCTCGTGGTAATGCGTCAGTTCTCATCCTATTAGTTCTCCTGAGATCCGATTGTTAAAAAAAGCCTGGCACCTCCTCCTCTCTCTCTTTCCTCCTCTCTCCCTGTGTGATGCCTGCTCCCCTTTCACATGAATGGAAGCATGCTGAGGCCTTCCCAGAAGTGGATGCTGGTGCTCTGCTTCCTGTACAGCCTGCAGAACTGTGAGCCAAATGAACCTCTTTTCTTTGTGCATTACCCATTCTCAGGTATTCCTTGATAGCAACACAAAACAGACTAAGACATACTCTCTACCTCCCCTCTGCTATCCCCATCCTTCTCTAATATTTCTTCTGGTTTCTGACTCCCCTCAGCCCATCCCTCCTCCCTCTTTCTTTATATGACTATAACTTATTACTAAATTATTTGTGACTCATTCTTATTAGACATCATTTTATCTTTCTTTCAATTACAAAGCATGTAAGACATTTCATATTTCCGCCTTTGTCTCAAACTACTCTTCTTTGACATCTTTGTTCTAAAGTTTCTTTTTAATATATGGAGCTCTCAATTTGTTCTTGCCAGTCACTGAGTATTAGAAGGAAAGAAACTTTCTGAATATACGACTGTGTGCACACACACATGCACACATGCACACACACACACACACACACATATCAAAGTGTCTCGGGGCAGTGCCTTCCTGGACATTAGGTCAAGAACCACGAACTCTCAATCTCACCAACCTGTTTTTGTTTTTGTCATTCACTCACCGATTTCATACATACCTAAAGATGATTAAGTCAAGAGAGCAAATCTAAGAGACTTTTGTTCCAACTCAAGAAAAAACTGATGTTGCTGTTACATTATGTGGGAGGCCGAGGAGGTAAAATGAGGATCAAGCCGGATTCCACATTGCAAACTGAATCTCCTCTGACTCCTAGCCCACGCCGTGAAGCGAGAATTATCCTTTGCTCATGTGAAACTACTGCGAGCCTGAATTTTGATTTAAAGAATGTGCCATCATTCAGAGATGTCAGTTTGTTTGTAGTTCTCTTTACATGGAAGTCTATAAATTAAGGAAGAGTTAAGGAGGAAAAGGGGGATCTGGATAGGAGCAAAAAGGGTGAGTTGTGATGTCTAAAAGGAACAAGTGCTGAGTCTTTGATGATTTACAGCTTATAAAACAAGAAAAGAACAGAGCCAGGAGGACATCAAAAGGCTGTGCTGGCACAATGCCTGTGATGTTAGGTGCCTAGGAGCCCAGGAACTCTGTAGACTAGACACAGCTTCTCCCAGGCCCATCTTATATCCTAGGGCCGTATCAATGGGCACTTCTATTTTAAAGATGAGGAAGTTGAGGACTGGGGATGACCATGGGAACTACTAGGGGGAGGTCCCCTTGGTTTTAGACTTATGGGCTCTATCTAGTACTTAGAGCCACCCATGCTTTAGTAGTCAATTTATAAGGAGCAATAAAAAGAGTTCCTAGAAACTGAGAGAGCAAAGTCAGGAAGTCACAGGAGATGACGTGGCCAATTTGAAGGAGGTGAATTCACCTGGAGCATTTCTAACCTTCCCAGTTTCCCTCCCCAGCCCACACCTCAAAATGGGGAAGACACTGCAGGTCACATTATTATGCCTCCCTCCTTTCCATGCAAAGTCAGGGAAAAGGAGATGGGAGGGGAAGGGTTTAATTGGCCAAGTGGTGGTTACGCACCTGTCCACCATTCTAGGCCAGGAAAATGAAAGAAGAGATTCACTCAGAAAGCTTGTTTCTCTACTCAGCTATCAGGAGAAAAGGAGAGGGCATTTTGGCATAAATACAAGTACATTAGTTTTATTTTTATGTATTTGATTTTTTCAGATACAGGGTATTGATCTGTTGCCCAGGCTTTAGTGCAGTGGCACAATCACAGCTCTCTGCAGCCTCAACCTCCTGGGCTCAAGTGATCCTCCCATCTCAGCCTCCCAAGTAGCACTACCAACACACACCACCACACCTGGCTAATTGTTTTAATGTTTATTTTTTAGAGACAGAGACTCACTATGTTGCCCAGGCTTGTCTTGAACTCCTGGCCTCAAGCAAGCCTCCTGCCTCGGCCTCCCAAAGTGCTGGGATTACAAACATGAGCCGCTGTTCTGAGCCTGTGCTAGTTTAATACCATCTACTCAATTCAGCCCTTAGAGCCATATTGAGAGCATACACAAAGACACACACACACACACACTCTGTCTCTCTCTCTCTCTCTCTCTCACATACACACACACACACATGCACACACACACTCACTGTTCACACATCCAGGACATTCAAAAAAGAATAGAGAAACATAAAATATGGAATTGAGTTTTCAAGCTACATTGCCATGTATGAAGACTGTGCAAATTAGAGAAAGACATACCATCCCCAATGAGCAGATGCCCAGCTTGGTGATCGGTTACTGTCCTTGTGCTACAAAAACGATGCTTCTGACCTATGACAGAGTGTGTAGTGTCAAGAATAGTGTACGTAGGCTGAATATGAGTGCCAACACATCCCTTCCGCTGGCACATATGAAATATCCAAACTGCCCATGGATACATGGAAACCTTAAATGTTGGAACCAGGTCCAAATTTTACTCCATTACCTGGACTTGACCTTTTCCTCTTCTTTCTGTCTGTCTCTGCTTCCCAAAGGGCCTAGTTGTAACTCAATGTCAAATATATCTCTGCCAGAAACCAAGTCTGGCATTAGTCTTTCATTTTTGGTAAGCCCAAGAGCATCACTGCAGGCAACAGGTGGAGGCGGGGAAGGGACTCCGCAAAGAAGAAAAATGATTTTTCTAACACTGAAGATGGTATCCCATCCCCTGTCCTGCCTCCTCATGAAATTCTCAAATGGTGAACATGGCTGGAAGTCAAAGTAAACACAGACAGGTGTGTGCCCACAATCATAGACCAAAAAAGACTATATATCTGAAATCAAGACAAGACCCAAGCCATTTGCTCATTTAGTCAACAAATGTTTGTTGAATCTCTGATGTGTGACCAGGGATGTGACAGAAGCCGTGGAAAGAAAGAGATGCTTACACCATCTCTGTCTCAAGCATATCAGGGCTTAATTTGACTCCAAGGCAAACCAAAGAGGGCTCTCATACCCTGAACAAACTATCCCATCAGGGCCCTCCCTGGCATCACCTCCCACCTGAGGTCTCAAAGGAATCTCCTGAGCCACAGAAACCAGGATGGCTTGAGGCTGGGCAGATGGCATTGGATGGGCAGCTCCAGCCAGCCACTGACAAGAATTTCTTCATCAATTTCCCGTTCCATTAATAATACCTCAGTAATGAGGCAGAAGATGACTGAGGCGGGTGGAAAAACAAGATGGGTGTGGTAGGATGTGGGAAGGTTTTCTGTGAAACATCAAGAACTTTTCCAAGCCGGAAATCAGAATGGAGCTTCGGGGGTGTTTGCTCTGATGTGGTGATGTGTGTTTGTACAACAGAGAAAAGATGTCGTTTTTCCCCAAATTAAAGTTAGAGGCAACTTGGAAGCTCCCGCTCCTTTTTCCTTTTGAGGAAAGCTGGATTCTGTTCAAATCAAATACAACCAAGAGAGATACCAAGGGAGACGCCAGGGAATGCACCTTCATCCCTGTCTGGAGGCAGAGTTGGCCAGTGCCCCAGCTTCTGGGTCTGGTTTGGGTTTAGTCACTCTCGACTCTGCTCCCCTGCCTAGAAGGCTGCTCAAATCAGTTGACCTGAGCCGCATGCTACCTCCTACCAAGAATCTTTCAAAAACATGCGTTCACCACATGGCAGCTAATTCTACTGGAAACAGCGGGCGAGACTAGGAAATAACTCACACAATCCCCAACCTAGCCCTCTCTTAAGGCAGTATAAGCCTGAGGGCCATAGCTGCACTGAAGAGAAATCAGTATCACATGGTGTAGTGTGTGTGTGTCTTATCCCAAGCTTCCCAAAGCAATTACTACAGGAGAGTGCACACATGCACACACATGCACACACGTGCACACACACACACACAAAACCTGTGCCCTTTGCAAACTACCTGGTTTCTTATCTGGTTTTCAAGGGGAAGAATGGGTGCTAGATTGGATCTTTGTTTTCCTGACATTTTCTTCTTGGTAAATACCCCGTGGCTCATAAATATGACACAAAGGCTTAAACCAGAAAGACCCTGAGGAAAAATAGGGAGAGCGTAGTCTGAGCCAGAAGGGGCAAATGCTAACACTCGTGATGCCTCACTGACTTCCCTGTAATGTCTTGCTTCTGCTGGACAGCTGCCCCAGGAGCCCACGTGGAGCTGTGAGAAGTGCATTAAGACTGACCTGGCTTCAAGCCCTGGTCTTCCCACGGTGACAGGAGCGCTTGAGCTGATGCTCTCTAAGATCCCTTCCAACTCTGATATTTTACGAGTCTGTGATTCCCTAAGATTTGTAAAACTGACACAGGGTCTTTTACGCACATAAAAAGAAACAGAGCCTTTAACTCAACAATTCCACTCCTAGAAATGTATCCTAAAAAGATAATCCAACATGTGTGCAAAGCTGTAGGTAAGAGAATGTTCGCTGCAGTATTATTTATGACAGCAAAGAGTTAGGAAACCTTGGTATTCAGCAATAAAAGATTAGTTAACTCAGCATTTCGCAAAGTGTACCCTGTGATATGAATGGGTGTTACTAGAAAAAATAAAAAAGAAGAACAGGAAGGGGTTGTAGCATTCCACGGTCAGAAATTTTAAAGAAACATCACCATAAACAAAGAATACAGTCAAAAAATTATTTTACTCGGGAACTTCCTTTGCCTTTTATACAGCATATATTAAGCACTCAATAAAATTTGTTGAATGATTGAACAGATGAATGGATATTTACAGTTGGCAAAAATGTTATTTCCTTCTTTTAAAAAAAAATTTTCTTTGAGACAGGGTGTGGCTTTAGCACCCAGGCTGCAGTGCAATGGTGTGATCTCAGCTCACTGCAACCCCCGCCTCCCAGGTAAAAGTGATCTTGTCACCTCCAACCAGTAGCTTGAACTACTGGAGCATGCCACCATGTCTGGCTAATTGTGTGTGTGTGTGTGGGTGTGTTTGTTGTAGAAACGAAGTCTCACTGTGTTGTTCAGGCTGGTCATGAACTCCTGAGCTCAAGCGATCTGCCTGCCTTGGCCTTCCAAAGTGCTGGGATTACAGGCCTGAGTTGCTGTGCCTGGCATATTTGCTTCGTTTTTTTAAGTCATGGAATATAATGCCTCCCAGGATGGTATAGTAGTCATTTAAGGAGCATAAAGGGTAGGAATTAGATGATATTTCAGACTTTATTTATTTTTGGCTTTTTTTTTCCAGGAAAATATTTTAGGTGGATGAGCAGGGTTTACCTTATAAAATTCCTGGAGGTCAAGATATCCTGCCTCTGGCACTCTTTGGATGCAGGACCTCGGCCTAGAGAACAGGCGAGCAGCATAAGATATTGTTCATGCACCTACCCAACAAGCATCGTCTGTTTTCTATAAAAATGATTAGCTCAGAATGGAAGTATATATTTGTTTGGAATCCCAGATCTCAGAGTCTTCAGCTAACACCTACTGACACTGCAACTATTCACAGGCAATATGTGCATTCTAAATAAGACAAGGGATATTTATATTATTTATGACTCTGAGCCTTTATTCCCAGACTCTTCAGAATCAGATTCCTGGTGAGCTGGGCTGGACCACATGTGAGTTTAAAAAGGCTTCTTTGTGTTCCTGGCCTTGCTTAATCTAAAAGTATATTTGTGGCAGAATCAAGAGTTTATAAATGTCTTAACAAACTGGAGCTTAAGACCTAAAGCAAAAAAGTTATTGGCCACAAGAATAATATCTAACATTTATTGAGTTCTTAGGGTATGCCAGCATTGTTCTAAGTGACTTTATATGGCTTGACTCATCATTCTTACAGCAGTACTACAAGTATCGAGGACTATTGAGTCAACTGAGTATGACTGTGATCACTTTTTTACAGTTGAGAACCACTAAAGAACAGAGAGGTGAAACAACTTGCCCAAGGTCACACAGCTAATGATCAAACTAGGATTTAGCAGTCTGTGTACAGAATCTACACTCTCAGATATTGCATGATATTGTCTCTTAAATTACTCCTAGATTCTTTAAAACAAATAAACCAAAAACATTGTTCTATTGAGATACGGCAAATTCACAGTACAGATTGGTGACCTTTTAGAAAATGAACCCATCTGACTAGCTACCACCTAGATCACAAAACAGAGCATCAGCCACAGTGCAGAAGCCTGCTGTATAATTCCATCTTCAAAGGTAATCACTCTTTTGACTTTCATCACCATAAATTAGTTTTGCCTGTTTTTGAACTTTATATAAGTGGAATTATAATGTGTATGCTGCTTTTAGTCTGTTTTTCTTCTATTCGCCATCAAATCTGTAAGGTTTGTCCATGTTGTGGAGTGTGTAGCAGTTGCTGGTCCTTCTTCATGTATGTCTCATCACAGGTTTTTGTGCAACCTGCAAGCTAATAACAGTTTTTATATTTTTTAATAGTCAAAAAAAATCTAAAGAAAAAGAATATTTTCTAAGGTGGATTGTATGGAATTCAAGTTTCAGTATCCGTAGATAAAGTTCTAGAAGCACAGCCATGTTCACTTCTGTATCCTCTGTGGCCGCTTTCATGATTCAAAAGCAGAGATGAGTTGTTGTGTCAGAACCTGAACAGCCTGCAAAGTCTAAAAGGTTTACCATCTGATCTTTTACAGAAAAAGTTTACCGAACCTGCTATGTAGTCTTCCATGGTGTGAATGAATTATAATTTATTAGTCATTTAGTTGTTGATAGACGTTCAGGTTGTTTCCAATGGTAATGAGGGGTGGGGTTATAAGAAACAGTGATGTTATAGACACCCGTGGATATGTCTTTTGGTACACACGTATACATTTCTGTTGATATACTGAAATATGGAACTGCTGTGTCTCAGAATATTCATGTGTTTTTCAAAGTAGGTGCACCAATTTACAGTCAGCAGTAATGCAACTGGCAACTCTGTCATAAATCAGGTGACCAAACATGTGTGAGTCTGTTTCTGGACTCTCTATTCCATTGAACGTCTTAATAACCCACAGCCTTAATTACTATAGTTTCAGTAGTACATCTAATACGATCCATGGATCATGTTAGTAACCCAAAGCCTTAAGTACTATAGTTTTAAATACATCTTAAAGTTTAATACATCTTACTCATCTTTGACGTTGGCCATTCTTAGCTCTGGAGTCTTACTCTATCTCCTAGGCTGGAGTGCAGTGGTGTGATCTCAGCTCACTGCAGCCTCCGCCTCCCAGATTCAAGCAATTCTCTGCCTCAGCCTCTTGAGTAGCTGGGATTACAAGCATGCACCACCACACCTGGCTAATTTTTGTATTTTTTAGTCAAGATGGGTTTTTGCCATGTTGGCCAGACTGGTCTTGAACTCCTGGCCTCAAGTGATCCACCCACCTTGGCCTCCCGCACCTGGCCCCATATAAATTATAGAATCAGCTTGTCAATTTCCACAATTATAAAATCTGCTGGGATGTGATTTGGACTGAATTAAATATATATAGATCAATTTCAAGAAAATAAGAAACAACCTTGACTCTTTCAATCCATGAACTTGGTATTTCCTTCCATTTATCCTCAGTAACTGTGTGTAGTTTTCTGTGTAGGAATCTCGAGTATCTTTCATTGGCATTTCCTAGGCATTTGATGTTTGTGATGCTCTTTTGAATCACATCTCTCCATTAATTCTCCAAACTAACAAAGAACCTCTGTACACAAAATCCCGAGCACCCACAGAACATCCTTCTGCAAGTCTTCTTTTCATCCCCTCTCTTGTGAGATGTTCTCCTAGCTTTTCCAACTTACCAGGATCCTGATTGTATTTGAAATCCAGAAAAAAAATTTTTTTTGAGACGGAGTCTTGTTCTGTCTCCCAGGCTGGAGTGCAATGGCCGGATCTCAGCTCACTGCAAGCTCCACCTCCGGGTTTACACCATTCTCCTGTCTCAGCCTCCCGAGTAGCTGGGACTACAGGCACCCGCCACCTTGCCCAGCTAGTTTTTTGTATTTTTTCAGTAGAGACGCAGTTTCACTGTGTTCGCCAGGATGGTCTCGATCTCCTGACCTTGTGATCCGCCCATCTCGGCCTCCCAAAGTGCTGGGATTACAGGCTTGAGCCACCGTGCCCAGCCTTGAAATAATCTATCTCTTACTTGAAATCCTCTCAGGGCCCAGGAGCAGGAGCTCACACTTGTAATTCCAGTGCTTTGGGAGGCTGAAGCATGAGGATTGCTTGAACCCAGAAGTTTGAAAACAGCCTGGGAAGCATAGGGAGACCTCATCTCTTAAAAAAAATTTAAAAAGTAGCTGGGCATGCTGGTATACACCTGTAGTTCCAGGAGACTGAGGACTGGGAGGCTGAGGTGGGAGAATCACTTGAGCCTGGGAGGTTGAGGCTGAGGCTGCAGTGAGCCATGATCATGCCACTGCACTCCAGACTGGGCAACAGAGCCAAATGCTGTCTCAAAAAAAAAAAAAGGAAGGGAGTGGAGGGGGCTGGGGTGAGAGAAAGAAATCCTCACAGACCCTGACGTACTTTGGATATTTGTCCCCTCCAAATCTCATGTTGAAATGTGACTTCCAATGTTAGAAGTGGGGCCTACTGGGAAGTGTTAGATGATGTGGGTGGATCCCTCATGAATGGCTTAGCACCATCCCCTTGGTGATGAGTCAGTTCTTGCTTAATTAGTTCACACAAGATCTGGTTGTTTAAAAGAGCCTGAGGCCTCTCCCTTCTCTGGCTTGCCCTCTTTCTTGCCATGTGACAGCCTGGCTCCTCTTCACCTTCTGCCGTGATTGGAAGCTTTCTGAAGCCCTCACCAGATCCAGGCACCCTACTTTGTGTACAGCCTGCAGAACCATGAGCCAATTAAAACTCTCTTCTTCATAAATTATCTAGCCTCAGGTGTTCCTTTATAGTAACACAAAACGGACTAATACAGACCCCTGCAATCCCACAGTAATGCCTCCGGTTAGTGGTGATTATTATCCTTTTTGCTTATTTGCCAAGTAATGACCCTCTGCTGCTTCACCTCTCTTGGGAGTACATTGCTAAGGAAGTTTTCAATGTCAATACACAACTTTTAATATCTTGCCTCTTCAAATATAGTGCACATTCACCAAACACAAATATACCTTATTTTTCACTTTCAGTGTCCCTCAAATATTCTTCCAGAGTAGTGTGTTCAGAAGGAATTTAATGTTAGCTCCCTGTTTGATTAAATTCTAGCTTCATTTCCCTGAACATAGTTTAGCTGAAGATTGATGCAAACCTGTTACTATTTCCTATTCTTTCTGTAATTGACTC
>NW_012101612.1:81114-83451 GCF_000951045.1 Mandrillus leucophaeus | reverse complement strand
TTGTGAGATGTTCTCCTGGCTTTTCCAACTTACCAGGATCCTGATTGTATTTGAAATCCAGAAAAAAAATTTTTTTTGAGACGGAGTCTTGTTCTGTCTCCCAGGCTGGAGTGCAATGGCCGGATCTCAGCTCACTGCAAGCTCCACCTCCGGGTTTACACCATTCTCCTGTCTCAGCCTCCCGAGTAGCTGGGACTACAGGCACCCGCCACCTTGCCCAGCTAGTTTTTTGTATTTTTTCAGTAGAGACGCAGTTTCACTGTGTTCGCCAGGATGGTCTCGATCTCCTGACCTTGTGATCCGCCCATCTCGGCCTCCCAAAGTGCTGGGATTACAGGCTTGAGCCACCGTGCCCAGCCTTGAAATAATCTATCTCTTACTTGAAATCCTCTCAGGGCCCAGGAGCAGGAGCTCACACTTGTAATTCCAGTGCTTTGGGAGGCTGAAGCATGAGGATTGCTTGAACCCAGAAGTTTGAAAACAGCCTGGGAAGCATAGGGAGACCTCATCTCTTAAAAAAAATTTAAAAAGTAGCTGGGCATGCTGGTATACACCTGTAGTTCCAGGAGACTGAGGACTGGGAGGCTGAGGTGGGAGAATCACTTGAGCCTGGGAGGTTGAGGCTGAGGCTGCAGTGAGCCATGATCATGCCACTGCACTCCAGACTGGGCAACAGAGCCAAATGCTGTCTCAAAAAAAAAAAAAGGAAGGGAGTGGAGGGGGCTGGGGTGAGAGAAAGAAATCCTCACAGACCCTGACGTACTTTGGATATTTGTCCCCTCCAAATCTCATGTTGAAATGTGACTTCCAATGTTAGAAGTGGGGCCTACTGGGAAGTGTTAGATGATGTGGGTGGATCCCTCATGAATGGCTTAGCACCATCCCCTTGGTGATGAGTCAGTTCTTGCTTAATTAGTTCACACAAGATCTGGTTGTTTAAAAGAGCCTGAGGCCTCTCCCTTCTCTGGCTTGCCCTCTTTCTTGCCATGTGACAGCCTGGCTCCTCTTCACCTTCTGCCGTGATTGGAAGCTTTCTGAAGCCCTCACCAGATCCAGGCACCCTACTTTGTGTACAGCCTGCAGAACCATGAGCCAATTAAAACTCTCTTCTTCATAAATTATCTAGCCTCAGGTGTTCCTTTATAGTAACACAAAACGGACTAATACAGACCCCTGCAATCCCACAGTAATGCCTCCAGTTAGTGGTGATTATTATCCTTTTTGCTTATTTGCCAAGTAATGACCCTCTGCTGCTTCACCTCTCTTGGGAGTACATTGCTAAGGAAGTTTTCAATGTCAATACACAACTTTTAATATCTTGCCTCTTCAAATATAGTGCACATTCACCAAACACAAATATACCTTATTTTTCACTTTCAGTGTCCCTCAAATATTCTTCCAGAGTAGTGTGTTCAGAAGGAATTTAATGTTAGCTCCCTGTTTGATTAAATTCTAGCTTCATTTCCCTGAACATAGTTTAGCTGAAGATTGATGCAAACCTGTTACTATTTCCTATTCTTTCTGTAATTGACTCGTATATCATACAGAGTAATTCACGGATTTAAAATCTCATAATGCTTTAAAGTTAAGCTTTTCAGTAAATTAATATTTTTTGTTTTCTTTCCTTCTTTCTTACTTTTTGATGGGAGAGGTAGGCAGGTAGGTCAAAAAGGGCTTTGAGAGAAAAAAAAACATTTTATCATTTAGCCCTTTTTGTTAGCTCATTAAGTCCTTTTGAATGAGGCCATGAAATTATAGAAGATGCAAATCTGTTATCCATAATTTGCAGTTGTCGACATGCAAGACCCTGCGTGTATTAATAAATCAGTTTTCCAAATGCCAAGCGGCATTTTTTTGGCTCATAAATAGCAGTGGTGGCCTGTATGACCCAAATAATTTGTTTCCTCAAGTGGAAAGTCCTTAGGTGCAGCCAGGCAAGTTTAGAAAAGAGAAAGGCTGAAATACAGAGAGAAGCAAGAGGGAAATGGCCAGATTGAAATTGGAACCTATTTGGCTCCCACACTGTCTTCTATGATTGGGATCGGGACAAATGAGGGGAGAATAAAAATTAGAAAGACAGAATTTTTGACAAAGGGGACTTCATGGAGAGTCTGTACACAGATCATTTGGGGCTTATGTTTTGTTTTAAAAAAACATCACCCACAACAACCAGCCTGATCCCTCAAAATGCTCCCAGCAGCTGGCTCCTGGAGATAAGCAGAGGTATTTCACAGTCTAATACTAATCACATTTGGGCATTTTCAAGTCAGATTGGAACACACATTTCTTTTTTCATAGCGTTTATTTTTAAGTTCAAAGCAAGAACTTGTTATATAT
>NW_012101612.1:79058-80784 GCF_000951045.1 Mandrillus leucophaeus | reverse complement strand
ATTCCTTCGCCAACCCCTCAGTCCACCCCCAAAGCAAACTCCCTCTTCAATGAGCAATCATAATTCCACATACTTTGTGCATCATTTCCTTGGGCCATTATTGGAAAAGAAACTGTAGTCTATACCAGCTAGACTCAGTTACTGATTAACTTCCTTTTCTTGAAACAATTTCTTTCCGATCTTGTCTACTTTATAGATCTCACATGTTTTCCTTCAAGTATATTAAACTGGGTATGAGTCAATGACTTTAGACTGAAAACAAACTCACATCCTTACATTAGGTCAACATGCAGCTAACCAACAGTGGGTCATCTTTAACCCCACTCTCTCTTACTATTCCAGCTTTTCCTTCCAAACTGCCCCCCTAATCTTCATTCCCCAATCCCAAGCCCACAATCAAAGGGTGAAAAAAAATCCTCATGTTTTAATCCCATTCACTGCAACACAGACATAACTTCATGCATCTATGCCTTTGTCTCTGCTTTTCTCTTCTGCCTAGAATTCTTTCATCTCTACCACTGGGTGTTGAACTGCCAGTTCAACTGTGCCAACTCTCATCTTTCCAGGGAAAATTCTCCTAAAATTAGTATAAAGAAAAGTTTCCCTCTCCATTGTGGTCTCTTATGGTCCTCAAGATACTACAATTGTGATCCTCAGCAAATAATCAAATACTTATGAGTCAATTCAGTGTTCACTCCTACTAGACTGTGAGTACAACAGGAAAAAATATTATTTCATAGACATTGCTACATCCATAATCTCTAGAACTATATCTGGCATGCAGTGGATACATAATAGAATACAGGGTGGATGAATGGGCAGATTCACAGTCTGCATAGATGGAGCTAGAGGAAGATTAGTGTACTAGCTTTCTCTTGTTGCTGTATAATAGAGTCTGACTCCATTTCTTGCTGTTTGACTATTGACATTATTTAAGCCTCACTCCACCTTATTCCTTTACTACCCCACATCTTGGCAAGCTGCTAAGAAAGCCTGGGTGCTCTCTCCTTTGGAGCCAATGGGACGATCAAACCGTGCACGAGAACCTTTACTCCATCCCCACCGCCTAACTACCACAATACTTGCAAGCCAGTCTCCTTTCTCTGCTTTTTCAAGCTATTTCTGGACCTGCTTGGGAGCCACACTGAAAGACTTATTATGTGAGTAACAAACCTTTTATTACCCTGTTGGCAAATGTATATATTGAGGGCATCATCACCAGGCTTGACATATGAACCAAATTTTGAGTAGGGGTCCACCCTGTCTCTGAGGAGAAGCTGTAACTTGCTATAGCAGCAAAAAACCACAAATTTAGTCACTCAAAACGAGACCAATGTGTTATCTTACAGTTCTGTAGGTTCAAAGTTCAACATAGGTTTCACCAGTCTAAACCCAAGGCATCAGCAAGTCTGCATCCCTTTCTGGAAGTTCTAGGGAAAAAAACCAATTTCCATGCTTTCTCCAGCTTCCAGAGGCTCCTTGAATTTTTTGGATTTCAGTCCCTTTCTGCATCTTCAAAGCCAGCAAAGTTGCATTTCTCTAACCCTGCTTCCATTATCACTTCTCTCTCTCTCTCTCGACCAGACCACAGTCAGAGAGGGTTAGATTAGGCCCACCTGAATAATCCAGGATACCCTTTCTACCTCAAGGCCTGTACCCTTACCTTCATCAATCATATTTGCAAAGTTTATTTTGCCAGATAACATGAAGTATTCATATTTTCTGA
>NW_012101612.1:62574-77568 GCF_000951045.1 Mandrillus leucophaeus | reverse complement strand
AGAGTTTTTACATGGTGACACACTGAGGTGTTGAGAGGGTGGCACACCAAGAAAGGGCATAGAAGCTCCATGCCCCATCCCCATACCTTGCCCTAAGCATCAAGAGATGGAAAACCAATGTGTCTGTTGTACCCTAAGTAAAGCTCTTTCCTGAGTTCTGAGAGACATTCTAGCAAATTATGGAACATGAGAACTGGGTTGTGGGAGCAGCCTGTTTATAGCCTGTTGGTCAGAAGTACAGGTAGAAACCTGGAACTTGCAATTGGTGTCTGAACTTGGGGTAGTTTTGTGGGATTGAGTCTTGACCTGTGGGGTCTCTGCCAACTCCAGGTAGCTGTGGCATAACTGAATTGTAGGACACGTCGCTGTGGCGTAATTGAATTGTAGCACACGTAGCTGGTGTCAGGAAAACCAGAGAATGGGTTTGGAGGTAGAAGAAAAATCCCACACATTTGGCATCAGAAGTATTATGAGTAAAACAGCTCAGAGGCAAGTAGATTGGAAGCCAAAAAACTTAGGTTTGACTGTCTTGTTGAGGGCGGCAGGAGGCAGACAAATACCTAAGCAAACAGGGTCAGGTCCCTGGTGAAACTCCAGCTTCAAGCCAAAAACAGCCTGGACTGCTGGTTCCAGATGAAATCTGCGACCCTGAGTGAGAACTTCTGTTCCTGTTTGTCTGCCCTTTCTTGATTGGCTCTTTCTGAATAATGCCTTTTAAACAATCAAATATTATCCTTTTTAATACTACCTATGGTCTGCCCCTCACCCATCCTGTGCCTATAAAAATCCCCAGACTCAGCCACACTGAGACAACCCAGCCTTTCCATCCCCTCTCTGCTGAGAGCAGTTTCATTGCTCAATAAAATTCTCCCACCTCAACACCCTTCAATTGTCAGCATGACCTCATTCTTCTCGGATGCGGGACAAGAGCTCAGGATGCACCAAACATGGGCACCCAGAAAGACTGTGACACTGGCCCTCTGCCCTTGCTGGTGGAGGGCAGCCACCCCACATGATGGAAGAAGCATCCGGGCCAAGCCAGTCCTGCAGCCATCTATTGGGCTGCAGACAGTGGAACTAAAAGAGCTAATTAGCACACTGTAATACTCCCTCTGGGGCTTCAGGATTGCAGGCACCCCTGCCTGCGCGCAACTGTGGTCCCCTCAGGGCAACATGCCTGGTGTGGCCTCAGGCCCCACACAGAGTTTGCTCCTGTGTCAGGGCTTGCAGCGGCCAGCTGAACCCCACACTTGCTCGCTCACAAACTCCCTCCCACCAGGAGCTGAGTGTGCAGTCACACGACCGCAGGAACTGTGGGCCAAAGTGCAAGCCAGATGCAGCCCAGAGAGCCAAATAGACTGGGTGCCCCCTGCTGCAAGCCTGGCAAAGGGTCCAAGACAAATCCTGTGTCATAGTCTATCATTCATTAGTTGTATGCCCTTTGGCAAATCATCTAGATTCTCTTTGCCTGAGTTGCCCCATCTGTAATATGGGCATAATATTTGCCTTACATTTTTTAAATATAATAGAAGTTTTAGAGTGTAAAGAGTTACTTCACAAATGTAAGTCATTGCCATTATAATAAGTCAGAATACTATGATGGAATAGAGAACCCTGAACCAGATACAAGAAACCAATCCTGCCAATTATTAATTGGGTAATCTTGAGCAAAGCAACTGAGTTCTCTCTGTTCAGCATTCTCCACATCCAAGTGGGGGATTACATTACATTATTTCTTTTAGTCCCTTTTTGCTCTAAAATTTTCGTTTTCAGCACTGAATCATTATTTTCAGCATATGCGGTTGCCCATCTAAAGTGCTGGTTCTTGATCCTGTGGCCTGAATACATTTTATGACCCCTTTATTTTTAGCTCTGGGATCTTTTTGATGTTTGACTCAGCAGAAGTACATGTTAGCAGGAGTTGCTTTATCCCAGGCCTGGTTGCCTGATCGAAAGAACATATTAAGCATGTGCCTAATTCTGTAGCCGCCATTTTATTACATTGAATGCTTGTGCTCAGCAAAGCAGCCATTGTCATTCTCAAAGAATATGTCTAGAGAACTTCAGCATACTATGTATGCAAAAGAGGGGAGCTAGACTAGGCATGGTAGCTCACACCTGTAATCCCAGCACTTTGCGAGTCCGAGGCAGGTGGATCACCCGAGGTCAGGAGTTCGAGACCAGCCTGACCAACATGGCGAAACACTGTCTCTACTAAAAATACAAAAAATTAGCAGGGTGTATTGGTGGATGCCTGTAATCCCAGCTATGTGGGAGGCTGAAGCAGGAGAATCACTTGAATCAAGAGGCAGAGTTTGCAGTGAGCCGAGATCGTGCCATTGCACTCCAGTCTGGGCAACAGAGCAAGACTCCATCTCAAAAAAAAAAAAAAAAAGAAAGGAAAAGAAAATTAAAACAGGAGGGGGAGCTAGGATTTGAATTCTGCCCCTACTGATACTACTTAGGAGTTATGTGATCTTGGACCTCCCTAAAATTCTGAGTCTCATCTGAAGAGTATATGGAATAATATTATCTCTCCCACTTCTCCTCATCTCATTTAATTTTTCGGCAGTACTGCATGGAGTTTATAAATTTATACATGCTGTAAAGATGAAGGAGAGACAGACAGGGATGTGGAGAAAGAGGGAGAAGAAAATAGAAGATCAATTTCTACTGTTTCCAGCTATAGCTTTCTGATTCATGGTTCCAGCTCATTTGATGGGTACAATTCCATTATTTAGTGTTTCCACTATGTTATCTATGAACATAATGAATCAAAATCTGCCTTCAAACATGCCATAAATAAAAATGTCCTACATGACAGGGCCCTGCGGTTCAGCAATAAGGTAATCTCCCCGATTGATGCTAATCTTTGTTCTTCATATTTGGAACCCAGGTGTTCAATGGCATGCAATTCTTTCTCATTATATTATCATCAACCTATAATTTTCTAATTTATCTACATGGGGAGACTTTGTGTGCATAGCTCAGAAACCTCACTCAAATTCAATGAAGTAGTTAAGCAAGATGTTGGTTAATATACACTAGGATTCCAGTACTTCCTTGATAGAACTAGCCTAGTAGTCCCATTAAAGGAATGGGTCCAGTCGGGAACACACTCATAACTAATACATGGCCATTTTTATTTGTAAGGGCTCAAAAAGCCATCAAATGCCCTGCTCAGTGGCCCTCATCAAAGGCCAAAGGAGAGAGTCTCAGGTTAAAGGACTGGTCCAGCCTCATTAGACAATAATTGTTCTCTAGCCCACGGGGATGTTTACTTTTTGAGGCATCCCCTTTTGAAAATCTGTTCACTTGCTCCTCTCCAGTCTTCTACTTTCCCTGCATTTCCCCCAACCCCTCAATGTGCCCTAGGAGTCGTTCCATTACAAACACCTCTAGGAATTTTAGAAAAACAGGAAGAAGTTTCAGATGACCAGGACAGGATCAATCTTAAGCTCTTACTGGACCCACACGCAGGAATTTCCGTATAGAAAACAAGGATTAAAACTAGTTAACTCTTTTCCCCAAGAGAGGGGAAGACGGCGATGGAAGTTTTAAGAAATTTATCTGATATTTATTTGGTACAAAATGCTTTTCACAGATGTAAACATTAATTAAATTCATATGCTAATTCTCCAACTCTCCATTTCCCTTCATTTGAATCTTCTCAAGATGCCTTCTGTCTCAGGCAAGGAGACAGAACTGCCAGCAGCTTGGCACATGAGAAGTCTAGCTCCTAGGACAGCTCTGGGTGCGGTTGGCTTCTTGGTGATGTTAACCAGAGTTGGCTGCTGGGATCTTCGAGGATCAAAAGGAATTTTTTTAAATTGTACATGAGCCCAGAAGAAAGCCCATAAAATCACTTCCTTGTGTCTGTGGGTTCCACCTATTAATAGCCTGCCAAACCTACATACCTGAAAGGAAGCAGGATACAGAGAGAAAGAAGGAGAAGCTGACTCTGGAGGAAAAATGAATTAATACCCAAATTCTGAATTCATTCCTGTGTACACCATTTGCATATGCTTTTAGGGAGAAAGTTAAATAATCTTCTTCTATGCTCCCAGTTAATATTTCTCATCCATGTTGTAAGAAACTTGCTGCTCAGCGAGGGTCTAGGAGAAGAAAAATGGGAAGAGAAATAGAAGGACTGAGCAAATGTGAAGGAAGTTAATTCGTTTTTTTGCTTTTGCTAAAGGCAGTAAATTCCTTCAGTTTCTCATTTGGTCCCCAGTCTTTTTCCAGAAAAGACTATATTTTTGGGCTTTATTTTTGTTTTGTCCCAGTAAATATCATGACTATGAATATTAACAAGGCATAGCTGCTTCCCTTCTCCACTCTGCTGACCTCATTAAACTCTCCGAGATAAGCTCTAATTTGTAGCTGGGCTACATCAAATAAAATTCAGTCACAAAATCCACTTATTTTCCATACAACTCCACTGTGGAAGAACGGCTGTTTATTGGCAGACTAAGCGACCCGCTCCCACAAGTCTCTGCGTCTTTGCATAACCGTTCCCACCACCAGTATGCCCTTTCTTGACCACCCAGAAAATTCTTGCCAATCTCTCATGACACCAGAACTCTGGGGAGGCCAGTCCTAACTTCACCGTCTCTATAGCCCCACGTCTCCACCCTCAAACAAGCCCTCAAGCCCCCTGCCTTCCTGAACCAGCACTTCTCTATGTTTTCATCATCTTTATATGTTCTGGAATAATATTCCTCACACTCGTGGTTTTCTCAGTTATGAAAACTCCAAGACAAAATCCACACTTTATCCATCTTATTTTTATTAGCATCAGCCAATGATGGTTGAATGAATGGATGAGCTTCCATCAGAAAAAGCTCAGTCCCATCCTTCATCTCATTACAAACTCTAAACCTCATTCTTTGCTTTCAATGAGGCCAGACAGCCCAAGCATAAAGGACAAGAAAGGACGTAATAAAAGGACAGTGCCATAATCTATGCACATAGGTAGCTCTATGAGTGGTTTATACATGAAGCCTCAATGCGGTTATCTTCCACTGACTATTTCTGTATCTGTTTCTCCCTCCTTCAACACATAAGTAACACCATATCCAAAATGAAGATAGCTAGAATTGAGGCATAATAAATGAGAGCCTCTAGACATGCTCAACAAATGTCTGTTGAATGAATTAACTGAATGAGGAAATGAGTGAATAAAAGCAATGTTATCAAGAGCAAGTATGCAAGATGCTGGGGTAATTTCCTGCAATTGTCTCTATGATATATATGCTGAATGGGGCACAAATGCTTAATAAATGTTCATCGTCATCATCATCATCATCAACAGTGCCTGGTATTTTCATTTAGAAATGACTCTATTACCATTAAAGTCTAGATGTCCACAATTACCATTATTATTTAACGTTCTGGGAGTTCCAGCCAATGCAATCAGACAAGCAATAATAGCAGCTGTATGTGCCAGCTACTTGGTTATGTGCTTTATAGACAATATTTCATTTAATCCTCCTAAGATCTCCCTAAAGTAGGTATTATTATGCTTCTTTGAGGAAACTGACCCTCAGAGATTAGATGAATTGCAGAAGGTTCAAGTTAATAGGTGGTACGGTTGAAATTTAGCCCAGGTCTGTCTGTCTCAAACACCTATTTTTTTTTTTTAGCACTATACTATATTGGTCCATAAGAAAAAGAAGTAAAAATTCTAAGTACTGACAAACATTTCTTGCAAACAATATGATTATCTCTTTGCAAAGCCCAAGATATCCAACCTAAAAATGATTATAGCTAATACAAATATACAAAGCTATTAAAGTTAATTATATAAAATAAATATTCAACATTTATACTTAGCCTGTATTATTCTTTTTTTTTTTTTTTTTTGAGACTGAGTCTCGCTCTCTTGCCCAGATTGGAGTACAGTGGCGCAATCTTGGCTCACTGCAAGCTCTGCGTCCCAGGTTCACGCCATTCTCCTGCCTCAGCCTCCCGAGTAGCTGGGACTACAGGTGCCCGCCACCATGCCCGGCTAATTTTTTGTATTTTTAGTAGAGACGGAGTTTCACCACGTTAGCCAGCATGGTCTCGATCTCCTGACCTTGTGGTCTGCCCACCTTGGCCTCCCAAAGTGCTGGGATTACAGGCATGAGCCACCGCGCCCGGCCACCCTGCCTATATATTCTTAATAATATGTTCAGAAATATAATGGAGGGCTGGGCATAGTGGCTCATGCCTGTAATCTTAACACTTTGGGAGGCTGAAGCAGGGGGATCTTTTGAACCCAGGACTTTGAAACTAGCCTGGGCATCATGGTCTGTCTCTACAAAAAAGTCCAAAAATTAGCTGGGAGTGGTGGTTCCTGTAGTTCCAGCTACTTGGGGTGCTGAGGTGGGGGGACCGCTTGAGCCTGGGAGGTCAAGGCTGCAGTGAGCTGTGTTCATGTCAATGTACTCCATCCCATGGTGACAGAGCAAGATCCTATCTCAAAATAAAACAAAGAAATACAATGACATTTTAAAATCTCATTTATAAAAGCAATTTTTAAATGTTTTATATCATATCATGTGCCTCCATCCAGGGATTTTCCTATCTATTATGGCCTAATTCCCCACTACTCCCCAGAAGCCAAGGCCAAGTATGTCTTTTTTTTTTTATCCAGGTAGTGTCTTGCTCTGTCACCCAGGCAGAGGTGCAATCACAGTTCACTACAGCTTCCACCTCCTGGACTCACGTGATGCTCTCTCCCATCTCTACCTCCGGAGTAGCTGAGATCACAGGTGTGCACTACCATGCCCAGCTAATTTTCAATTTTTTTTTTTTTTTTTTAGAGCTGGAGTTTCGCTGTGTTGTCCAGGCTAGCCTTGAACTCCTGGGCTCAGGCAATCCACCTGCCTCAGCCTTCCAAAGTGCTGAGATTACAGGCTGAGCCACCGAGCCCAGTACCAACTATGTCCTGATGAAACTTTTTTCAAGTTTTTGGCAAAGTGGGAGTGAAATTCATAAGTAATATTCAGGGCCTAGATGATGGAAAAAAACTAAAAAAAATTTTACTGAGAGATATAAAAAATGATAATAAGCAAAAAAGAATACCATATTTCTGATGGGGAAATTTAGTATTGATAGAAACCAATTTTTTACAAATTTAGTTTTACATTTAACAATGCCAGTGAAACCTTTGACAGGACCATTTTCTAAAATTTTACCAAATAATTTTAACATTCATATGGAAGGAGATGCACACTATAAAAGCCAAACATATTTTGGGAAAGAAGAGTTACAGAAAGGACTTGCCACACCAATATTAACATGTGACACATAGTACAAATAATTAAAGCAATATGTTACTTGTGCCAAATTAGAAAAACAGTAATGAACCAGAATAGGAAGTATAAAAGCATGCCCATGTATATATATATTTCGTGTGTGTGTGTGTGTGTGTGTGTGTGTGTGTGTGTGTGTAGTATTCTATAAGGGTGAAATTTAAAATCCGTAGAAAAAGAATAAATCATTCAACAAATTTTAAAAGTAAATGTAAACAAACACTGAACTCACACCACACCCTAAATAAATTCCAGATGTATGAGATGTTTTAGGTGTTAAAAAAGTAAACGATAAAACAGTAAATATTTATGTGTAATTTTTAGCAGGATAGAGCTAAAGTATTTTATCAAAAGCAGAAATCTAAAAGAAAAACACTGTGAAATTCAACTAAATATGATTTTATTATATTCGTAAGTTTAAAAGTGAAAAGCAAATGATAAACACAAAAAGCTTTTGTATGTTATGTGGTAAAACTTGACCCCTCCATATATAAAGATCTTGTACGAATCGAGGCCAGATGTGGTGGCTCAAACCTGTAATCCCAGCACTTTGGGAGGCCAAGGTGGCAGATCATTTCAGGTCAGGAGTTCAAGTCCAGCCTGGCCAACTTGGTGAAAACCCGTCTCTACTAAAAATACAACATTAGCCAGGGGTGGTGTCACATGCTTGTAATCCCAGCTACTCGAGAGACTGAGGCAGGAGAATCGCTTGAACCCAGGAGGCAGAGGTTGCAGTGAGCCAAGATTGCACCACTGCACTCCAGCCTGGGTGACAGAACAAGATCCTGTCTCAAAAAAAAAAAAAATCGTGTATGACTCCATTAGAAAGGGATACACATTTCAGTTAAAAACTCAGCAAAAGCAAGTCACAAAATAAATACAAGTGGATATAAATCCTACTGGAAATCCAAGAGTTCCAAAGCAAAACATCTTTGGGACAATGCTGCTTCAAGTGTCAAAATGGCAACAAATTTCTCAATTCTTGTCTAGATTAGGATAAGAAGCACTTCCATATCGTATTTTGAGGAGTGTAAATCTATTCAATCTTTCTGGAAAGCAATTTTGTAGTAGGAACGAAAAATGTGTAAAAACTGCAATCTGCTCCAGTAGTAATAGTAAAGAAGTAATCACACATGCAAATAAACATTGAGTCAGGAGAATTGCTTGAACACGAGAGGTGGAGGTTGCAGTGAGCTGAGATCAAGCCATTGCACTCCAGCCTGGGGAACAAGAGTGAAACTCCATCTCAAAAAAAAAAAAAAAAATAGGTTTATGGAACCATTGTTATAGTAGTGACAAACTAGAAATAACTTGAATTTCCAACTTTAGAGAAAAGGTTTTTAAAAAGTGATTATAGGCTGGGTGCGATGGGTCACGCCTGTAATCCCAGCACTTTGGGAGGCCAAGGTGGGTGGATCACGAGGTCAAGAGATCAAGACCATCCTGGCCAATATGGTGAAATCCTGTCTCTACTAAAAATACAAAAATTAGCTGGGTATGGTGGTGCATGCCTGTAGTCCCAGCTACTAGGGAGGCTGAGGCAAGAGAATTGCTTGAACCCGAGAGGCAGTGGTTGCAGTGAGCCGAGATTGAGCCACTGCACTTTAGCCTGGCAACAAAGCGACACTCTGTCTCACAAAAAAAAAAAAAAAAAAAAGTGATTGTAGATGTACACAATGGAATACTATGCAGTCATTAAAAATGATACTACACAGTCGTATTTCGTAACATGAAAAGATGATCACAGTGACTAAAGATTTTTAGGACTATGGCTATGGTAGTGCTGTCCAGCAGAACTTTCTGAGTTAATGGAAATGTTCTTTATCTGTATTTCCCAAAAGCCATGTGCAGCTTCTGAGCTTCAGTTGAGTGGCTACTACAACTGAGAGACTGAATTTGAATTTGAATTTTGATTTTGATTTTTTTTCTATTCTAATTTGAAGAGCTATACGTAGTTAGTGGCCACCATATTGAACTGTGCAGACTGACAGTATGAGCCTATTTAACCTCCATATATATGTACAATAATAATATTGGAAAGACACACAGCAGAATGTAAACAATGGTTATCCCTGAGGAGTGGGGCTATAGTTGTTTCAGTTTAAAATGTGTTTAATTATGGAAGGGGCTATTTTTTTTAATTAATTTATTTATTTATTTACTTTGAGATGGAGTCTCACTCTGTAGCCGAGCTGGAGTGCAGTGGCCTGATCTCGGCTCACTGCAACCTCCGCCTCCCGGGTTCAAGAGATTCTCCTGCCTCAGCCTCCCGAGTAGCTGGGATTACAGGTGCCTGCCATCGCACTTGGCTATTTTTGTATTTTTAGTAGACATGGGTTTCACCATCTTGGCCAGGCTGGTCTTGAACTCCTGACCTCGTGATCCACCTGCCTCGGCCTCCCAAAGTGCTGGGATTATAGGCAGGAGCCACTGCGCCCGGCTGGAAGGGGTTATTTTTTAGATGGGAGTACAACGTGCTTCAAACTACTTTGAAAATACTGTTCTGTGTGGAGAGTGGTGAAAACTTTGGGCCGGTCACATGGGTCCCTGAGGGTTTGCCTGACCACCCAGGCTGAATAATATTTAATTGGAGCCCCAAATGTCCCCAAAGGATCATTCCAGATGTCATGGACTCATGTCTCGGCACACCAAGGATCACTTCCCCAGTCACAGCCCTGGGCTTTGGTCAATGCTATTTTCCTAGAAGTTTTCATACCTGATGGGCAGAGTTAAGAGAAACCTGTGTGTCTGATGGGGCGGGAGGCCTGGTTTTAACAGACGCCATGCCGCTGGTTGTGGGATCAACACTCCTTCTCTCACCCACCGTCAAAGCTTTTCATCACTTCATGTGCCCCAATCCAGAGAGATTTGCTTCCCATTATGGCTCCAAGCCTAGTTTTCTATCCCAGGAGCCAGGCATCGGCACACCTTGTGGATGAAAAATTATCCAAGCTGCTAGTGCGGTAGGAGAACTAATCCTTCCACCATGGGCAGCTCAAGGTACTTAAGAACTCCTCTGATACTGCAGGAATCGCCATGAGAGAAGTTGTCCCAGATGTCCACATCTCGGGGCACCTACGGCCCATCACATCATATGTCCTCATTTGTCTCTGCTTCAACCCAAAACGAGCACAAAATAAATCAGGCAGGCTTTTCACAGTCTTTGGCTCTTACTGGTTTTTTTTTTTTTCTTTTTTTAGACAGAATTTCGCTCTTGTCGCCCAGGCTGGAGTGCAGTGGCACCATCTCAGCTCACTGCAACCTCTGCCTCCCGGGTTCAAGCGATTCTCCTGCCTCAGCCTCCTGAGTAGTTGGGATTACAGGTGCCCACCACCACCCCCACCTAATTTTTGTATTTTTAGTAGAGACTGGGTTTCACCACGTTGGCCAGGCTGGTCTCAAACTCCTGACCTCAGGTGATCCACCCGCCTCAGCTCCCAAAGTGTTGTGATTACAGGCATGAGCCGCCCGACCCAGCCTGGCTCTTACTGTTTCTTAAACAAAATGTGTCATTTTGTTATGTCCTATCTTATACAGTTTGCTAATTGTGGAATATTATCCTCCACGGCACTACCATGGTGCCTCCAAGCCCACAGCCTCTTCCAAATAAGACTGTCCCAAGAAGATGCAGCATGAAACGCCAGGTGGCGTTTCCCACACCTAGTGTCTGGATCCCATTTGTAAGCTGGCCAGCAACCTAAGGTGTGGACTGGCACGAAACCATAGCTGGACCAATTCCTATGCAGCAAGAAACACACAGTTAGCAGTGAGAGCTGAACTGAGGTACAGCTGTAGCCATTAGCTGAATTTAGTGAATAAAAGCTACGAGATAGAGAAAGGATATGAAGAATTAAGGTAAAGAATAAACCATTTAGTAGTGAGACAGGAGAAGATAGCTTAATCATGATGAACAGTAGAACCCAGGGCAAAGATTGACCAGCTCCAGCTGTGGAAGTCCACTGAGCCATCTTGGATTCAAGCCCACTGACGTGGTTTGGATCTCCATCCCCGCCCAGCCAAATCTCATGTGGAATTGTAGTCCCCAGTGACGGAGGTGGGGCCTGGTGGGAGGTAATTGGCTCATGGGGTTGGCTTCTCATCAATGGTTTAGCATCATCCCCCTTGGTGCTGTTTTCATGACAGTGAATGAGTTCTCATGAGATTTGGTTGTTTATAAGTGTGTGGCAGCTGGGCGAGGTAGCTCACGCCTATAATTCTAGTATTTTGGGAGACCAAGGTGGGCAGATCACCTGAGGTCAGGAGTTCGAGACCAGCCTGGCTAACGTAGTGAAACCCCATTTCCACTAAAAATACAAAAAATTAGCCGGGCATGGTGGCACACGCTTGTAATCCCAGCTACTCAGGAGGCTAAGGCAGGAGAATTGCTTGAATCCAGAAGGCAGAGGTTGCAGTGAGACGAGATTGTGCCATTGCACTCCAGCTTGGGCAACAAGAGTGAAACTCTGTCTAAAACACAAACAAATGAACAAAAAAGTGTATGGCACCTCCCCCCAGTCTTCCTCCTGCTCCTGCCCATGTGAGATGCCTGGCTTCCCCTTTGATTGGAAGCTTCCTGAGGCCTCCCCAGAAGCAGAAGCTGCTATGCTTTCTGTACAGCCTGCAGAACTGCGAGCCAATTAAGCCTATTCCCTTTATAAATCACCCAGTGTCAGTTATTTCTTAATAGCAATACAAGAATGGACGAAGACACCCACCTACAACTT
This sequence comes from Mandrillus leucophaeus, assembly GCF_000951045.1. Taxonomy (NCBI): domain Eukaryota; kingdom Metazoa; phylum Chordata; class Mammalia; order Primates; family Cercopithecidae; genus Mandrillus; species Mandrillus leucophaeus. The sequence continues at coordinate 65,543 of NW_012101612.1, read as the reverse complement.
CCTACTCTTCTCAAGGCCTCCATGTCCTACTTTTCCTGGGTTCTATGCTAGCATACATTTTAATGAGCCCCGATTACTTGAGGTAACTGAAGTTCTCATAAAACAAACACATGCCCAACGATTCCTTTGCATGGTCCTTGTTCCTAGAATGCAAGCATGGTTGAAAAGAGCTGGCTTTAGGCCGGGCGTGGTAGCTCACGCCTGTAATCCCAGCACTTTGGGAGGCCGAGATGGGTGGATCAACTGAAGTGAGGAGTTCAAGACCAGCCTGGCCAACATGGCGAAACCCCGTCTCTACTAAAAATACAAAAATTAGTCAAGCGTAGCAGTGTGTGCCTGTGATCACAGCTACTTGGGAGGCTGAGGCAGGAGAATCGGTTGAACCCGGGAGGCAGAGGCTGCAGTGAGCCAAGACTGCACCACTGCACTCCAGTCTGAGCAACAGAACAAGACTCCATCTCAAAAACAAAAAAAGCTGACTTGGATGAGAAAGTGCCTTGACACCCGTCCTTGTGACTCTCCTAGGCTTGATTGGTGGAGGTCCCCTAAGGGATCAACCAATCCACTAACACTTCCAGACTCCTTGATTCTTTCATGGAAAGCCCCAACAATTCTCAGATACAAGAAAACTGAGCGGCAATTTAACATGATGGAAACACGGTAGATCTTTGGGACATGGTTTTAAGCCGGTGTTAGCATTAAATATGGAAGTGATTTAATTAAAATAACAATAAAACATCTCAATACTTATTTTTCAAAAGACCAGGCAGTAATTGTAACTTTTTGGTATACGTACACTTCTATGAGTTTCAGCATGCATAAAGATTTATGTGAATAATGCTATAATAGTAATAAAGAATAATTAAATCACCTTAAAAACTGCCTCCTGCCATCCGTCTATAGTCAGGTATCCTGTCACATCACATTGCCAACCACTGATCCATTTAATGTCCCAAATGTTTTGTCTTTTTTTTAATGTCATATAAGTGCAATTCTGTAATATGTTACTTTTGAGTCTGGCTTCTTGTACTTGGTGTAAGGCCTTTTAAACCTATCCATGTTGTGTGTATCAACAATTTATTCCCTTTTTTTTTTTTTTTTTTTTTTTTTTTTTTTTTTGAGATGGAGTCTTGTTCTGTCATCCAGGCTGGAGTGTAGCAGCACGATCTTGGCTCACTGAGACCTCTGCCTCCTGGGTTCAAGCAATTCTCTTGCCACAGCTTCCCAAGTAGCTGGGACTATAGGCGCCTGCCATCAAACCTGGCTAATTTTTGTATTTTTAGTACAGACAGGGTTTCACCATGTTGGCCAGGTTGGCCTTGAACTCCTGACCTCAGGTGATCTCCCCTCCTTGGCCTCCCAAAGTGCTGGGATTATAAGCTTGAGCCACCACTCCTGGCCAATGTATTCCTTTCTATTGGTGAGTAGTATTCTGTTATACGGACACACCATACTTCATTAATCTACTCACTTTACTAGAACATCTTTCTGGGTTACCGCGGCTGCCTGGGTGACAATGTTTTCTACCATCTCACCTCACTCATCAGCTCAAGGAAGGGGAGAACTAAAGCAAGAAACCTAATGGTGTTTGATTCTCAGGGCCAAGCTCCCTCTAACCCTAGAGTGTGCGTCTCATGGAAGGCATCACTGTTTCCATGGTGAGAGGTAATATTCTGTATATGCAATAGCAATTTATCCTTTTTTCTTCTGGATGTTATTTTTCTTCCTGTGTACGTAAATCCCATGATGCTTCCCCTGTTTCTAAATTACTCTGCACCTTTTGGATCACATAATCTAAAAAAGGACAATATTGATCCAAATAGTAGCAGCACATGACAGCTAATTCAATCACAGTAATAGTAACTGACTTTTCGGGGTACCATTTTCATTCTCCTCTTTTCCAAGCTTCTGTCCTATGTTTAGCATCATATATGACAAACCACATCAGCACGGTGGAATCCAAACCGCACACCACTCCAGGGCAAATTAATAACAGCCTAAAGTAAAATAATAGCAGGGCCTCGCAAATAGTTAGGTTTAAAATAAATTTCAGTCATTCCAATTGAGAGAGTCAGTAAACCATCATGTGAAATCAAACCCAGGAGTCCATGAGGAATCAGAGCAAATGATTTTGAGATCATTTTCTCAGAAACGCAGACAAGCCTTCCAGGTCAATCATCATCCATCTCAGTCTATAATGTAGGTAGCATCTGTTGAATATGAAATTTCCTTCCAGTCACCAAAGAGCACAGTTAACCTTTCAGGGCTGATGCCAACAGCATCTTGCACTGTTTTGTAACAACCTCTGTTTGAGATTTCCATTATTTTCCAGACAGCCCAACCCTTATTAGACGAGCCACATTCAAGGGCTGCAGCGTGCTCTTATCTCATCGTGACCGAAGCTGTGAATTTCTCTGGGCAGGATATTTACTCTTCCAAATGAGTTGTTAGAAGGCTTGACTGAGAGGGGAACCAAATCAACTTGTAATGAACTGCTATGTAATTACAAAACAAAACAAAAACAGTTATAAACGTTAAGCACACCCATCTATTGACAAGGAGTGACCAAAATTACTCTTCCAGACCCAGGCCAGCTCCTTGGCATTTTTTATTAGGATTAAACATTCTGGAACACCAGAAAATCAGTGTTTGAATTGCAAGGGATTCTGCTACTGGAGGTGTGAGTCTGCATTTTAGATCTCCTTTCCCCAGGAATAACTATTTGTTTTTATTACTGTTATGACTTGGCAACAGAGTATAGTAGTATTCCATTCCAAAGCGATTATTGAGGAGCAGTGGTTAAGAATTAGCTTCTGGCCGGGCACAGTGGCTCACGCCTGTAATCCCAGCACTTTGGGAGGCCGAGGTGGGCGGATCATGAGGTCAGGGGATCGAGACCATCCTGGCTAACACGGTGAAACCCTGTCTCTACTAAAAAAAAATACAAAAAATTAGCTGGGCGTGGTGGC
>NW_012101612.1:59541-61742 GCF_000951045.1 Mandrillus leucophaeus | reverse complement strand
GGAGTGGACAGATTACCTGAGGTCAGGAGCTCGAGACCAGCCTGGCCAACATAGTGAAACCCCATCTCTACTAAAAATACAAAAATCAGCTGGGCGTGGTGTCACGTGCCTGTAATCCCAGCTACTGGGGAGGCTGAGGCAGGAGAACCACTTGATCCCTAGAGGTGGAGATTGTAGTGAGCCAAGATGGCGCCACTGCACTCCAGCCTGGGTGACAGAGCAAAAAAAAAGAAAGAAAGAAAAAGAAAGTGTTCCATTAATTTTTCCCTCTATCCTGTGGATACCCCAGAGTCCAGAATAAGGACCACTGACGCAGACAGAGAACATCACAAGTGGGCCACAGTCTACCAGATCTGGTGACTCTCCATCTCTTTCAGGTGTGGACACCCAAGGATGGCTTCAAAACCCTGCTCTGTCTGGCTTCTGGTCCCAGCCCACTGCGGAAACATTCTTCATCACACTGGCCAGATATCAGGGTGCCGCCAACTCCATTTACCCTGACCTCTTGCACACTCTATTTTTTAACTAACCTTGGATCAGCAAAGCAATATCTGTTCTCCAAATACAGTCATATTTTATGCAAGCAGTGACAAGCTAATTAAGTTAATTATTATAACACCTATCTGTATAATGAAACTAAGGTTGGATGATTCCAGCTGCTTCTCCTTAAAGTGCATCCCAGTGATGATTAAAAAATAATTAATATTTCACCAAAGACAGGAACAAGAAGTTAATTAAAAGAAGAAGGTGCAGTCTTAATGAAACATATCCCATTGTGTTCACCACAACGCACTACAGCCAAATCCCTTCTCAGAATATAGATGAACACCAATGAACATCGGGTCTTTCTTGAGAGCATTTAGAAAACATTAACGTCTCCCATTTGCCACACGCAGCAAACGTTCTAGAAATCTCTTTTTGCTTTTAAACAAGAGAAAGAAAATTTATTTATTTATGCAAAGTCAGTTGGCTGAAATAAGTTCCAAAGTTGGACCCGCAATTTTCCTTTTTTCAGGGGACTATATGATTAAAACTATCGCTTCTCTGACAGGAACGCAGACACTCCAACAGGTCCCAACCACAGTGGAAGGCTCTAACTATTCCCTATTTTATCAAGCTAATTGTCCTGTTTTGCCTTAGTCTGTTTGGGCTGCTGTAACAAAAATACCATACACTGGGTAACTTATAAATGATAATCATTTATTTCTCACAGTTCTGGAGGCTGGGAAGTCCAAGATCAAGACACGGACAGATTTGGTGGTTGGTGACTGCCCACTTCTTATAGATGGCCGTCTTCTTGCTTGTCTTCACATGGTGGAAGGGAAGAATGAGCTCCTTCAATCCTCTTCTACAAGGACATTAATTTTTTTCATGACGGGCTCCATCCTCATGACCTCATTTCCTCCTAAAAGCCCCACCTCCAAATACCATCATCTTGGGCATTAAGGTTTAACATGTGAATTTCAGGAGGACATATACATTCACTCTACAGCATATCTTCATAAAAGAAAGAGTAAATAAGATGTCATAGCTAAGAAAATTTAGAATTTTACTTGGATTCAGCCCATTCAAATTACATCTATTGAATTCCAGGCACTGGTTTCCTCATCGAGAGACAAAATGCTTTTTCTGGCTGGCTAGGATTCCCGAGGCCATGTCTGCAGTCAACAAGATGGTTTGTTTGCTTGGCACGTAGGATGAGAACAGAAGTGGGATAAATTTCTCACTCGGTGGAGAATGCCAGGGCCGCAGCCACACTTTGCGCCAGCCAAATGGTTCTGCTGCTTAGGAAAATGAGACTGAAGTCATTTGCAGAGGAGAGATTAGGGATTAGCAAGGCTCTATTTTGGCCAAAATTTGAACTAACCAGTTCAAATTTTGGCCAAAATTTGAACTTTCCCTCTCAAAGCTGGAAAATCTGGGTTCTTCTTCCTCCTATTACTCAGCAATTCTGTGTCCTCAGGCAGGATGCTTTTCTTTTTCGCGATTCTGTCTTGTTTTTCAGAAAATGAGGTGGTTGGACCTAAACTCTAACTATAGTTCCTTTCAATGTTACCATTCTACAGATATATCACCTGGAAGAGTTTTTTTCTTTTATTTTTTTATTTTTATTTTTATTTTTTAAACAGGGTCTGGCTCTGTCACCCAGGCTGGAGTGCAGTGGTACCATCACAGCTCACTCCAGCCTCAACCTCCTGGGC
>NW_012101612.1:53901-54398 GCF_000951045.1 Mandrillus leucophaeus | reverse complement strand
AAAAATACAAAAAATTAGCTGGGCGTGGTGGCGGGCGCCTGTAGTCCCAGCTACCTGGGAGGCTGAGGCAGGAGAATGGCGTGAACCCGGGAGGTGGAGCTTGCAGCGAGCCGGAGATCGCGCCACTGCACTCCAGCCTGGGCGATAGAGCGAGACTCTATCTCAAGAAAAAAAATTAGCTTCTGGAGCCAAACTCTGTTTCAATTTTGGCTCTACCACTGACCATGTAAACTCAGATGAATTATTTAATCTCTCTGGGCCTCAGTTTCCTCAGCTCTAAAATAGGAATAATACTATGTGCCTCATCGAATTTTTGTGAGGATCAGCTGGGTGCAGTGACTCACACCTGTAATCCCAGCACTTTGGGAGGCCGAGGTGGGCAGATCACGAGGTCAGGAGATCGAGACCATCCTGGCCAACATGGTGAAACACCATCTCTACTAAAAACACAAAAATTTGCTGGGCATGGTGACACGTGCCTGTAGTCCCAGCTACTC
>NW_012101612.1:53329-53851 GCF_000951045.1 Mandrillus leucophaeus | reverse complement strand
CCAATCCACTAACACTTCCAGACTCCTTGATTCTTTCATGGAAAGCCCCAACAATTCTCAGATACAAGAAAACTGAGCGGCAATTTAACATGATGGAAACACGGTAGATCTTTGGGACATGGTTTTAAGCCGGTGTTAGCATTAAATATGGAAGTGATTTAATTAAAATAACAATAAAACATCTCAATACTTATTTTTCAAAAGACCAGGCAGTAATTGTAACTTTTTGGTATACGTACACTTCTATGAGTTTCAGCATGCATAAAGATTTATGTGAATAATGCTATAATAGTAATAAAGAATAATTAAATCACCTTAAAAACTGCCTCCTGCCATCCGTCTATAGTCAGGTATCCTGTCACATCACATTGCCAACCACTGATCCATTTAATGTCCCAAATGTTTTGTCTTTTTTTTAATGTCATATAAGTGCAATTCTGTAATATGTTACTTTTGAGTCTGGCTTCTTGTACTTGGTGTAAGGCCTTTTAAACCTATCCATGTTGTGTGTATCAACAATTT
>NW_012101612.1:0-44369 GCF_000951045.1 Mandrillus leucophaeus | reverse complement strand
TACTCAGCAATTCTGTGTCCTCAGGCAGGATGCTTTTCTTTTTCGCGATTCTGTCTTGTTTTTCAGAAAATGAGGTGGTTGGACCTAAACTCTAACTATAGTTCCTTTCAATGTTACCATTCTACAGATATATCACCTGGAAGAGTTTTTTTCTTTTATTTTTTTATTTTTATTTTTATTTTTTAAACAGGGTCTGGCTCTGTCACCCAGGCTGGAGTGCAGTGGTACCATCACAGCTCACTCCAGCCTCAACCTCCTGGGCTCTAGTGATCCTCTCACTTTAGCCTCCTGAGTAATTGGGACTACAGGTGCGCACCCTCACGCCTGTAAAACATTTTTATTTTGTGTAGAGACAGAGTCTTACTATATTGCCCAGGCAGGCCTTGAACTCCTGGACTCAAGTGATCTTCTCCCCTCAGCCTCCCCAAGTGCTGAGATTACAGATGTGAGCCACCTTGCCCAGCATTTTTGGAAGGATGAAATGAGATTGGACAGGTATTATGAAGCCTATTTTACAGATGGAAAAACTACTACCCATAAATCTTCCTGAAATTTGTTCAAGTTAGTCTTTTCTAAACCTCACGTTTCTGACTAAATGCTAGATATTCTGATTCCTCATTAACTGCTCAATCGTTGATGCTTAAAACAATGCATCCAGAAACAGCTTCAAGTTCTTTTCCTCTAAGGAAGCCCCTGCCTAGATGTGGTCACGGGTCTGAAAGAAGCTGACACGGTGGGTAAACTAGCATGATTGCAGTGTTTCAGCTGAGAAAAAAGGGTGGTTCTTATTCTTGTTTTTGGATTTGTTCTTGCTTTTTTTTCTACCGTGGGATGCTCCCTAACTAACAAGCAGGGGAGGGACTCTATGAAGGGCCACATCAAAGGGCCACATTAAAAAGCAACTTAATATAGTCCATCCAGATGGGACTTCGCTACAGTAACAAATCTTACCTCGCTTATCATTAACACCTCATTTGGAGCAGGCTTTCCTGGTCTTCCTCTCAAGAAGCAATTACACACACATGTGCCCTGCCTTGAAACTGTATCCTAGCTTTGGGTTACCGGGGCACAAGCAAAACCTGGTGGAAAGGGGTTTCTTTCTCATTTATTTGGAATGGGGGATTTGAGTGCTGGTGTCACATGAAAGGTGAAGACATTTTGGAAGGGGCTTTGGTGCCTGAAGAGGAATGGGTGAGAAGGAGAGGGAAGGAGGCTGTTCCGTGGGGGAAATCCAGAACTTAGGCATCCAAATTGGATTCTACAAATCCAGGCAGAGAAATGCCTTTATCTTGAGGGTTGGGATGAGAAATAGCATCGTGTCCTTATAAGGGGTTCTCAGTTCCTGGTCTCCGAGGGTCTCAGGGCACTTTTCTGTAGATAATTACTGTTTGAAAAGGACTGTGAAGTTGTTTCCAGCCTCAGAGGAACAGGTCTGCATCTCCAGCAAGCACTGAGAAATCACATGCTTGTGTTCTACAGAAGGAAGTTTGGCAGAAAAGAATCTCAGGTTGGGCCGGGCATGGTGGTTCACACCTGTAATCCCAGCATTTTGGGAGGCTGAGGTGGGTGGATCCCCTGAGGCCAGGAGTTCGAAACCAGCCTGGCTAACATGGTGAAACCCCATCTCTACTAAAAGTACAAAAATTAGCTGGGTGTGGTGGCAGGTGCCTGTAATCCCAGCTACTCGGGAGGCTGAGGCAAGAGAATCCTTGAACCCAGGAGATTGCAGTGAGCTGAGACTGCGCCACTGTACTCCATCCTGGACAACAAGAGTGAAACTCCAGCTCAAAACCAAAAAAAAAGAATCTCAGGTTGGAAATCAAGACTGGTGGGCACCTCCTCCATACCTCCCTACGCTGCAACTCCCAGTGGTCCATTCATGCTCAACACAAATAAAACAGTTATTATCATTATTTCCATCTTACAGTTGAAGAAACCAAGTTCCAGAAAGTGTAAGCAGCTTATATCTAAAGTGACATTGATTTCAAGCAGCACAATCATGATTTAAATTCAAGCATCTCTGCTGGAGTCCTAACCTGTAGACCTTCCTTTCCCCTGTGCCCCCACCGACCCCCTACCCTGACTCCCCAGAAGCCTGCATCTTCTGGTGCAGGAATTCAAGACCTTTAAGTACCCTGGATACAACAGGACTGAGTAGATTTGGCCCTATCCTGTATAGGAGGTCAAGATAACTCATCTATCAGAAATGAAATTAAGGGAACTTGAGAATGCTTCTTGTTTCTCTAACAAAATGATGGCTTTCAGCCAGTCTCAATGGCTCATGCCTATAATCCCAGCACTTCGGGAAGCCAAGGCAGGAGGATTGCTTGAGGCCAGGAGTTCGAGGTCAGCCTGGGCAACACAGCAAGACCCCACCCCAACGACACAAAAAAAAGTTAGCTGGGCATGGTGGCATACACCTGCAGTCCCAGCTACTTGGGAGGCTGAGGAAGGAGGATTGCTTGAGCCCAGGAGTTCAAGGCTGCAGTGAGCCACGACCGCACCACTGTACTCCAGCCTGGGTGATGAAACGAGACCCTGTCTCTAGAGGAAAAAAAAGAAAATGATGCCTTCCTTTCAGAAAGACATCCATGCCCTCTCTATCCTCACAAGCTGCTCTGTGTACATTTCTCCCCTCATTTACGATTGAGACTTTTTCTTCACATGATGTATGGAAGAGTTCAGATGGTTATAGTCAATATGGGAAGTACACACTGAACAGGGCAGCCTGCTGGGTAAGAGCGTGGGCTCTGGAGTCAGATCCTCTGGGTTTACATCCCAGCTTCCTCATGCAAGGCATTGGATTTTGAGCAAGTTACTTCACCCGTTTGAGCCTCAGTGTCCTCCTCTGTAAAAGGCAGATAATAATAGTGCTGACCTCAAGGGGTTATTCTGAGAATTCAATAACATAAACCACACGAAGGTTTAGCATGCCATGTGGCATAAAGAGCTCAATAAATGTCTGTTGTTACTCTTGTTACATTTCCACAGCAGCACCTAGTATAGTGTCTTGCTCCCAAGTGAATAAGGCAGAAGTCCTGCCCTTAGGTAGCTTACAGTCTAGTGACCAAGATAACATATATCACAGAACCACACATTAGCAGCAAGCTGGGTATGGAAGAGTGATTCTCAAACTTGAGCATGCAGCAGAATCCCCAGGGGACTTGTTAAAACACTGATTTCTGGGCCCCAATCACAAAGTTTTTGTTTCTATACGTCTGGAGTAGGGTCTGAGTGTATGTATGTATATACACACACACACACACACATATATACATATGTGTGTATATATATATATTTGAGATGGAGTCTCACTCTGTCGCCCAGGCTGGAGTGCAGTGCCGCGATCTCGGCTCACTGCAAGCTCTGCCTCCCAGGTTCACACCATTCTCCTGCCTCAGCCTCCTGAGTAGCTGGGACTACAGGCGCCCACCACCATGCCCGGCTAATTTTTTATATTTTTAATAGAGACGGGGGTTTCACCATGTTAGCCAGGATGGTCTCGATCTCCTGACCTCGTGATCTGCCCACCTCGACCTCCCAAAGTGTTGGGATTACAGGCGTGAGCCACCACACCAGGCCGAGAACTTATATTTTTAACAAGTTCCCAGGTGATGCTGCTGATCCAAGGACCACACTTTGAGAATCATTAGTACAGAGACAAGAACAGGCTTCAGGAACACATAGTCCTGAGTTCAAATGCTGCTCCTGCCCCATCATAGCTGCCTGACCTTGAGCAGGCTGATGGAGCTGAGCTCCCATTTCTTCTTGTGCAAGTGTGGTGGGAAGATGAACAAAGAGAATGGATCTAAGCCAGCAGAGAGCATATGAGAAAGCAGGACCTCACATAACATAACTGGAGAAGTTGTACCAGGAGATAGAAGGAGACATTGATCCCAGCTGGGCAGAGGGCTTCAGGGAGGAAGTTGAATTTGAGTAGAGTTCTAAGCAGCTGAGAATCACAAAGATAATAACATAAATACCTTGAAGTCCTTCAGTAACAAACCCAGGAGCATTGAATAAGAAGACTATTAGAAGCATATTTAACTCAATTTTGATTGACTTTGGCCCTTCTCGACCTTGAAATATGAGGGATGGCAAATAGCCAAAACGCACTCCATTCTTTCCACCCATTATCCACATAAAAGACTTCCACATACTGTGGCTTCACGTGACATCAGGATGGGATTTAAATTCCATGCAGCAAAGCACCAGGAACAGTTGTGCTACACCAAAGCTTTGCTTTTCTTTTTTCGTAATTAAAAAATGAGTTACTCCTATTACCCAAGCTGGTTTACCACTGACGCTGCGATCCATTCATTTCACTCACTCATTGTTACAATTCAACACTTCACTCACTTGCCGTTTGAAAATGTTGATGTAAAATGTGGCAGACATTTCCTGAACACACCAAAAATTTGACAACCAGCTCCCGGGAGAGTCATTTCAAATCGCTCAACATATTTGCCCACAACAGAGTCCAGGGCCCTGCATGCATCCCGAGTCTCACTGGTTACAAGTTTCTCCTTCATGGACATTTGCCTGGGTCCTGAAGCCACAGAATATGGAGCAATCTGACGTCTGGCACCTCCTGCAAAGCGAAGATGCAGGCCTGGAAGAGCAGAGCAGGAGAGGAGGGCGTCGGTTTCAGACCTGCCAGTGAAGGAATCTGGGCTTGGGTTGCATAAATTCTGAGTTTCAAGAGGGAGCCAAGTTAGTACAGCTAGAGGGGAGGTCCCTGGATCGAGGGAGCCGTAAGTCTCTTGCCCAGAGCTGAGACTGCAGAAGCCGAGAAAGGAGGATGACAGGAGAGGAGCCCAGGGATAAATGGAAGCAATAAGCAATCTGCATTTCTTCCAGCCCAACAGCCCATTTGGCAGGTCACTGTATCTAGAAATGGTTAGCCTGATTTTGTCCCCCTTCAGGAGCCCTGCAGGGTTTCTCAAGTGATATTTCACAAAGTGCTCCCGAATAACAGGCACTTGGAGCCCCTCTTGTTTCAAAAATCAATATTTTCTCTGTTTCCTTGAGACCACAAACCAGATGTCCACAGGCAGCTACCCGCAACCTCCTCTGAGCTTCCAAACTCTTCTCCACGTTCTCTCTTCCACAGTTTTTCCCTGTCTCCAATGTATCTTCTCCAGTCCCTACTGAAAGTGAGCACACAGATATGTCCTGCCTGTGCGCTTCTCCTCCCCTCTTAGATTTAAACCACAAACCCACTACCTACAACAGGCAGGGCTGAGCAAAAGCATGAGTTGTAGAAGCGGCGGCTGTCAACTTACAACACGCATATGAATCATGCAGGGCTGTCATGAAAACATAGGCTCTGTATTCAGTGGGTCTGGGCTGGAGCCTGAGCTTCTGCATTCAGACACGTTCCCAGGTGACACTGCTGCTGCTGATCTGTGGACCACACTTTGAATAGCACAGCTGTAGCTCATAAGAAATTCATAGAAACCAGATCAGAAGTGCCCTGTTTTTCTGAGATATCCATTGCGACATGAAGAAAAAAAAAATCAAATGTGTGGATTTCATGTTAGTGCTGGTTTAATGCAAATGGATTTTAGTAGTAGCTGTCGTTTTCATGTTGCTTGGGGGTTATGGATGTTACTTTGTTGCATTTCCGGATTATGCTGATAGCAGAGGGGAATTATGTGAAAGGACACCCAGTGTGGTAGGGTGGAAACTTGCACAGAAGTGTGAATATGCAGCTGTTCCCATCACTATCTGTGTGCACTACAAATGCCACTGAACCATTTGAAAAATAGAAAGAAGTCATAACGCCCTGCCTAATCTGACATGGCTGCTTTGAAGGCTGAACTAGACTACATACGAGAAATTTCAACACACTTTCACATGATAAAGTATTGATAACTTCTCACTGGGCTCAGTGGAGTGCAGTATTAGCAAATACGGGATACAAAATCATCTTATAGAGAAAGAACTGCAAACATTTTCACTGGTCACATGTGGCACTGTTTGTCCCACATTGCATTTTAATATACTATCCCATTTTATTTTCCTTCTGGTCTAACAGCAGAAAGACAAGTCCTTGCATTATAATAACAGCCTCCGTGTAAAATATGAAGTGATCAAAGGTCCTGGCTCATTTCCTTTGATTTTTTTTTTTTTTCTGAGATGGAGTCTCACTCTGCTGCCCAGGCTGGAGTGCAGTGGTGCAATCTCGGCTCACTGCAACCTCCGTCTCCCAGGTACAAGCGATTCTCCTCCCTCAGCCTCCCGAGTAGCTGGGATTACAGGCGCCCGCCACCATGCCCAGCTAATTTTTGTATTTTTAGTAGAGATGGGATTTCACCATCTTGGCCAGGCTGGTCTTGAACTCCTGACCTCGTGATCCATCCACCTCGGCCTCCCAAGGTGCTGGGATTACAGGCATGAGCCACTGTGCCCAGCAGCTCATTTTATTAATATGGTAATAATGAGATTTATACAAATCTGCTTATTCAAGCTTGGCCATCTTTCCAGCTGACACATCTCTAGAGACTGGCCCTTCTGGGGAAAAAGAAAAAGAAAAAAGATTCACTTTAGCCTCATGTGAATTCTTTTCTCATAAGAGCCCTTAAGGAAATAACTACCCAAAGTGCCCCAGCCCGCACATCCAAGTGTTCCTCTTTGTTTGGGGGTGGATGGTACACTCTTGAAAACCTCCAGCAGGACTAGAAAGGAGAACATGAAAGGGTTAACGTTTAGACTGGACCATCTGAAAAGGAAGTCCGCCTTAATAAGACTGAAAGTCCAGTCCGAAATTATGTCTCTATGAATGTAATAATCCCTGGATAAGCGTTTGCCAAAGGAACCAAGCTTCTGTGTCCAATTTGTATCACATTTAGACAAGTGATGCTAAAATCCTGGGCCTGTATATTATACAATTACAGAAATGTGATTTTCATTATGCTATTACGGTGCTAGTGGTTATTACGCAGGCCATACTTGCAGCAGATGTTTCTCCTAGCAGCACAGTTGCCGCTGCTGCTGCCTCCTTCAGTGGCCAAAATGTCATCCTCTCCTCTCCTTTTTTCTCAGTGCCACGTTTATCCTGCTAACATAGAGTTGTATCAGGGCTACCAGGAAGTGCTCCTCAGCCTCCTGGATCGTTTTTTGATTGGGTTTGACTTCTGGGAGAAACTGAACTCCTGCAAAGCCCAGCCTGGAAACAGAATTCTCCCTCCCTGTTGTCATTAACCCTTTTCTCGGCAGGCAGCAATTCACACAAATGCAAACCAGATGGGTCAGTCAGAGAGCCTTTGCAAGAGGAAAGTACATTTTTATATGCTCCACATGGAAAATGAATAGGAGGTGTGTTTCATGCATTCGTCTTCTGTTCTGGGAAATCTGCATTGATCATTATGTGATAGTGAATTGGCTGGAGGCTCGTACCTGGTGGGGGAAGAGGTCTTCACCCGTCTTGGATAAAGCTGACCCCACGGATGATCCTAACAGCCTTTGGAACCCAGATGTCACAGGTCAGACCAGGTCGGCCACAAATCAAAACTGTGGTTGATAATATCAGTCTAATGACTCAGCAACTATTTTTTTGTGTGTATTCAGTACAGAAGGGTCAACAGGTTTCAGAGAAGGTTCAGCGCCAGAATTTCAGGACAAGGTCAGAAAATATTACCTTCTCAGACTGAAGCTAATAAGAAGGAACGTGAAATTGGAGCAATTAGCCATCAGTAGGGGAAAACTGCCTCTTGGCAATGTGTTACAGATAAGATTGAGATGTTCCCTCAGTCTCCACCCAGAAGCCATGTTGTCTCCGTAGCCATTTAAGAAGCGTGAAATTGGCCGGGCGCGGTGGCTCACACCAGTATTCCTAGCACTTTGGGAGGCCAAGCTGGGTGGATCACCTGAGGTCAGGAGTTCGAGACCAGCCTGAACATGGCAAAATCCTGTCTCTACTAAAAATACAAAAAAATAAGCCAGGCGTGGTGGCGGACGCCTGTAATTCCAGCAACTTAGGAGGCTGAGGCAGGAAAATCACTTGAACACAGGAGGCAGAAATTGCAGTAAGCCGAGATTGCCCCATTGCACTCCAGCCTGGGCAACAAAAGCAAAACTCCATCTCAAAAAAAAAAAAAAAAAAAAAAAAAGAAGAAGAAGAAGAGAAAGAATAGTGAAATTTAAGAAATACAAGGCATCTATTATTACGAAGTTCTCAGAAACGAGGGGTGGAGCTGCCCTTGGCAGACAGGTCCTGAGAGAAGCATCTAGAAAGGGCAATTCTAGTGACCCCACCTTGAAGGAAATAATGCCTAGAACAACCAATGCCCTTTGATAAATTCTGTACTTAGTAAGCAAACTTCCCCTGCTGACCAAGACCAGTTACCCCACCCAAAATGGTTCTCTTGGTGAACTAATACATTAACTTTCCAATAGGTGAGGCTTGAATTTGAGGAACAAATTCACACTAAGTAAGTCTGAATGTCCCTGAGTGATATGATTGGGATGTTGGTCTCCTCCAAATCTCATGTTGAAATATGACTCTCAGTGATGGAGGTGGAGCCTGGCGGGAGGTGATTGGGTCATAGGGATAGATACCTCATGAATGGCTTGGCACCATCCCTTTGGTGATAAGTGAGTTTTCACTCAGTTAGTTCACACAAGATCTGGTTATTTAAAAGTGTGTGGCCCCTCCCCTCCTTCTCTCTTTTTTCTCCTTCTCCCCCCTCACTCCTCTCTCTCTTGCTCCATCTTTCACCATGTGACATGTAGGCTCCCCTTTGCCTTCCACCACGATGGGAAGCCTCCTGAGACCTCACCGGAAGCAGATACTGGCACCATACTTTGTGTACAGCCTGCAGAACCATAAGCCAATTAAACCTCTTTTCTTTATAAACTACTCAGTCTCAGGTGTTTCTTGATAGCAGGGTGAGAACGCACTAATACACTGGGTAAATTCATAAAAGTGAATCCCGAACCAGTATGAATCATACCAAAAGTCAGACAGCTTCATTCATTCATTCACACATGTATTTGATGAAATTGTAATACATGACATCTCTGTCTTGGATATTGTGTTAGGCACGGAGATGCTAAGGCAAATTGCAATATTCCTGCGCTTAAGAAGCTTCCAGTGCGTTACAGAGTATTTTTTACAGTGTGGCCGATAAAGAGTTATAAAATTAGTCACAAACAGCATTGTAAAAAATATAAATATAATAGAACAAAAAAAAATAAGAATAGGAACTGTTAGTGTTTTCTCACTTTTACCTCAACAGCAACAACTAATTCTTAAAGTCTCCAAACCAATTTGATGTCCAACCACTCAATTCGATTCCGACACTAACGACCTGGAGTCAGCACTGGCCCCACAGGTTAAAGGCTCAGCCCCACGAGACTACCCCCTACTTCAGACGCCAACAACAAATGGGGTCTCCAGGCTACCTGGACTGATAAGACCCTGAAACATAGGATGTGGACCTAGCAGGCTGGACCCAACATGGCACTGGCTTTGACCTAGTTTCTCCTAGGACCTTATTATACACTCATTAACATACTCAACACACCTCCACTAGCGCCATGACAGTTCCTAGAACACCCATATTTGGTGTAAAACTGGGTGGCACCACAGTTCCAAGAAATCTCCTTTTTTCAGGAACTTTCACGAATATTCCACCTCCTGTTAAAGAAACCCATAAAAGTAACAACCCCAAAGTCCCTTGCATGTAACTTTCTTGGGTACGCAATGAGTGTGTCCTTTTTGCTTTGCAATAAATCTCCATTCTTTCACTATTTTCCAACTCGTCCTTGAATTCCTTCTCATAACGGTGTCAAAAGTCTGGACAGTGGCTGGAGCTGAGGTCCCATCGGCATTTGGTGACCTCCCTCAGCCCACCAGAATCTTGATTATTTGCTAGAATGAGTCACAGAACTCAGGAAAATGCTATACTTACTATTCCAGTCTATTATCAGGGAAGCCAATGAAGAGACAGATGAAGTATAGAAGGTCAGGTCAGGAAGGACCCAGGGCTCAGAAGCCTCTGTCTCTGTAGAGCGTCACCCTCCCCGTACATAGATGTGTTCACCAACAAGAGAACTCCCCTAACCCTTGCAGCTCTGTGTTTTATAGAGAGGTTTCATTATGTGGGCATAATTGATTAAATCACTGTTCACTGGTGATTGATCTCAATCTCTAGCCCTTCTTTGCTCTCTTGGAGGCTGGGGATTGCAGCTGAAAAGTCCAACTCTTTAATTGTACCACTAGCCCTTATTCTAAAGCTATCTTATACTTCACCCCAAGAGTCACCTTGTTAGCATACAAAAGACATTCCTATTGCTCAGGAAATTCCAAGGGTTTTAGGAGTTCTGTGTCAAGAACCAATAACAAAGAGAAAACATTTTTTATGATAACACTTCAGTTGGACAAGGTAGGAATTAGTGTTATTTTGTGGAAGTTTTGTTCTCAATTGTTCATATATGTGTTTGTGCATCTTCCTTCCGGTTCCTGATATAAAAGATGTTTCTTACTGTGGGTTGTGGTAAAAACATTTGAAAATCTAGCAGCTAGACATGCCTGCCTCCCAGATTGCCCTGTAAAGTCTGACTTGTTCACTGTTAAAAAAAAAAATAATAAATAAAAATAAAAAAATAACTTTAGACAAATTAAATGGACAGAGTTTAACTGGGCAAAGCACGATTCGCAAATTGGGCAACGCTTTCCTCTCCCAACCAGAATAGGTTCAGAGAGACTCAGCGCTGCTCTGTGGTCGGAGAGGATTTATGGACAGAAAAAGGAAAACGATGTACAGAAAATGGAAGTGAGGTACAGCGGCAGCTAAATCAGTTACAGCTTAGCCTCTGCCGTATTTGAACAGGGTTTGAACAGTTGGCTGCCTGTGATTGCCCAAAATTCCATGATTGGCACAAGAATAGGACACAACCTGTTTATACATCCACTTAGGTTCCAGTTCACTATGTAGGGAGCAACTTGGAGACTGAATGTAAAATATATGCAAGAAGACAACTTTAGGGTAAGCTTAACGTAACAGCACTACACTGGTGCTTCAGGAGGCCTGGTGGATGACATTTCTCCAATCCTTCAACTCCTCTTTCTGGATCTTCATTCCCCAGCTCCTCCTACAATGTGTAGGATCTAATTCCTATAATAAATCTCATGTTCCATGTGTTTTCTTAAAAGAAGTTTGGAAAACACCTTTCTGGAGGAGACATTATACAGTATTGTAACGATTTGTGTCTGTGTGCAAGGACTTCACAAAAACATGTAAAACATAAAAAGAAAGGCCAGACAAGTGACTTTAACAAGCAGGAAAAGCTTCTTATAAGAGGTAACATTGAACTGAACCTTGAGTGATGAGCATACACCCATGAGACAACAGCTCTCAGAACAACAAATCTGCTTTTCTCTCTCCCGCTAAGTATAATCACTTCACTTCCATCCTGAGTCTATTCTGCATTTATCACTTGAAAATTCAGCCAAAAATTCATCCAACTAATATGAAGTCAGCCGATTCAGTTGCATGCCTGCATCCGTGTGTTGTTTCTGGTGAAACTGTCCAGGGAAGATGCCCCAAAGCCCAGGCACCCAGAGCCTACCTAAGACAGAGGTTAGACCAGGACAACAGAAAACCTATTCCCCAAATTACAGACTTTAAAAGGTGAAACTTACTTATTTCTTGTAGGGCTATAAGTGCACTGACCATAAAGAGAGGAGGCCAGATGTCTTATTGGGTTCCCTGGAAACAGATTCTGGAATGAGTTGTGTATAGAAAGTTCACTGTGGAAAAGACACCAGTAAGGAAAGAGGGAAGGCAGGAACTGGCAGAGGGGAAAACTGACCCACAGTGCAGCTGCAACTGAGGCCTCAGCCAGCACAACAGGGAGTTCTGCAGTTGGAGTAACTCTTCAGAGATGCCTCCAGTGGAGGTAAGAGGGCTGAACTTTTGTAATCTCGTTGTAGCCAGTTATTGACTTTGGGCTGAACCTTGAGATGGCATGTGACCTGGGGTAAAGCAGTTCCCTGTAGCCATGGACAACTCTCAGTGATGACCATGACTGTGAGCCCTCATACCTATGAACGATATTCCTAAAAGCTAGGAAATGGGTGTGTGAGCCTTGAAAAGGGCATCTGGTACAGCCCACCAGGATCTAACACAACCCTATATTCTGGTTAACTGGCTTTCCGGTTACTGGCCTGGAACGCGTATGAGCTATAAAGACGTTTGTCAAGGTTTGATTAAGTCTATGTGACTGTGTGACTCCTTTGTTGTAAGTACACAGAATTTAAAACAACATTAAGAGGAGAAACAGTCTGAAAGACAGGGGCAGACCCAGTCCTCTGACAAAAGAGATATTTCCAAGGCCAATCTAGAAACAGGACAGCAGACCTCTAAAATTACCAGATTCAAAAGACTGTATGAAGAGCCATCTGTCATTTTTGGATGGCCAGAGATGATTTTTTTCTGGTGATAATGCAGTCCCTATTTTGCTTCAGGAGGCCATTTCTTTCTTGCCATCAGTCTATAAGGTTAGGATGGGCTGGCCCTTTCCCTTCATTCTGTAGGTGGGCAAGGAAACCATGTTGGCAAATAAGAAGTCCCCCTACTTCTGGGATTGGCTCAGAGTTGGGCATACGATCCAAACTAGCCAATCAAAGCTAATGAGCCTCATCCCCAAGACTTTTATTGGAACCTTTGTGAACAAGACATTCCCTTTCTGGCAGGGATTGTAAGATAATAGACCATCTGCCTGGAGCTTCCAATATCCATCTGCTCCCTCCTGGGTAGAGTCCATCTGAGAATTAGACCAACAAAGAGGAGCGTGGAACTCAGACAAATTCCTGGTGATATCTTTTGAACATTTGTGTTGCTATAAAGGAATATCTGAGGCTGAGTAATTTTAAAACAAAGAGGTTTATTTGACTCGTGGTTCTGCAGGCTGTACAAGAAGAATGGCACCAGTATTTGCTGCTGGTGAGGGCCTCAGGCTGCTTCCATTTATGCTGAAAGGTGAAGGGGAGCCAGTGTGTGCAGAAATCACATGGTGAGAGAGGAACCGAGAGAAGGGTGAGGTGCCAGTCTCTTTTTATCAACCAGCTCTTGAAGGAACCAGTTGAGCGACAACTCACTCATTACCACCAGATGGCACCAAGCCATTCATGAGGGACCTGCCCCCATGACCCAAACACCTCCTACCAGGCCCCACCTCCAACACTGGAGATCAAATTTCAACATGAGGTTAGGAGGGTCCAACTTCCAAACTATAGCAAGTGCCTAGGTATTGTCATCACTGAAGATTCCCTACCAAGTCTGCCTCTGGCCCTCAAACTTCATTGAGCTAGTAGCTATTCTTTTTCGCTGAAGCCTGTAAGTTGTTCTTTTCATTCGGAAAAGATTTCAAACCAACACCATGTGACACCTGAAAGGGAGTAGATGGTCTTACGAGTTCTCTCCCAACCTCTCCAGTCTCATCCATCCAACCTTTTCACCCTTCATATGCACAATTGTCCTACTCCTCAGGGTGAAGTGGGGGTGGAGGAAGAGCCTGCAATTTCATCAAGAAGCCAGTAGTGACCTAGGAAGCATTTATGAAAAAGTGGAGATTTGAATGTGGCTTTTAAAAATAGTCAGAGTAGGCTGGGCACGATGGCTCATATTTATAATCCTAGCACTTCAGGAGGCCAAGACAGGTGGATCACCTGGGGTCAGGAGTTAGAGACCAGCCTGGCCAACATAGCGAAACCCTATCTCTACTAAAACTACAAAAACTGGGTGGGTGTGGTGGCACATGCCTGTAATCCCAGCTACTTGGAGGCTGAAGAAGGAGTATCGCTTGAACCTGGGAGGTAGAGGTCGCAGTGAGCTGAGATCATTCTACTGCACTCCAGCCTGGGCAACAGAGCAAAACTTCACCTCAAACCAAACCGAACAAAACAAAAATAATAAAAATAATCAAGGTAGACACAGAGAGGAAATAGAGAGGAAATAAAGTGTGTGAGAACTCTAGGGAAGGAAAAACTTTTCTTCTACCCTTTTAGGTTCTGTGGTTGGACCCGAGAATTAAGTTGATAAAACACAGATTATCAGGGGAAAAGCATACACATTTTATTTGATATTAATATTTTGTGTGTGTGTGTTTTTTTTTCTGAGACAGACTCTTGCCTTGTTGCTCAGGATGGAGTGCAGTGGAGTGATCTTGGCTCACTGCAACTTTCACCTCCTGGGTTCAAGCAATTCTTCTCCCTCAACCTCTCAAGTAGCTGGAACTACAGATATACGCCACCGTGCCTGGTTAATTTTTTTGCATTTTTAGTAAAGATGGGGTTTTGCCATGCTGGCCAGGCTGGTCTCGAAATCCTGACCTCAGGTGATCTGCCCACCTTGGCCTTCCAAAATGCTGTAATTACAGGTGTGAGTCACTACACCCCGCCTGATATTAATATCTTTATGTGTACATAGAGACCTTCATATACAAAAAAAAAAAAAAAAAAAAAAATGAGGATCCAAAGAAATCATTAGGCATGAGAGTTTATATACCATTTTAACAATAAACTGTGGAGAACTATCAAGGCAAAGGAAAAAGGGTTTGGGCTAGGAGCAGTAAACGGGGAAAGTGACTAGGAAATATATGGGGGTAACTAATAAAAAGCAAGGGTTATTTTAGTATATTTCTTTGTACAGATTCATCTTGCCATCAGCTCTTCATCTCCGGTGATGAGAATGTTCTCCTCTTCTTAGTACATTAAGGGCATTCTTCATGGGAAATTTATGTCCTGTTTTTAAGTAAGAAGGTCAGCACCTGCTGTTTGTCAACTGCCTTTGACTCAAGATGATCAATAGGCCTAAGTGGTACATTTGGGTCTGTTCTGATTCTTTTCACAAGCAATGAGGAAACTGTCTGGTCCCAAATGTATGGCTAAGGAAACATGGAGAGAGGCAGTCTGATATGTGCAGTGACTCGCAGGAGGATATGTCCAGTGACTCGCAGGAGGAAGGCCAGTATTAGCCTCCTTCAGCTGAATCCCTGCTCCAACATAGTTGCTACATGACCTGGGAAAGCTCCTTAGGCTTCTGGTGTTTCAGTTTTCTCAGTGACAAAACAGGAATAAAAATGACATTTACTTCATATAATCGCTGTGAGGATTAAGTGAGTTAAGGGTATATAAAGTGCTCAGAAAAGTGTCTAGCACATATGAGATGAAGCACATATTAGCTGGTCCTATTTTTACTTGAACAGGAAGAAAACCTCCTTGTGTTGTGAAGTTGAAGCAGAAAAGCAGATGTGGCTGAGAAGATAAATGTGGCCCCCTGATGGGAAGTCTGATCTGGAAAGGTTGGCTATCAGCTTGGATGTTTTTCCTGGGCTGTGTAATTGTGGTGGGCTCAACAATCCCTTCCCTTTCTTCTACAGGTGTCCACATCCTAATCCCCAGAACCTATGAATACATGGCAAAAGGAATTCTGCAGATGTGGTTGACTTAAGGATCTTGCTATGAGGAGATAATCCTGGATTATCCAAATGGGCCCACTCTAATCATAGGGGTCCTTAGAAGAGGGAGGCAGGAGAGTTCAGAGTCAGAGAGGGAGAGGTGATGGAAGCAAACTGAAGGGATGCAGGGCCATGAGTCAGGGAATGCTGGCAGCATCTACAAGGTGGAAAAGTCAAGGAAACAGATTCTCTCTTAAAGTTTTTGGAAGGAAGGTAGCCCTGCCAACCCACTTTAGTCTTTTGACATCCAGAACTGTAAGTGAATATGTTTGTATTGAGCTAACTGTTGTGGCAGTTTTCTCTGGCAGCAATGGGGCACTAATACAGTGAGCATGCAGAAAAGTTAGGTTTAAGTCAAAAGTGGCAAGGTCACCTGGGACCAGGAGGGGATGACAGGGGACTGCCTGGGAAGGGACACAGAGAATCATCCCAGGGGGAGGAAATCTTCTATCTCCTAATGGTGGTAGTGCTTACTCAGGCGTATGCCTCTGACAGAACTCATCCATTGCACTTAAAGTGGATGCATTCGTGTGTGGGAACGATACCTCAATAAACTTGACAGCAATTGTTTAAAAAAAAAAAAACACTATTTTCAACTTCTAAATTCTCTAATCCTCCCTATTAAAGAGAAAGGCAAGAATGCTAGATTTCCATTTTTATTAAGGAATCAGATCCAATGCCCTCACTTTATGGATCTGCAAATGTTACCAAAATGCCAGGGTTTCTGTCTAGGTCCCATTGCTCACTGCACAGAAAGCCAATTACTGAGACAACAAGTATTGCCAACTGGAGAAGACTTTAATCACCTGCAACAGCCAAGGAGAATGGGAGATCAGCCTCAAATCTGTCTCTCCAACAAACCAAAATTGGAGGGAAACTAAAATGGCAGGGAAGATGGGAAAACAGGAACTAGGGAGGAATAAGGAAGCAATCAGAATGGATGAGGGGCCTGCCATCTCATTATCTGGATGCATTGATTTGAGGAGTTTTAGTCCCTTGCTTTATGGTTGGTTTCTTGAGGAGGAACTAAAATGAGACAAATGGAAATTTCAACAACAGGAGGGTCAATTTCTCTGTTTATTCAAAAAAAAGTCAAAAATATTAGTTCTATAAGGAAATTGGGCCTGTTTCAGAAACAGAGTCTCAGAGAGATGAACAGACTTGTCCCAAATCATATCTAGGTTCTGCCCTAACAGAGACAAGAGCTGAAGGATCTGACTCCCATCCAGGGCTCTTTCCCCACATGACTCTGCCTCTCTCCTTCACCTAATGCTGGGACACCCAGAAAAGTACAGGGAGGTGAACCTGCAATGTCCTGCAGTGGCATCCTCCCCGCTATTCTGTGAAACCAGAATCTTCCTGGTCCACATGTTCTCTCCCAAAGTGCTGAGACATCCCCCTTTCTATTTCCAAAAAGAACAGGGATCAAAGCAGCCCTTCCCTATCTCCATGATGTGTTTTGGCTGTGTGCCCACCCGAATCTCATCTTGAATTGTACTTCCATAATTCCCAACTGTTGTGGGAGCAACCCAGTGGGAGATCATTTGAAGCACAGGGACGGATTCCCCCATGCTGTTATTGTGGTAGTGGATAAGTCTCACGAGGTCTGATTATTTTATCAGGGGTTTCCGCCTTTGCATCTCCTCATTTTCTCCTGCCACCACCATGTAAGACGTGCCTTTTGCCTCCCGCCATGATTCTGAGGCCTCCCCAGTCATGTGGAACTGTAATTCCAATTAAATCTCTTTTTCTTCCCAGTCTCACGTATGTCTGTCTTTATCAGCAGGGTGAAAACGGACTAATACACTCCCCACTGCCAAGCACTCTCAGCATGCAGCACCCAGTGGAGGGCAGAACAGTTACAAAGATTAAAGTGATTTCCCCTCATGAAATTCCATTTTCCCTAAGTTAGGGAGGCACCTTGCTTATCCCATCCCTGAGTACTTTACCCTTTACCCACTGACTCAGCTCCTGGCTGCAAAGGGATCCCACCAGACACATCATTAGGTACATCTGGCCACCACTAAAGTACTGGAGAGTCCTAACCTCTTGGAGGACTATTATTTCTGCCATCTGGAAAATTCACCCCACCCTCTCTTACTTTGCAGAGCCCACTTCACAGAGATCCCAAAGCCCTTTCGTGCATGCTATTCCACTTACTCAAACAACAATCTCAAGAGGCAAACATCCACCTTTTAATTTTGCAGACAGACAGACAGGGACAGTTTGAAACAGAGAAGGTAGAGATAGGAAGTCAGGTGATGGAGGACTTCCACAGGCCCAGACTCTGCAGGCCAAATACCCTACTCAGGTTCCCACAAAGCTCTCGCCACCTCGAGTGCTGTGCTAGAAGCTTGGAACCTTCCCAGCTTCCATGGAGAGAAGGATGGGAGGCCTGGATCCCCATTATTCTTGGAGCCTCCCACTATGCAAATGCGACCTCCCAGAGCACATTCACATCTGTTGGCACATTTAGTGCCCTTGGCAAGGAAGGCATCTAACATGCAATGAGGGCTGAATTCCTTTTGGATGATGATTTTCTCTATGTCAAGGTGACTTTCTCAGCAGAAGGCTATGAGCTTTCCCCAGGAAAGCAGACATGGCAGGTGGACAAAGATTACCTGGAAATAGAATTTAAAGATTCTGATGTGTCTTTTTCACAGATTTCAGAAATTTCTAGAGTTGAAAGGGGTCTTAGTCATTCCTTTGACAAACTTTAGGTACATCATGCAAGGGTACTAAGGGGACATGGGATATGTCCCTCAGAACCAATTCATGCCACCACCACCAAGATACTCCTCTGAGCAAATTCTAATGCAGTGGCAGCGGTGTGGAAGGAGACAGGCAGTATGCATCTCTGCTGCTTGCAGGCTGATTCCAATCTACTGAATGAAATACGATTAACACCTTGACCTTTCTGGAGTCCAGATGCAGAGACCTTGAGTGCTCCTTGCAACTTTAAGGATATATGATATATACAATTAACACCTTGACCTTTCTGGAGTCCAGATCCAGAGACCTTGAGTGCTCCTTGCAACTTTAAGGATATATGATATATTCTTAATGTGTATATGATTATATTGCCCTTAGATAATGCCTATCCTTGTTACGGCGCCATCACACTCCTCAGCCTCCCATTCTCCAGAAGCCAGCTCACTGTCTTTTGGCTTCTAAGCAGCAAATCATTAAGTCAAAGATCCAAAAGGAAGAGTTGTTGCCCAGAATCTTTAAAGTGTCTTTTGACAAAGCAAAGGATGGGATCAGGAGTTAGGCAGCATCAAGAAATAAAACACAGTGCTTTTTTTTTTTTTTTTTTTTTTTTGCTTTGTACTTGAAAGCAAGACTCCCAACTATGAGTTCCAGCATCAGGGCAGAATGCATGAGACCTGTTCTCTAAGTGCTATTGCTTTCCATCAGGAGTCCGCACCCTGTGGTCTGATCACCTGGGAACTTGCTAGAAAGACAATTTCTGGGGTCCTACCCATTCCTATTGAATCAGAAACGTTGGGGGTGGGACCCAGTAATCTGCATTTTTTTTAAAATGGAGTCTCCCTCTGTCACCCAGACTGGAGTGCAGTGGCATGATCTCAGCTCACTGCAACTTCCGCCTCCCAGGTTCAAGTGATTCTCCTGTCTCAGCCTCCCGAGTAGCTGGGATTACAGGCACCCACTACCATGCCCAGCTAATTTTTGTATTTTTAGTAGAGACAAAGTTTCACCACGTTGGCCAGGCTGGTCTTGAACTCCTGACTTTGTGATCCACCCACGCTGGCCTCCCAAAGTGCTGGGATTACAGGCATGAGCCACCGCACCCGGCCACAGTCTGCATTTTAACAAGCATTGGGGTACTCACTCAGTTTGAGAAACCCATTTTTCAGCCTTGCCTTTCCCCTTCCTGAGTTATAGGCCCTTTGAGAATCTGACTCAGGCTAGCAGCTCTCTCCAAGAAAAATGCACAAGCAAACACTTTTGCACACAATTTCGAGGGGGCTCAAAGACCACCATGAAGCTCATTCAGAAAAAAAGCCCTAAGGCTCTGGAGACCCTGGCTGAGAAGGCCCATTCTCACGATGGAATCATATATCCTTAAAGTTGCAAGGAGCACTCGAAGTCTCTGTTTCTGGACTCCAGACAGGTCAAGATGTTAATCATATTTCATTCAATCGGTTGGAATCAGCCTGCAAGTTCACACCAGCAAAGCAGGTGTTCAAGCCTGTCACTGTCATCACCCCCCAACCAAGTCCCGAACAACCGTTTCAACATTACCCCCATCTGCCCCCAACTTCAATTTCACTGATTTCCGGAAGAGAAAGGCCAAAAACCGCCATCAGGGTGGCACTCTAAACGTTTCATAACAATTTTTTTTGTTGTTGTTGTTGTAAATCAAAAGCCAAATTTAAGAAGGGAGCAAGGAAGGAAGTTGGTTCCGGCTGCTGTTACAGAAAAACAGAGTGAAGCAACTCACATCCACCACTAGGTGGCGGACACTGACACAAAGGCGCCATTAAAGGGCCCAAATTTGCCTTCATGCCTAAGCTTTTTGGCCCATAAAGTGTTAGTAAATATTTTCAGGAAATTTCACACAAAATCTAGTTCTCAGCTTCCATTGCAAAACAGTTCCAAGATCTGATACCGTCTGAGCCTGCATTTTACAGAGCCACCATTGCCTGGCCCAAGATGGAGCACCACCCCCCTCAGATGGAGCACGGAGACTTGGCTTGCTCTGATCCTCTGGATCACCCATATCACCTTCCTGGCCCCTGCAGGCGGTAAACTTTGCCACTCCAATAGTCCAAAGCCACCTAAGACATCCGCAGGTGAGGGATGTGCGTGGTTTGTAGTCAAAGATGGACTCAGAGCAGCAAAGTGAAAAGCGAGAGCTGCCTGCATTTTTCTGCTCTAACATTTCCCCCTTGACTCTTGTCTCTTTGCCCCTTCCCTCCTTGGTTTTATGGTATGCATCCTTGTTTCATCTTTCACGCCCAAGACTGGGTGAGGTACCTCTTCCACGTGCCCCACAGCACACGATTGCTTCCCTAGCATAGGGCTTACCACGTGCCCAGTTTTTTCACTGTCTCTCCTATTGGTTTGTAAATTCTGTGAGGGCAGAAACCAAGACGATCTTGTCCACTATCGAAATGTTTAGCCCAGTACCTCGCTCTTCAAAGGAATTCAACAAGCAAGAAAGGAAAAAAGAAAGGGAGGAAGGAGTGGAGGGGAGAAGGGAGGAAAGGAGCCGGGGAGGAACAGAAGGAAGGAAGGAGGGAAGGGAAAGGAAGGGAGGAAGACATTACCAATCGAGCACAGCATTCTTGCTCTTGAGCCTGGACCCTGAGACCTTCTCAAAACAATACTCCAAGCAGCTACCTCAGCCTGAGTTGGCACAGGAGATGCAAAATACTTTCTGCCTGATAGCTTGGGAAGAAGCTGTTTGGGAAGGGATTCCAGTAAGGAAATGACTGCCCTGCTTAAACCTTGGACCGGAATGTGTCAGGGGAGATGGGCAAATCCGTGTTGTTCTGGCAGGAACCAAACCCAACAGAAAAAGAGAAGGGAAGGAGAGGCAGCTATTCAGCAAACAGAACATAGGCTGTCAAGAAAAGGCTTGGTTAACTTCAGGCTATAGGTCACAGGGGTGCAGTTGACTCAGGGATTTTACGGATGTATCTAAGTCATGTATCTCAGAGAAGCTTTCTGAGAACAAAGCCCCATGCTGGTAGGAACCCTTCCCGCTCTTGGGCAACTCAACTGCAAACCAGATGGAGAGGTGGATTGGGACACTTTTCAGAAATCTTAGCCCATGGAGGAAAAACATGAGTGTACACTGCCCCCTAGTGTTCACTGTTGGTAACATGCTGAGGCTCGGGAAATCATAAAAACCATAAATGTCTAATGAACAGATGCAAGAGAAGATAAAAACTACAATGATTTTATTTTAGCTTTTTTCAGTTAACTGAAACACATACTCACATGCTTATATATAAAGCATTGAGAAAAAGCCATAGCCAAGGAGGAGAGTCAAATCTCTAAAGATTCCAAACCAGACACTGCTGGCCAAGAACGAATGGATGAATTGGGAATTCAATTCAGGCCCCTTGGATCCCATCCAGATGTTCAAGCAGCTGGTCACACCAAGTCCCTTCCAGTCAATTACTTTTCTTGATGTTTCTAATCAACAGCATTATATATGTGATGCTATAAACTTTTATATTTAATATTAGCTCATAACTCAGGATCCCAAACCAGATGTTTTGGGTGAGAAAGAAATTGATGACTTATCAGGAGATTGAACCCAGGCCACTGGCTGCTCTCCAGGCATTCTACCAGCTGAGCTGCAAAGCAGGGTGGTTGCTACCAGCTCCCTTTAGTTATGAGGAGAGAGACAGGGGTGGGTAGAATATGAACATAAAGCCGCATTCCAGAAAAGCTTCCAAGAATTCTTTTTCTCTTATAAAACAGGAGCCTGTAGCATTGTCTTGAGTCAGTAATGGTCAGGTATACTCAAAGCTTTGCGCTCATCTCCCTTCCTTTATGACATTATGGAGGCGCAGGGAAGCAGGGACGGAAGGGAAAAGAAAGTAAAATATATGGCCAGGAAAGGAGATATGCTGACATGATCGATTGTCACCAACGAGGCGGGGTAATGTCTTAAAAAATATTAACCAATTTTTTCTTCCCAGAAAAGTCCTCCTGTGCCCTTCCCTCACCAAACAGCTAGGCCCACTCTCGGGAGGGACTAGGCAGAAGAGAGAGCTGAGAACAAAGACGTCTTCCAGGATTTGGTTTCAAAAACCTAAGCCCCTGAGGAAATGAAGAGGACAAAAAGTCTGAGTGAAAGCCAAGGAAGGAGAAGAGAAACTCCTGCTCATTAGCTCTCTTGAAAAACATCTCCCGATTTGTGGAGCAGGGATCGGAGAGATCGGCGGGTCCCAGAGACATGGGCCTTGTGTCCAGCCAACTTCCTGGGTTAGAGGCCCAAGGAGGTAGCTGACCCCACACAGGGCAAAGCTGTGCACTGTGTCTGCCAGATGGGACCACAGTAATTCCAAACAAGATAAGCTATGAAAAGCACCTAGCAGGATGCCGAGTACACAGTAAGTGCTCAGTGATTTGCAACTGTTACTGCTTTTATGAGGGCACTCAATTTTCCAGTGCTTTTAAAATCACCAAAGCCAAGTTCACCGTGGCGGGCGGAGGTACGCTTCCTCATCAAGGGACAGCCAGCATCCACCACGCTTGCTCTTTCTACCCCTACCCCTCCTTGCGACATCAAACGAGACCACTTTTAACTCAGTTTCTTAGAAGTAACCAACGTCAACCAATAGTGTGATGGTTCATTCTGTCAACTTGGCTAGGCCGTGGTAGCCAGGTATTTGGTTAAACATTACTCTAGATGTTTCTGTGAGAGATCTGTTAGGTGATATTAACATTTAAATCAGTGGACATTGGGTAAAGCAGAGGACTCACTGCAGTGTGGGTGGGGCTCATCCAATCAGCTGAAGGCTTTCAAGAAAAGACTGACCTTCCCAAAGGAAAAAGGAATGTTGACAGCAGGCTATCCTCAGCATTGAATAGCAACTCTTCACTGAGTCTCCAGCCTGCTGGCCTACCCTGCAGATTTTGAACTTGTCTATCTGTACAATCACTGTAACCAATTCCTTAAAATATTTATTAAAAGATTTCTATGTATCTGGCTGGGCACAGTGGCTCACGCCTGTAATCCCAGCATTTTGAAAAGCTGAAGCGGGTGGATCACCTGAGATCAGGAGTTTGAGACCAGCCTGGCCAACATGGTGAAACCCCTAAAAATACAAAAATTAGCCAGGCATGGTGGTACATGCCTGTAATCCCAGCTACTCGGGAGGCTGAGGCAGGAGAATCGCTGGAACCCAGGAGGCGGAGGTTGTAGTGAGCCAAGATCGCGCTGCTGCACTCCAGCCTGGGCAACAAAGCAAGGCTCCGTCTCAAAAAATAACAAACAAACAAATAAATAAATAACGAAAGATTTATATTTATATTTATATTTATCTATCATCTATGTTTCTAGGTATATTTAAATCTATCATCTATTTACCTCTATCTAGATAGATGATACCGAAATCTATCATCTATTTAGTCTATGTATCTATCGTTTCATCTTCACATCCTATCTGTTTCTCTGGAGAACCCTCACTAACAGCAGAAGGACTCCACAAAAATGTCATAGAATCCACACAAATATGTCTTTCCTCATGGCCCTATCACTACACTGCTAGACTGAAAGGTGAATATTGGATGTGTAGTGGTCAAGTATTGCCAAGGTAACTATCTCTTTAGGATGCAATGTCTTCATCTAGATAGCTGGGAGATGAGATTACACAAAGAATGGCAAATAGATTTCATTTACATGCCATCTTCAGTCCATGAGTAGTGGTTTCCAGAAACACTGTGTTGATTTGTTCCGTCTATGGCAAAAATTAGAAATAAATAAATGGGCTGGGTGCAGTGGATCACGTCTGTAATCCCAACACTTTGGGAGCCCAAGGCGGGCAGATCACCTGAGGTCAGGAATTCAAGACCAGCCTGGCCAACATGGCGAAACCCTATCTCTACTAAAACTACAAAAATTAGTCAGGCATGGTGGGGGCTGCCTGCTCTCCCAGCTGCTTGGGAGGCTGAGGCAGGAGAATGGCTTGAACCTGGAAGGTGGAGGGGGCAGTGAGCCAAGATCACGCCACCAGACTCCAGTCTGGGCAACAGAGTGAGACTCCATCTCAAAAAAAATAAAATAAGAAGAAATAACACTGTGTTGAGAAGGATGCTGAGGTGCTGTGTGAAGTGGGGATGGGCGTGGGGAAGGAAGGGTGCCATTACCCGTAGCTAACCATGCAGAGTGGGGGTGATTTGCCCACCTGTGCTCATATGAAATCTGACGTCTCAGCAGCATTTGCCAAAATTTTCACTCTGCTTAAATGCTTTCATTTCTTCTTGTTGAGACTCCACATGCTACTGGTTTTCCAATGACTCACTGGCAGCTCCTCCTTGGCCTCCTTTTCCTGGCTCCAACTCTTCTGCTTCAGTTTCAATATTGGGAATGTCACAGTCTCCAGGCTGGGCCTGGGACATGTCTTCTTCACTATACGAGATGACTCTCCCTAGGGGACCTCAGCTAGCCCCATGGCTTTATACAACATGCAAATGTCAATGAACCACAATTTTATGTCCCGAATCCTAAATTCTCCTGGAACTCCAGAGTCGGGGGTAGAACAGAGCACGTGCTGGGTCTACCTACAATTGGCAATTCACATATGACACATGGAAGACAGAACGCTTGCTTTTTACCCAAAATCTGCTCCCCATCTGTCTTTTACTATCCCCACAAAAGGCAACTTCATCAGCCCACTTGGCCAGGTCAAAACCTTGGAGCTCTCCTTGATTCCTGAATACTGTTTCCCCCTGACTACAACCGTCATCCATCAGCAGGCTCTGAGGGTTCCGTGTAAAACCAGGTCCTGATCTGTCTGTTTCTCTTCATCTCTGCCATTCCCATCTCCGTCTAGGTTACAAGCCGGCCCCTACAGGCCCATTGTGCCCCTGTGTCCTCCCTGCCTCCCCTCCACACAGTGGCAAGAGCCAGCCTCTGAAGATGAAAACCTAATCATTCCATTGTCTGCTCATATACCCTCTGGGGGCTTCCTGTTCCCTTAGAACGAGATACAAACTCCTTGTCCTTTGCCCCTATTGAAGCCACAGTCTAGAAAGACATATAACAAGTAAATGATGACAACTTAGTGTATTAACTGGCAGAAAAAGAAATGGGAAAGCATTCTGAACCTGGGGAAACTGAGAGAGATTGAGACAGGGAGGAGGAGAGAGAGAAGAAAAGAGGGAGAAAGAGAAGGAGAGGGAGAAAGAAAAAAGGGATTCGAGGGAGCAAGGGAAAGAGAAAGCAGGGGAAAGAGAGAAAGGAGCCAGGCATGGTGGATCACATCCTAATCCCAGCGTTTTGGGAGGCCGAGGTTGGCAGATCACTTGAGCCAGGGAGTTTGAAACCAGCCTGGCCAACATGAAGAAACCTCATCTCTATTAGAAATACAAAAATTAGCTGGGCATGGTGGCACAAACCTGTAGTCCCAGCTACTTGGGAGGCTGAGGTGGGAGAATCTCTTGAACTTAGGAGGAGGAGGTTGTAGTGAGTCGAGATCTCACCACCGTACTCCAACCTGGGTGACAGAGCGAGACCCTGTCAAGAAAAAGAAAGGAAGGAAGGAAGGAAGGAAGGAAGGAAGGAAGGAAGGAAGGAAGGAAGGAAGGGAGGGAGGGAGGAAGGGAAGGAGAAAATGGGAGAAAGGGATGGGGAGACAGAAAAGGGGAGGGAGAGTAAGGAAAAAAGAAAGGAGAGGGAGAGAAAGAGAAAGGAAAAGAGGAAGGGAGGAAGAGAATGGGAAGGAGAGAGGGAAGAGAGAGAGCAAGGGAGGGAGACAGAAGGAAAGAAAGAACAAGAAGGAGAGAAAGGGAGGGGAAGAGAGAGAAGAAAGAGGAAGAATGAGGGAGAAAGAAGAGAGGGAGAGGAAGGAAGACGGAGAGAGGAGAGAGGGAGGGAATGAGGTGGAGGGAGAGAGGGGGCTGGAAAGAGAGGGAGAGGATGGGGGAAAGGAGAAGGACAGAGAGATGCCTATTCCTTACCTCTGCTACCTCCTTTCATCCTCATGGCAATCCTGGAGGGCAAGGTGCAGAGTGGCTAAGACATTTGCCCAACGTTACCTGGCTGTTCCGGGTCAGGTTCAGCACCCCAAAGTCCATGAACCCCTGACTGCACCACATCATCTCCACAGAAACCAGCCGCACCACCTTCACCCTCCTCCCTGGACAGCTCCTGACACCCCGGGTTATTACTGTCTCCGCACGGGACACCTTGACACACCTGGGCTCACCTCCAGGGATACCTCCAGGGAGCTCGGGATCCTGCACTGGCATTTCCCAAATGCGAGTAACATAAAGAACCCAATTAAATGAAAGACACACACATACACACACTCACAAACACACATACACATGCTCACACGCACAGAGAAACATACAAACACACACACACATATATATACATAGGTACATGCAATCACACAGACATACATGCAGAACCCACACATACATACATACACACACATACACACATACATTCACACACACACAGAGACACACACACAACACATATAGACACACACACACACCCCCACACATACACATAGACATACACACACAACACATACACACATACACAGACACACATAACACATACACACAGGCACACACACACACGTTGAGGCCCCTGAGAACGTATCTCTGAGCTCCAGTTTGAGTGAAGAATTGAACAGTAAACTCTGGAGCCTTGGAGGAGGAGCCAGTCTGGGACAGGCAGGTGAAGGCGTTCGGCAGAAGGCACCTGGCCATTGGTTGGAGACCCAGGTTCACCAGTTCGGAGGTGGGGCCAGAACCCAGGTGACTGAGACACCCCAAGGAGTGTGCATGCAGACGGAGCCCTGGGGACGCCCACAGCCAGCAGGCTTGCTGAGGAGGACAAGCACGACAGGACCAGGGAGAGCAGAGAACAGCCGCCAACAGCCAAGGAGAAGAGGGTTCTGCAAATGCGCTTTCTGTTTCTGTAACTAAAAACGCAACCAAGATACCCCAAAGGCTCAATACTAACAAGCTAATCAGAGAAACTGGCTTCATTGAGAAGGGCGAGAAAGGACAGGAGTGTATCACTCCCCACTGTCACTGCTTAAGGCCCTGGGAGGTCACTGTCTGCCAGGCCCAATTCCGAGCACGTCACACCCCTAACGCTTTTAATTGTTACCTTCCCATCCAAGTGGACTGCCCACAGGAATGCAAATGTGGACACTGACTCGAGAGGCATTCCTAGTTATGTAAGGGTCCCTCTCAGCCCTGCAGTGATTGTGTGCATGATTTTACAATACCTTCAGTGGAAAGTGTTAAACTGAAGAATTCTAGAATTCTCAGATCCCTGAGAATAAATCAAACTCGCAGCGATCTGAGATCCCGCCTCCTGGCTCAGCCTTCCCCAGGGCCGGCGCTTCTGCGCCCTCTAGTGACCACGGGCGCGCATCGCACTCCTCCAGGACCCGATTTTGCGCCCCGTCCTCCGACCCGGGAGAACTGGAGGCAGGACTGCAGGATGAAAGGATGAAAGGATAAAAGGAAACCCCCAACGTCCTTCATGTTGTGACTTTCGCCGACTGCCAGCCTCCTCGCCGACCCTCCTTCATCCTACTTCATCCTGAATGTATCCTACAGTAATAGCAACTGTTTGAGGCGAAATAGTGGCTTGGGAGGAACGTGAACTCCGCAACTAAGCAGCCGGGGTGTGCATGCTCTTGTGCAAGTAAGCCCTTTCAGCCTCAGTTTCTCACCTGTGCAATGAGAATAGCAATAGGCTACACCTCACAAGAGCGCTGGGAGGAGCAGGTGATCTGGACACGTGTGTGGAAAGTGTGCGTATGACGACGTGAACCCTCAGTGAACTGCTGTGTGTCCTATCGCTTCTTGGCACACTCCTACCTTTCCTGTCTCCATGCCGCCCGCTCTGGATAGAATAGCCTTCCTCATCTTGCCATCCTGGAAATCTCTCAATTGTTTCTAAATCCGAATCGTGCCATATGTTCTGTGAGAAGCCTTCTCTGACACCATTCCTTTTTTTTTTTTTTTGGACGGATTCTTGCTCTGTCGCCCAGACTGGAGTGCAGTGCCATGATCCCGGCTCACTGCAACCTCCGCCTCCCGAGTTCAAGCAATTCTCCTGCCTCTGCCTCCCCAGTAGCTAGGATTACAAGCGCCCGCCACCATGCCTGATTAATTTTTGTATTTTTAGTAGAGACGGGGTTTCACCATGTTGGCTAGGTAGGTCAAAACTCACCTGTTGAAGCTGTAATCCCCAGTGCCTCACGATGCAACATTTGGAGATAGGGCCTTTAAGGAGGTGATTAATTAAACGAGGCTGTTAGGGTAGATCCTAATCCAAGCTCACCGGTGTCCCTATAAGAGGAGATTAGGACACATGAGACACACCAGGCCATGTGAGCACAGAGGAAAGACCACATTAAGATACCGCAAGAAGGCGGCCATTTGCAAAGAGAGAGGCCTCAGGAGAGAGAGACCAGCCCTGCTCACACCTTGATCTTGGACTTTCAACCTCCAGAACTGAGAAAATTGACGTCTTGGGGAAGCCACTCAGTCTGTGGTATTTGGGGATGGCAGCCTGGGGTGACTCAGGCTGGGCAGATGCTCCATGCCCTCAGTACACACTAACTGAGCTCCACGAATTCCTGGGCACCTGCTTGGCCCTGAGGATCTAAAGGTGACAAAGCTTGGGTGGCATTAATTACGGCAGAGCTGCAGCCTCTCCGAGCCTGAGCCAGGCTGAGTTACTTTCCTTTCTTCTTTCTTTCTGGTTTCTGGTGTAGAGTCATGCATCACTTAATGGCAAGGATACGTTCTGGGAAATGCCTTGTTAGGGAATTTTGCCATTGTGCAAACATCACAGAGGGCACAAACGCAAACCTACATGGTACAGCCTACTGCACACCTGTGCTGTATGGTACAACCTATTGTGCCTAGGCTACAAACCAGTGCTGCATGTGACTGTACTAAATACCGCAGGCAATTGTAACACAATGGTAAGTATTTCTGTATCTAAATCTATCTAAACATGGAAAAGATACAGTGAAAATGTGGTATAAAAAATTAGCACCTAAGCCGGGCATGGTGGCTCACGCCTATAATCCCAGCACTTTGGGAGGCTGAGTTGGGTGGATCTCCCGATGATGGGAGTACGAGGCTAGCCTGACCAACACGGAGAAACCCCATCTCTACTAAAAATACAAAAAAAATCAGCCGGGTGTGGTGGTGCATGACTAATCCCAGCTACTCGGGAGGCTGAGGCAGGAGAATTGCTTGAACCCAGGAGGCAGAGGTTGTGGCGAGCCGAGATTGTACCATTGCACTCCAGCCCGGGCAACAAGAGTGAAACTCCATCTCAAAAAAAAAAAAAAAAAAGATTAGCACCTGAATAAGGCACTTACCATGAATGGAACTTGCAGGATTGTAAGTTGCCTGGTGTGCATCAGTGAGTGGTGAGTGAATGTGAAGGTCTAGGACATTGCTGTACATGACTGCAGACTTTTTTTGTTGTTGTTGATGAGACTGAGTCTCACTCTATTGCCCAGGCTGGAGTGCAGTGGCATGATGTTGGCTCACTGCAACTTCCACCTCCCGGGTTCCAGTGATTCTCCTGCCTCAGCCTCCCGAGCAGCTGGGGTTACAGGCACCCCCCACCACGCCTGGCTAATTTTTGTACTTTCAGCAGAGATAGGGTTTCGCCGTGTTGGCCAGGCTGGTCTCGAACTCCTGACCTCAAGTGATCCACCCGCCTGGGCCTCTCAAAGTGCTGGGATTACAGGTGTGAGCCATCGTGCCCAGCCCAAAGTAACTTTTGTTTCAAAAACCAATTCTCCCTCCGATGCATTGTGGCCATCAAGTTTGGAGTTGTTGGGTTTCTACAGCTCTAAACCGGAAACACCTCAGACCCAATGAAGACAAAAGCATCCCTGTCCTGATTCTATTATAACATTTTCTTGTGTGCCCTGGGGCCCCATCCTAGTGCCCAAGACACCAACTTTCTGAGCTTTCTGAGAGCAAGACCTTGTTGGTCTTTCTGTATACCAAGGTCTTAGTACAGTATCTAGAACCCTAGAACAGTGTCTAGAAACTCATGTGTGTGTGTGTATAAGTGTATTGAATGAATCAATGAATGAACGTCTGTGTGAAGGCCACAGGGTATTTCAGACAGAGCCCTAAAGTATGTGTCCCCTGGTCAGATCACCAGATCTTGAGGATCCCAGGAACTGTCCCAGCTTTGTAGGTACAAAAGTCTGACTTATGAATACACCCAAGAAATGGCCATAGATGAGTGGACCAGCTTATGGCAACCATAGTTATTAGCGTGTACAGCAGAAAGTCAAATTATAAATTATACCTTTGCAACTACAGGCATATGAAAATGTACTGTTCCCAGCATTCATTGGCCAGATGATTCTGCCTGGCAGCCATCTCTTCATAGAACCTCCTAGAATAATCAAAGGGTTCCACGAAAGCCTGGACTTTTCCATTTCAAGGGCCCTTTTGCAATTTGACTTTGACACTTCTCCCCTCAACAGGTAGAATAGAATTTTCCTCCATTTGAATCTAGGTGGGTGCTGTGTGTGTCTTGCATTGACTTCTGGGCCTAATTCTTCAGAAGCACTGCAATTTCACTTCCTCCTCCTGGAGGCTGACCACCATTCAAAGAAGCTCAGTCTGACTCCTGAATGTGGACAGTCTACATGGATGAAGAGGCAATGGGAAATGAACCAAAGCACACCCAGCAGAGCCATTACCCAGGACCCACACCTGTGAGTGGGGCCATGTCAAAGGTTCCACTCCCATTGAGCCACCCAGCAGCCACTGCAAGGAGCAGAGAACTGTGAGCAACAAAAGAACTGAAGGTTATTTCAAGCCACAAGTTGCCCATATACAAAATGAATAACAAAAAGAGACTCAAAGCAAGAGGAAGTGGCTGGATTATATTAATTGTTGATATCACTGACTTCTGAAAGTCTGTCACCTCGATTTCCACTTTCTCTGCTGTCCCAATGGTCAGGCTACCTCTACTCCAGCAAGTCCAGAGACACTTTTCTGTTTCAGACTCTCTGAACTGTCCTTTTGGAGGTACCAATCAAACCAATCGCCTTCAGAAAACACATTCATTGTTGTCTTGATTGAATTTTAGGCCCTGCTTAGTTGTAAATTGAAAACCTCGTTTAAGCTACTGGCTTGCTTCTAATTTCCTGGTATTTATTGTCTGCCACAAGCCAGACTCTGTCCTAGCAGATAATGATACAGCAGAGGACCAGATAGACAAATCCCAGGCTCATGAAATTTACATTCCAGTATAACCTCAGATTGAAGAAGTACTAGCTATTGTCTTCATATACCAGGAATAAAAATATGACCCAGAGTGTAAGCGCAGAAAGGTACACTGGGCCCTAGAAACAACCTGAATACCATCCAGCCCTCGGAATTTTATATAAGTAGATAACCAAAAGTGATTCCTCCTATAATTTTGAGATAAGTAGTTTGAGATTACCCAATGGATAGACGTGAACATACGGCACCAATAAAATAGAGGAACCAATGTTTTGTGTGTGTGTGAAATTTGATATATATTTTTAAAAGGATCAAAGCACTCATCGCAGGAAAAAAATCTGTGTTCTATTGCACTACACTTTTAAAAAGCAGTTTTAATAATTTTTTTTTTTTTAAGGAGCATCTCGTTCTGTCAGCCAGGCTGGAGTAAAGTGGTATGATCACAGCTCACTGCAGCTTCAAACCCCTGGGTTCATGTGATCCTCCTGTCTCAGCTTACAGAGTAGCTGGGACAAGAGGTGCGTGCCACCATGTCCAGCTAATTTTTATTTATTTATTTTTAAATTTTTTAGTCTTTTTTGGTAGAGATGAGGTCTTGCTTTGTTGCCAGAGCTGGTTTGTTTG
This sequence comes from Mandrillus leucophaeus, assembly GCF_000951045.1. Classification (NCBI taxonomy): domain Eukaryota; kingdom Metazoa; phylum Chordata; class Mammalia; order Primates; family Cercopithecidae; genus Mandrillus; species Mandrillus leucophaeus. The sequence goes on along the minus strand of NW_012101612.1, from coordinate 12,317 downwards.
TTTGTTTGTTTTTGAGATGGAGTCTCCCTCTGTCGCCCAGGCTGGAGTGCAATGGCACGATCTTGGCTCACTGCAACCTCCGCCTCTGGGGGTTCAAGTGATTCTCCTGCCTCAGCCTCCCCAGTAGCTGGGATTACAGGCACATGCAACCACTCCCAGCTAATTTTTGTGTTTTTAGTAGAGACGGGGTTTCGCCATGTTGGCCAGGCTGGTCTCGAACTCCTGACCTCAGGTGATCCACCCGCCTCAGCCTCCCAAAATGCTGGGAGGTGTAAGCCACCATGCCTGGCCACAGAGCAGGTTTTGAACTACTAGCCTGAAGCTATTCTCCCGCCTTGGCCTCCCAAAATGCTGGGATTACAGATATGAGCCACGGTGCCCAACCCTTAAGCAGCTTTTAAAAACTATCGTTTTTACTTTGAATACTTATGGAGATGGTGGTACGATCATCTTCTCAGTTTGTAAAGTCCTCTAACTGTGTAAAGTAGATCTGAAGTGTTTTCCTGACCCTCACTGGGATGGTTATTTCAAGTACAAAATGTTTTCACACAGTGGGTGGTAATCTTTCATAAAAAATTTCATATTTGAATGAAAACAGCTCAAGAAATACACTAATGAGCAAAAATATATGGGGAAAGAGGGACGTGTAGTTTTGACTTAACTGAAGAAACCAAGAGGAAACTGGTCTACATATGAAAATGTGATCCTGGAAAGTCAGGTGTCAAGAATTTCGAGTAGGAATCTATATGACTTGAATCTCCCCTACTTCCTGAATAAAAGTGACATTTTTCAGTATTTATTTAAAAAAAAAATCATATTTCAGTGAAGCTTCCAGGTAAACTATCTTAAAAAAATCATATGTGAGTGGACCTTCCACGTAAATTATCTCCCTAAGGGAGCTCCCTGTATTTCTAGCGACTTTAACTGAAATTCCTTTCAGGGAGAAATCCTCATTAGCCACCTAAGAGGGGATTAGGTGTTTTTTTCAAAGAGCTGGTATTGGAACATCTATCTCTCTGATGTCCCTGGTCAGCTATATTGTATATGAGTTGAAACATCTTGTATTTTAATTTTCTATCATTTACTGGGTGCCTCTTCTGTGACAGAGCCACTCAAAGGGCTACTGCTATATTATCAGGTGACTGAATTCTAAATATATTCTGAAGCAGGAGATACTGTTATTGCTGTTATTACTCACGTTTTAGAGATAAGAAAGCTGAGGCTCTGAGAGGTCAAGATCACGCAGCTAACGAATGAGCCAAGACTCTCTTGCTTTAGAGCTTGTCCTCTACTCTTGCTTTTCTTTCCAGAAAACACTACATTTTTTGTTTGTTTCCTTTTGTTTTGTTTTGAGACAGGCTCTCGCTGTCACCCAGGCTGCAGTGCAGTGGCGCGATTTTGACTCACCGCAACCTCCGCCTCCCGGGCTTAAGCGATTCTCCTGCCTCAGCCTCCCTGGACTACTGGCGCGCGCCACCACGTAAAAATGATCATGTTCTAACACGTATGCATACGAATTACAATGGAAACAAAATCAGCAAAAGCGCCTTTTATGCTAATGCTCAATACAATTGATCTCCTCACATTTAATCCTCACAACCACTACAATCACCTCAAACTCAAACTCTAAGCAGCTGACGTGCCCTGAGGGCACAGCTCTTATCTGGTGGGAACAGGCGCCATCTCAGCGGAACTCCTAAGACCCGCCTTCCACAGAAACGCCTTTCCTGACACGGTGCTTCCGGAAGTCCCGCCCCAGGAGAAAAACAGCTTCCGGAAAAAATGGAGGCCAGGAAACCGGAACAGACCGGGGCCGCTTGAGACGCTCTAGTATTCCTCTACTCTATGGCCGCTGACAATTGACAAGGCCCGAGCAGTAAGACTCCTTTCTATTGGATGAGCAGCCTCGCGTAGGCGGGCAGCTCGGTGCACGGCGCGCTGACTGGCTGAATCTGCCATGCGGAGCGGCTGTGCGGTGCGTGGGACGCGCGGACTGAGGTGACCGGCGGCTTTTCTTAGTGTTAGTGAAGACGGGCGCATGTGGGCGCTTTGCTCGCTGTTGCGGTCCGCGGCTGGACGCACCATGTCGCAGGGACGCACCATATCGCAGGGATCCGCCCGCCGCCAGCGGCCGCCCAAGGACCCGCTGCGGCACCTGCGCACGCGAGAGAACTGTCTCTTATACACATCTGGACGCACCATATCGCAGGGATCCGCCCGCCGCCAGCGGCCGCCCAAGGACCCGCTGCGGCACCTGCGCACGCGAGAGAAGCGCGGCCCGTCGGGGTCCTTCGGCGGCGCGAACACCGTGTACCTGCAGGTGGTGGCAGTGGGCAGCCGGGACGCGGGCGCCGCGCTCTACGTCTTCTCCGAGTTCAACCGGTCGGTGTGCCGCGCCTGGGGTTCCCTCAACGAGCCACGCCCCGTCCCGCCGGGCCCTCAGTGCGGTGCAGCCTCTGAGCATCGGGGCACCTCCCAGGGCTTCGGCTTCCCTACTTCACAAATGTGGTTCACTGTAGCGGGGGTTCGTAAAGTTATGGTGGGTGGGAAATCCCAGATTCTTTGCATCTGTGTGATTTCTGGGGATCTGTGAAGAACTTCAGACTTGGGTGAGAGCGTCCTCTTCCCAGCCCTAGGGCCCGGCGTGGCTGTCAGCACTTTCGGAGCTCCACCCTCTTCCTTGCACCCCAAGGTCTTTGTTAGCGTGTGGAGTGGACAGATATGGTGTGTAGCCAGTGATGGGGAAAGAACCCGTTTTGTCCCAGCACCCACACACACGGGCCCCCACTCCCCTCCACCTCTCCTATGGAGGACTCAAAACCCACCATCCTAATAGCAGAAATGTGGTTCGGTAGTCCAACATGGACTTTTAATTTTTTTTTTCTTTTTTTTTTTTTTTCCAGCGTCTACCATAAAGCAACTAATTGGTGTCAGTTTACAGAATAAAACCTTCTGAATGTCTTGTGTAATGTTTGTCTTGTAGATACCTCTTCAACTGTGGAGAAGGCGTTCAGAGACTCATGCAGGAGCACAAGTGAGTCAGTCTCTTGCTTTTGGAGGGGGAGTTGATTACGGGGCTTGAAAGCTGAAATGAGAGGCCAGGTGTTTTTTATAGCAAAAGTGGTCCTTGTTCTGTTCATGTTATCCTGTTTAAATGCTTTCTCATTCTTAGGTTGAAAGTTGCTCGCCTGGATAACATATTCCTGACTCGAATGCACTGGTCTAATGTTGGTGGCTTAAGTGGTGAGTATATTCTTTGCATTGTCAGAGGCTGGTGGGAAGTCTCCGGGAATTTAACCTGCTTGACTGTTTTTCCGCGTCTGGGGTGGGGTGGGCAGCTAGACTTTTTTTTTTTTTTGTCAGTGGCGTGATCTTGGCTCACTGCAACCTCTGCCTCCTGGGCTCAGGTGATCCCCTCACCTCAGCCTCCCAAATCGTTGGGACCACAGGCCCGCCCCACCACACCTGGCTAATTTTTTTTTGTATTTTTTGTAGCGACTGCGTTTTGCCATGTTGCCCAGGCTGGTCTCAAACTTCTGGGTTCAAGCAATCCTCCTGCCTTGGCCTCCCAAAGTGCTGGGATTATAGGCATGAGCCACCGCACCTGGGCTGGAATTCTTTTTATAGCAGCCGAGTCAGCTGCAGCACAGAGCATTAAAAGCTGTGACTCAGAAGAACAGATTTTAATATGGATACCCCTTCTAAGTGTTACCATCCACTTAGTTTCTTGGGTTGTGGGGCCAGAGATTTGTGGCAGTAAACTGGAGAGTCTAGTGGTGGTGATTATAGTTAATATGTTTACCGTAGACGCCATTGGCAGCCGCACGCATACCCACTGTCCAGATTACCCTGTCATTTATGTCTCTCAACTAGAAGGTCAGGATTGTGATGCATCCAAATTCTGTGGGCTTGGTGGAATGTACAGGAAGGAGTGAAGTGTTAGACCAATCTCCCTTCTCAGGACTGAGACTAGGGTGAGGCATTTAGGGTGCCGCCCTTCACTTTCATGATTCCTTAAATTTTGCACACTGGATGCCTTGCTACTTCACCCTAGTAACAGTTCAGCCTATTCTAGAGGCATTTAAAGAATATTTGATGTCCGTTACACCTCTGGCTGGCATCACTTCTGCTCTGTACATCTTGCCTGGTGATACTTCCAAAGCTGGAAAGAGGAGATGTAGATAAATAGCTGGATTAGTATAGCGTGCTCCTCCTGTTAGTGACGACAGGTGAAGTTGATGAGAGATCTGATTTTATGCATCCTTTTTAGGAATGATTCTTACTTTAAAGGAAACCGGGCTTCCCAAGTGTGTACTTTCTGGACCTCCGCAACTGGTGAGTCTTTCCTGACACGTCTTTCAAAACCAACCTTTCCTTTTGTAATGTCAGTAACAAGAGTTTTCCTTTTTGCAAATCAGTCTTCTGCCCTCCAGAGATACCTGGTCGTTGAAACGCTTCCCCTTTCAGGTTAAAATGAGTTCAAAGCCTGATTAACTGTGTGACCTTAAACGAGTTACTTTACCTTTCTGAGCTTTAGTTTATTGATCTGTAAAATTACTATCATGTTTCGTAGAGTTGTTAAAGATTAAATGATGTAGCCCATATAAAGCACTAGATCGCTTTATTAGATTTGTTTGGCACCAAGTAGGCACACAAGAAAGGTCAGCTTTTGTTTTATTCAGTACATTTCTGACATCTTCTTACCTTTCAGACCAGCTTATTACACTCGTGGGAAGTCGTGTGTGTGTTGTTGAATGTAACAGTTCATTTTCCAGTTCTTGAGAAAAAAGTCACCAGGACCTGTTAAGTCTTTCCCCAAAATAACGTTTGAAATCCATCCATTTGTCTCTTATCGAGGCCTTCCTTATCTCTGTTTTCTGCACCTGTAAACTACAGTAGCCTCCCATATCCATTCTCGTCTTCCTGTAATCCATCTGCCTCACAGCAGCCAGAGAGTTCACATTAAGACAGAAAAGTGATGTTTCACTTGCCACCCTAAAGCCTTTCATGGGCTCCCCATTGCAATACAATCCAAAACACCTGATATGGCCTATAAGTCCTGTAGGCCCCAGCCCCTACCCTTACTTCCATCTGTACCCATCGCTGAGCTGTAGCTGCATGGGCTGACTCTTACACCCCTCTAACTGTCTTCTTCAGGACTTTCGCCCTTCCACAAGTTCCCTCTGCCTCTTCTAATTGCTGCCTGTGTTGTTACTGAACTTTCAGGGCTCAGCTAGAGGGTCATTTACTCCAGAACTGTCTCCTTCTCCAGACAAGTTGGATCCCGGCCCTCTGTATTTTTCATTTTCCTGGCAGAGCACTTAGCATACTGCCACTAAGCTGTTTGTGTTATCATGTTTCATTTTGTCTCCTCCACTGGCATGATTAGAGCAAGGACTCCATCTCTTTTTCCTGCTGTGTCCTTGGCATCTGACATAATGGATACTCAGTAAATATTTGTAGTAAATGATGTTCAAAATACTTACTAAGCTTTGTTTTATGTTGCTACCTATTGGTAACCTTTAAATACTTGAGTAGTTGCTGTGTTCTACTTTTGTTCAGCCATAACTGCTCATTTCTTTGTTTTTCATTAGGAAAAATACCTCGAAGCAATCAAAATATTTTCTGGTCCATTAAAAGGAATAGAACTGGGTATGTCTTTGTGACTCATTATCTGGTATTTCTAACTCATATATGCCCTGACCTCTCAAATTAGAATCCATTAAAAAATCAACATTAAATCTCAAAATCAAATGCTTCACCACCGTGAGAACTTTTTTTTTTTTTTAAATAGATGGAGTCTCACTCTCTCACCAGGCTGGAGTGCAGTGGCGCGATCTCAGCTCACTGCACCCTTCACCTCCTGGGTTCAAGGGATTCTCCCGCCTCAGCCTCCCGAGTAGCTGGGACTACAGGCGCGCACCATCACGCCCAGCTAATTTTTTGTATTTTTAGTAGAGACGGGGTTTCCCCATGTTGGCCAGGATGGTCTTGATCTCTTGACCTTGTGGTCTGCCCACCTCAGCCTCCCAAAGTGAGAAAGTGAGCTACCACGCCTGGCTGGAGATGTGTTTTTTAAATAGTGACATTTTCTGTGCTCCCACCTCATGCTGCAAAAATAGGGGCCAGGTCGGCAGCAGTGATTGAACAGCCGATGCATGCCTGTGTACATGCTGGGTAGCATCCTCCATCCAGACAGCAGGGCTCTGCCTCAGTTCCAGAGGTGCTTCTCGTCGTTGAGTTGCTTTGAGTTGGGGGCGGGGGTGACGAGGAGCTCCTAAAGGTTTTATGGCCAACTTTGTACATTGAAACGCAGCTCCAGCTGTGTAGCGGATGGGAAGACTCTTGATGGGAAGAGGCCTCACCGAGGATGCTAGCAGGGCCCTTGTCCTGGCACTGGTGCGCATCTGTGGCTTGTTAATACTCCTCTTTTATAGAAACACTAATACTTTGTTTCAAAATATACATCAGCTCTTCTGGTTGAGATGATGGGTTCCCTGGCTTCACAATTCTGTTTGTTAACTTGGGCCTCTGAAAGTCGAGTACTGGTTTCTTGTTTTTACATTTTTAACGGATCGTCACCAATGATTGTAATGTCTTTTCATCTGGCTGTAGTAAATATAAATGGCTGACCAAAATACACTTCTATTTATTTCCTAACAATGGTAATCTCCTTAGAAAGTCTGGTTTTCATGTCAGATTCCCACCATAATTCTGAGGCAGTTCAGTTGCTCAGTGGTTGGTGATCCTGGCAATTACTCTTCCCACACATCTTCACTGATGCAATCGCTTTGCTGTTGTGTGCTTTTCTTGTAGCTGTGCGGCCCCACTCTGCCCCCGAATACAAGGATGAAACCATGACAGTTTACCAGATCCCCATACACAGTGAGTATGAAAGCCAGGTTTCCCAGGAGGAGGGTGTAGGTCCGAGTAAGGAAAACATGGGTGAACATAGAAACTGAACACTTGCTTTGGGCACCCTGTTTTGTGTTCTGAGCATGATTAGAAACTTCAGCTGAGGAATTAAGGTATGGCCCCTGCCCTTAAGGAGCTTATAATCTTACGGATAAGCACATCTAACTCATGCCTAATGTTAGTGATTTTGCTTTGGAATATTAGGTAATCAGGCACTCTCAGTAAATAGATTGCATTCAGGTTTGCACATTCATCGCTTGGAGGTTTTTTCCCACAGGCGTAAGTACTCTCTTTTGATGAGAGGATCATGAAGAGGTTTGCACAGATAGATTTTTTAAAATAAATAATGATTACAGCAACTTACAAGGGGGTTAGAAGCTCCTACAAATTCTGAAGTACCAGGGCCAAATGATGTGGTCTTAGCTTAGGAAAAGAATTAGTCTTGTCCTTGAGCTTGGCTAAAGACATTCTTGTCTGGTTTTACTTATATATAAAGAGAGTACCAAGCAGTAGGGGTATTTCCTTGATAATACTAACTAATGTGATGCTTACCAAGTAGTGCTGATGGGTAACAGACCAGAGCACCCAGCAAAGGCCAGAGAAGTCCAGAACCTGGCGGAGATGAGGCTTATGCTGACTGAAGGCAGAAGGTAGCAGGGAGGGGAGGAATGAGTTAGAGCAATGGCACAGGTGCTCCTAGGCCAGTGCTGTGATGGGCTGATCAGCAGTCCCATTGACTGGCTCGCTCCTCCTGCTCAGATGCCTTCTCACACCTGAGGCCTGCTGTAGCCACCTCCAGCCTCAGTTGCATCCCTTTGTTCATTTCTAGCACCCTGTTCTCCGCTCCATTGCATGTGACAGGTAACTTTCACGTGTCACTTGCGTGATCGATGTTAACATGCTCAGTTTTGCTGACCATCGTTTTTTCAGTGCCTGGCAGCCCTCAATGAATGAACTTATGTTCATCGTCGTTGCAGCTGTGCTTTAGCTTCTTAGAGCAGCTAATTTTTTTCCCCTGATCTTGAGCCTTAACTAAATGTAAAACAAGGCTCCCTCTGGAGATAGGTACCCTTTAGGCCTATGTTTTTGAGTGGGAGTCATAATAAATACGCATGTCTACAACTCACATGCTGTTTATATAACACATTGTTGAGCTGGTACCATGGTCAAGGCTGTGAGCTAAGCAGAAACATAAAGATTAATGGACGTAAGTGCACCCCAGAAACCAGGTAGGAAATTAACTAGTTATTTCCTACTGTATAGTAAAAGGTGTGCTGATTTCATTGGCATTCTGGCATTCCCACATATAAACATCTGGGCCTCGACTCTCCGCTCACCTTGTGCAGTGTGTAATGTGGTGGTGTCTGTACTGACCAGGTGAACAGAGGAGTGGAAAGCACCAACCATGGCAGAGTCCAGAAAGGCCTCTCGGCAGGCTCAGTCCAGAGCAATCTTCAGACTCCGAGTCAAATGAGAATGAGCCGCACCTTCCCCGTGGTAATAGTATAAACAAAACAGAGCGGCGGAAAAGCTCGTGTTTTCTTAATTCTCTGCCTCGTAATGCTTGAAGAGAGTCATTATTATAAGAAAGCCACGTGTGTAAACAGATACTTCTTCCTGGGCTGCTTATGACTTGGCCCTTGGGGGGAATGAGAAGGGTTGTTGTAAAGGTGGCAGCCTGGAGCTTTAATAACAGCCAGTCCGCAGTTTTGGCCACAGGGTCTGGGTAGGCCCAAAACTGTTCTGTTTTCCCAGAGAACAGGGCCTGACAAACGATTCGTTTTGTATTTTTCATTAATGTAACTTTCATGCAAATTTTCCGTTTAATGTGGAAACTATAACTGCAAAGCCAATGAGATAGTCAAATCAGTGAGAGGATCTGCACCTCTTCTTCCAGAATGACAGCCCACTGGGAAATGGAGTTAAAAGTCCAAGTTTAGATTAACTCAGGAGTTGGGCTGCTTCAGGAGTTTGCTGTCCTTAACAGAAGACCAGCGCTGGCAAAGCTCGGCAGCTCCTCTTTCTGTCCTGAGGTCTTATCTAGTGACTGAGAACTGGCTGACCCCTATATGCTGTCCTTGTTTGGATGGCACTGGGTGAAGACTGACCCCAACATTTTCTCTGCAGGCCTTTGAACTTTTGTGTTATTTCACGTTATATGCGTTATAAAGCACATTACAATATGTTTTTCTCTCTCTTCTGCAGTCCTAGGTGAAATGTGTCATTTAAAAAACATTTCACTTGCCATTCTAAAGTTTTTCTGGCGAGAGTTTTGTGTTTTTCATTTACCCAAAAAACCTCCGCATAAGTAGGGGGAGAACAGTCTTCTTGAGTGTATTAGTGTCTTCAGCCTTTGTATTGGGACAGTAGTGTCCATTTAATTTTTATGCGAGGTGAAATTAGGTATCAGGTCGTAATCAGTTTGTGATGTCTTGACAACTTTCACATTTACCTTGTGATAATTAAATGTGTTTTTCCTCAGGTGTTAGCCAGAGAAGAGGGGTAAGGGACCCTTCCCTGGTGGTAGCTTTCATCTGTAAGGTAAGGGAGCTTTTCTGGAGGGCTGTACATGACTGGGGGCTTGGTCAGCAAACTCTGGTGTGCACTTTTTCAATAATTTGAGGGTAGCTGCTCCTGTTACCTGAGACAAGAAGAGATAGCAGATCTTCAAAAAAACTGATGGAAGTCCAGGTGCAGTGGCTCACGCCTGTAACCCCAGCACTTTGGGAGGCCAAGGAAGGTGGATCAGGTCAGGAGTTCGAGACCAGCCTGACCAACATGGTGAAACCCTGTCTCTACTAACAATACAAAAATTAGCTGGGTGTGGTGGCATGCACCTGTAATCCCAGCTAATTGAGAGGTCAAGGCAAGAGAATCGCTTGAACACAGGAGGAGGTTGCAGTGAGCTGAAACTGCACCATTGCACTGCAGCCTGGGTGACAGAGCAAGACTCCATCTCAAAGAAAAAAAAAAATTCTATAGAAATGATACTGGCAATGAGCCTGCAACAAGTATCACTACTGACCTTTCATAATTGTCATCACTTGTAGGTTTCAGAGTTTAGATGCCCTGTTTCTCAAAATAACCCCATACTTTTATTTCCTTTTAAATTTTTTTTTTTTTTTTTTTGAGACGGAGTCTTGCTCTGTCACCCAGGCTGGAGTGCAGTGGTGTGATCTTGGCTCACTGCAACCTCCACCTCCTGGGTTCAAGTGATTCTCCTGCCTCAGCCTCCCAAGTACCTAGGATTATAGGTGTATGCCACTACACCCAGCTAATTTTTGTATTTTTAGTAGAGACGGGGTTTCACTATGTTGGCCAGGCTGGTCTCACTCCTGACCTCAGGTGATCCACCCGCCTTGGCCTCCCAAAGTGCTGGGATTACAGGCGTGAAGTACCATGCCTGGTCCATATTCTTTTATATTTGCCAACGATTGGTCCTTTTAGAATTCAGAAATTATTGAAGGCAGCTGTGTTTGTTTTCCTTCAACTCCATCAGGCCTTTATTTGAAGTCAGTTTTAACTCTGTTGTACTTTATTTCATTCCCCTGCAATAGCTAAGGTCTAACATCAGATTGATTGGAATATTAGCTAGCATTCACAAAGGCCTAGATCTGTAACTCTGAAATTGGTCAGATCCCATTAAAAATTTTTGTTACAATAAGCTGTTTGTAAGATCCGACTGGTGGCTTATTTTTAATAGAATTACACATTAAAATTTTATCAATACAATTCGCAACAAATTTGTCTAAATATGTGAAAAGATTTCATTGCCTTTTTGTGGGATTAGATTATTTTTTAATGTTGATTTTGAAATATATTTGGAATTTTTATCTAAATTCTAAAACCTACAAGTGAAAATAATAATGAAAGTAAGTAGTAATTTTAGTGGCAAGATCATTGCTGGTATCATTTCTGTCGATTTATTTGAATAATGTGATTTTCCTAAAAGTTAAGTACTATTGTTAACAGGCTTATTACTTGTACGTTTTTGAGTTTTAGACAGCAAAATCATTTTTTAAAGTTTTAAAAATATTTTTGATAATCTATGTTTATACTGTTTTTTAAATTGTTTTCCATGGTAATCTTTAAATCATATTCCTGCTTTTTCCTGAATAGCTAACAGTGAGCATGATGAGAAGTGACAAGCTCACTTTTACACACCCGGGCAGTTGCCCTATTATCAGGCAGCCGTTCCTGGGGGCTGCCAGCTGCCTGACCTGGCTTTTCCATCTCCTTCCTCGCTGTCTTCTGCTGCTTCTGAGGGCTGCTGTCACTGGATTAGCCCGTAACCCCTTTCCCCTCTTGTAATTAATTTGCTGCTCTCAGGTGGGGTCTTGGAAAGCAATAAAGCTGAGCTAGGTCAAGTTCCAGGAGTCTCTTGGCATGAGGACCTGAGAAACTCATCTGATGGAAGACCCTGGCTTTAGGCAGCTGGTGCACTGTTGGGGCGTTGTTGGCTGCGTTCTGGCTCTCAGCAGCCTTCCAAATATCTGCATTCCTCAGAGAGGAACATATCTCCATGGGTTGAGTTCAGCTCTAGGGAGATGGGTTTCCCTGCCTTAAGTCTGCAAGTACCTTTTTTTTTCTTTCTTTCTTTTTTTTTTCATTTTTTGAGACGGAGTCTTGCTCTGTCACCCAGGCTGGAGTGCAGTGGTGTGATCTTGGCTCACTGCAACCTCTGCCTCCCGGGGTCAAGCAGTTCTCCTGCCTCAGCCTCCCGAGTAGCTGGGACTACAGGAGCACACCACCACGCCCAGCTAATTTTTGTATTTTTTTTAGTAGAGACAGGGTTTCACCATGTTGGCCAGGATGGTCTGGATCTCTTGACGTCCTGATCTGCCTGCCTTGGCCTCCCAAAGTGCTGGGATTACAGGCATGAGCCACCACGCCCAGCCTTTTGTTTTGTTTTGTTTTGTTTTGTTTTGTTTTGAGGTGGAGTCTCGCTCTGTCGCCCAGGCTGGAGTGCAGTGGCACGATCTTGGCTCACTGCAACCACCACTTTCCAGGTTCAAGCGATTCTCCCTAGTCAGCCTCCCAAGTAGCTGGGATTACAGGTGCTTGCCACTACGCCCAGCTAATTTTTTTTTGTATTTTTAGTAGAGACAGAGTTTCGCCATGTTGGCCAGTCTGGTCTCAAACTTCTCACCTTAGGTGATCTGCCAGCCTGGACCTCCCAAAGTGCTGGGATTACAGGCGTGAGCCACCACGCCTGGCCATGAGTAACTTTTTAACTTCAGGGAGTTAAAAGAAGATGCACATAGTTGATGAAGATTTATTTATTTTTTATTTTTTATTTTTTTATTTTTATTTATTTATTTTTTATTATTATTATACTTTAAGTTCTAGGGTACGTGTGCATAACGTGCAGGTTTGTTACATATGTATACTTGTGCCATGTT
>NW_012101611.1:116866-117921 GCF_000951045.1 Mandrillus leucophaeus | reverse complement strand
AAGAGATAATCATGGAATTTATCCTGTCAATAATCATTCTCTTGTAAGCAAGTAATTTCTGTAATATGGAAACATTGGACTTTTCTCACCATCAAATCTGGAATTAAAAAATTCTCATGATGACTTTACTTGGAACATTTGCTTCAGTTTCTGATCATGTTGTGAGGATTTGAACCATAAGATGCCTGATGAAATTTAGGCATTCATATTATATAAATATTTAAATAAAAAAATCTAACATATGGATCAAGCAGTAAATATTTTTATTCGACATGTCAAGCTCTTATCACTTGATAAAAAAATTTTGTATTTGGGCCGGGCGCGGTGGCTCACACCTGTAATCCCAGTACTTTGGAGTCCGAGGCAGGCGGATCACAAGGTCAGGAGATCAAGACCTGCGTGGCCAACGTGGTGAAACCCTGTCTCTTCTAAAATTACAAAAGTTAGCCAGGTATGGTGGCGAGTGCCTATAATCCCAGCTACTCGGGAAGCTGAGGCAGGAGAATTGCTTGAAACCGGAAGGTGGAGGTTGCAGTGAGCTGAGATCGCGCCACTGCACTCTAGCCTGGGCAACAAGAGCGAAACTCTGTTCCTCCAATGCCACCAAAAATGTGTATTTGGGCTGGGCATGATGGCTCACGTCTGTAATCCCAGCACTTTGGGAGGGCAAGGTGGGTGGATCATGAGGTCAGGAGATCGAGACCATCCTGGCTAACAGAGTGAAACCCCAACTCTACTAAATATACAAAAATTAGCTGGGCGTGGTAGCACACACCTATAGTCCTGGCTACTCAGGAGACTGAGGCAGGAGAATCGCTTGAGCCCGGGAGGTAGAGGTTGCCGTGAGCCGAAATGGTGCCACTGCACTCCAGCCTGAGTGACGGAGCGAGGGTCTGTCTCAAAAATAAACAAACAAACAAAACACACACACACAAAAGTTTACATTTGTAATGTTTCACCCTTTTCTTAATAATCATGCAAAAGGTGTTATGATACCTCTTTTATAGTGGCAGAAGCTGGAATATAGAAAAATAAATAATTTGACCAATGCCTCC
>NW_012101611.1:113830-115581 GCF_000951045.1 Mandrillus leucophaeus | reverse complement strand
AAAAGAAGAAGGAGAGATGCAAACAAGTTTGCAGATGGAAGAGAAATTGGAGGAGTTTTGGCCTTATGGTCTTACTTTCTTTTTTCAATGACATCAAAAGCTACCTGCTAAAATGCAGCAGAGAAAAGCAGGCCATGGGTGTGTGGAGAGAGCTGGCCAATGGACCACAGCTGGGAAGCTTCTGCAGAGGCAGGAGACAGGAGCTCAGAGTGGCATCCTGTGGCTATGAGGTTTGCTCTGGCTGCTCCTGACATCTCAAGAAATGGGGGAGGAGGTTGATCCCCTGCTGAGGTTTCCTAAGGCATTCATTTGTGATAGAAGGATAGGGGCAAGATGGGTGGTAGTAGGTCCCAGACACAATGACCTGTGAAATATTGTCTGGAAAGGTGATGAAGCAAGAAGGAATCCAGGGATGGGATACAATGCAGCACTGGTTTAGGTGGTGCTCAAACTTCAGCCTGCATCGGAATCCCCTGGAGGGCTTGTTAAGGCACAGACTGCTGAGCACCACTCCCAGAGTGTCAGATTCAGCAGGGCAGGGCATGTGCATTTCCAAGGAGTTTCCAGGGCTGCAGATGCTGCTGTTAAGGTTGGGGACCATGCTTTGGGAAGAGCCAGAAGAGCTGGGGTGTGGGGAGGAGGTAAGTGAGGGTTTTTCTCTGCTGAGGTCTCATTAAGGTCTCCAAGAGGACAGAACCATTTTAGACTGAGAGGAATTTAGGGTGTCACTGCAAGTACTGACTGTGAGGGGACACCAAATACACACACACACGCGCACACACACACAGTCACACTCTCTCACACATTCACACTCACACACACACATACACTGTCACACCCACACACTCACACAACAAAGAGATCCCTGTCCATTAGTTGACAAAGGTTCTCTGCTTGACCAAACTTTAATCAGGCTCCTGAGCCTTTTCCTAGGCCCATCTGTGCACTTTCATGTAAAATCCAGTATAGCAAAGAAGCCTGTTAAGTCAGTTTACCAAGAATCCCCTCACCCTTATTATCTGATCAGGTTCGTCAGCCTCCACCATCCCGCAGGTGACATCTGGTTTACCCTGGCCTGTCTTCAGCAAGAATCCTGTTAGGTGGGTTTAGCCAGAATCCCCCTTACCTCTGACGTTTCCTCTTAGTAATTTTCCATCCACTGACCCTCACCCTGCTTCTCGGCTATAAACTCCCACTTGCACCAGCTGTATTCAGAGTTGAACCCAGTCTCTCCCCCTACTGCAAGACCCTGTTGCAGTGGTCGCTACGTCTATTGCAATGGTCCCTACGCCTATTGCAATGGTCCCAAATAAAGTATTCCTTACCATGATTTACCAAGTGTCGTAGTCTGTTTTGTGTTGCTTTAAGGAACAGCTGAGACTGATTAACTTATAAAGAAAAAAGGTTTATTTGACTCATGATTCTGATGTCTGGAAAAGTTCAAGACTAGGCATCTGGTGAGGGCCTCAGGGTGCTTCCACTCATGGCAGATGGTGAGAGGGACCTGGTGTGTGCAGATCACATGGCAAGAGAGGAGGCGAGAGAGAGGGAGAGGGTGCGGGGTCTTTTCAACAACCAGCTCTCTCAGCGACTAATAGAGCGAGAGCTCATTCACCCCCAACTACCCCAGGGAATTACTCTATTCACGAGGGATCTGTCCTCATGACCCAAACACCTCCCCTTAGGCCCCACGCCCCAAACTGGGGATACATTTTGACATGAGGTTTTTGGGAACAAACGTCCAAACTATA
>NW_012101611.1:99688-113425 GCF_000951045.1 Mandrillus leucophaeus | reverse complement strand
TGAGCCACCGCGACTGGCCCCAACACTGGTGACTTACTTTGGTGACCAGGTAAAATGTTTCTGAGTCCCTAAATAATGACATATGCCAGGGATGAATACAGACCCCTACATTTTCATCCAAAAAACTGGACAGTACAAGCAAGCGCCTGTGTGACATCCCAACCATCCAGCCCAGCCTTTAATCGGGAACCTAGAGGCCCTAGGATACTTGGCCCAGGCCTTTGGCAGACAGCATACTGTCAGATGTTCAGAAACACTGACGAGAGAAATGTCCTCTGCAGGAGAGAGAGCCAGTGGAGGGCAGGAGAACTGGCATCCAGGTCTCCACGAGGTGTAAGCTCTCTCCTTGCAAACAGAGCACCAGAAGGACGCATCCTGGGACCCATCCACTGAGTGCCACTGAGAACTGTGGGCGAGCTGCCTTCATGCTTTTCCCCTCTATTCTCTAATTATTTCTTCATTGCTCCGTGCATGGCTTGCTTTAATTTGGTTATTTAATCCGTTACATAAGAGGAGTCCATGAACTCACCATGCAAAACAAAACAGAACCAAGCCAGATCCTTGACAAGAGGTGACACTGACTCGTAGGGTTCTCTGCCATCCCATTGCTCTGCCTCCCCCCATGTCAATACCTGCATCCTGAATCCGATGTTCATCATTCCTTCCTTTTCTCTTCATATTATTTTAAACTTTCTTTTTTATAACGGAAAATGTCAAAAATACACAAAACTAGAGACTAGTCTATTGAATCTACATGTACCTGTTGTCCACATTTTAACTTCCAATCATACCCAGCCTTGCTTTATCCTACCCCCACCCCACATTTTCTCTGGTTCCACATTTTTAGGCTGTTGTATTTTATCTATATGTGTTCCTAAAGGGTGTCTATTTCTATTTTGGTTGTTTCTAACTTGATAAAAATACATTCTGCAGTATTTTTTTTTTTGAAGAGACTTTTTTTCCCTACGTACTATCGTATTGGTAAGAATCATCCTCATTGCTGCCTGTCACTGGAGTTCATTCATTCTGTGTCCTTTGTATCTTGATTTGTTCCTCCACTCTCCTCTAGATGGCCATTCAAATTGTAGGTTTTTGCTATTGTGAAGGGCGTTGCTGTAAATATTCTTTTTTTTTTGAGATGGAGTCTTGCTCTGTCACCCAGGCTGGAGTGCAGGCACAATCTTGGCTCACTGCAACCTCCACCTCCTGGGTTCAAGCGATTCTCCTGCCTCAGCCTTTCGAGTAGCTGGGACTACAGGCACACACCACCATGCCCAGCTAATTTTTGTATTTTTGGTAAAGACGGGGTTTCACCATGTTGGCCAGGATGGTCTCGATCTCTTCACCTCGTGCTCTGCTTGCCTTGGCCTCCCAAAGTGCTGGGATTACAGGCGTGAGCCACCATGCTCACCTCAAAATATTCTTGCCTCAAATATTCTTATACGTTCTCCACCTACACCTGGTATAGTCCTAGGAGTGGAATTATTTAACTTTAAGATTAATGCTGGATTGTTTTCCAAAGTGGCTACAGCAAATTACTGCCCCTAGCATTGGATTCCCGTTATCCATATCCTCTGCTTCCCTCCGATGCTTTTATTGATAAGCTTATTAATTTTTTCTGATTTCCTGGCCATCTAAAATGGAATCCAATTTGAGCCTTCATTTACATAAATACCATAGGCTGGGTTTTTGCTTACTTGGAACTTGTCACTCCCTCCTTCCTTTTTATTTCTCCTTTTTGCAATGGGAATGTTTATCCTATGCCTGTCCCACTACTGCATTTTGTAAGCACGTAATACAGTGCTTACTTCTCTGGCTTCGCAGGTTCACAGCTGGCGAGGAATGTTTTCCTGAGATAAATCATACCTTGAGTCTCACCCATATCTGATTTAGATAACATTTAGATCAGACCTTGGACTTCAGACTTTAGGGCTGATGCTGGAATGAGTTAAGACTTTTGATTATGTTGGGATGGAATAAATGTATTTTGTATGCTTTAAGGACACGACTTTTGGGGGAGGCACTGGGGTGAAATGCTATGGACTGAATTATGTCCCCCAAAATTTGTATATTGAAATCTTAATCCCCAGGGTGAAGATATTTGGAGATGGGGACTTTGGGAATTAATTAGATTTAGTTGAAGTCCTGAGTATGGGATTAATGCCCTTGTAAGAAGATCATGGAGAGTGCCACCCAATCCACCAAAAAGGCCATGTGAGAACACAGCGTGAAGACGGCTGCATACAAGCCAAGAACAGCGCCCTTGCAGGAACCTGACTTGGTTCCCAGCAACTTCCAGCCTCCAGGACTGTGAGAAAATAAATGGCTGCGGCGTAAGCCCCCCAGCCTATGGTATTTTGTTATGGCAGCCAGAGCTGACTAAGACAGCTGGTGCTGTCGACCATCTCTTCATCTGTTTACTGGTCCATCTGTTGCCTTTACAGTTAAATGCCTGATCACATCTTTTGTCTGTTTTTCAATTAGGTGGTTCTATTAGATACCGAGAGCTGCTGTAACCAGTTACCACAAACTTGGCAGCTTAAAACAACACAGTTCTATTATCTCACAGATCTGGAAGTCAGAATTCTGAAGTGGGTCTCGCAAGGCTACAGTCAAGGTGTGCAGAGCTGCCCGCCTTCCAGAGGCTCTCAAGAGAATTTGTTTCCTCACCTGTCCCAGCTTCTAGGAGTTGCCTGAATTCCATGGCTCATGGCCCCTTCCAGCAATCACATCACTCTGGCCTGTTTTTGTTCTTATCTTTCTCTCCCTGATCCTCCTGCCCCCGTCTTATAAGGACCTTTGTGATTCCAGTAGGCCCATGCAGATATTCTTGTACAATGTTCCCATCTCAAGATCCTTAATACAATCGTATCTGCAATGTCCCTCTTGCCATGTAGGGTAACATATTCAGCGGTTTGGGGGATACGGTTGTGAGTCTCCTTGGGGAGAGGGGCATTGTTCTGCCTACCATAGTGGTGCTTTTGCCTTTTTTCATGGGTCAGTATAAGAGGAGCCTCCTAACAGAAAATAAAAAGTGTTAGCCGGGATGTGGAGAAATTAGAACGCTTGTGCGCTGCTGGTGGGAATGTAGAATGGCGCGGCAGCTATGGAAAACAATATGGCAGTGCCTCAAAAAATTAAAGATAGGATTTCTATATGATCTGGCAATTCCACCTCTGGGTATACACCCAAATGAGACGGAAGCAGGGACTTAGTCAGATGACCTGTAACCCCATGTTCACAGCAGCATTCTTCACAAGAGCCGAAAGGAGGAATCAACCCAAGTGTCTATCAACAGATGATGGATAAACAAATGTGGAATACACAGACAGTGGAATGCTTGAAAAGAAGGAAATCCTGACAAATGCTACAACATGGCTAAACCTTGAGGACATTATGCTGAATGAAATAAGGCAGACACAAAAGAAGAGCTATTGTAAGATTCTACTTATATGAGATTCCTAGAGCAGTTAATTTCATAGAGACAGAAAGTAGAATGGTGGGCCTAGGGTAGTGGCTCGTGCCTATAATCTCAGCGCTTTGAGAGGCCAAGGGAAGGGGATTGCTTGAGGCTGAGAGTTTGAGGCCAGCCTGGGCAACATAGTGAGAACCTCTCTCTACAAAAAATAAATTAAATTTAAAAAAAAGAAGTAGAATGGTGGTTGCCAGAGGCTAGGATAAGAGGAGAATAATCCTCTCCTCTTATCTCTATTTAGAGAATAGTCAAATCTCTAAAGTTACTGTTTAATGGGTAGAGTTTTTGTTTCCCAAGATGGAGGTGGAGTTCTGTAGATAGATGGAGAGTCTGGGTTTCCTAAGATGGGGAGAATTCTGTAGATAGATGGTGGTGATGGTTGCATAGTAATGTGAATGTGGCCAGGCGTGGTGGCTTATGTCTGTAATCCCAGCACTTTGGGAGGCCGAGGCAGGTGGATCACCTGAGGTCAAGGGTTTGAGACCAACATGGAGAAACCCCGTGTCTACAAAAAATACAAAAATTAGCCAGGCATGGTGGCACACGCCTGTAATCCCAGCTATTCAGGAGGCTGAGGCGGGAGAATCGCTAGAACCCAGGAGGCAGAGGTTACAGTGAGCCAAGATCACATCACTGCACTCCAGCCTGGGCGACAGAGTGAGACTCTGTCTCAAAAAAAAAAAAAGTGAATGTACTTAACGCTCCTGAACTGTACACTCAAAAGTGGTTGAGATAGTAAATTTTATGTTATGTATATTTTTTACCGCAATTAAAAAATGAAGAGTGACATATCAGCATTTGCATGTGCAGTATTGTTCATTTTTTTTGTTCAGTAAACTCTTTTTTTAAAACAATTACTGATTTATTATCATTTTTTAAGAGCTGGGGTCTTGCTTTGTTGCCCAGGCTGCAGTGCAGTGGCATGATCATAGTTCACGCTAGTCTAAAACTCCTGGACTCAAGTCATTCTCCTGCCTCAACCTCTCAAGTAGCTAGGACTACAGGCGTGCCACCATGCCCAGCAAATTTTTCCTTTTTCAGTAGAGACAGAGACTCACTATGTTGCCCAGGGTGGTCTACAAACTCTGGGGCTGAAGCAATTGTCCCACCTCAGCCTCCCAGAGTGCTGGGATTACAGGCGTGAGCTACCATACCTGGCCTCAATAAACTCTTATTAGTGAATAAACATTCTCCAGATCCTGTGTCAGGCACTGGGGCTCCCAAGAAGAATAAGACACTGTCCCTGTCCTCAGAGCTCATGGTTTCAGAGAGATGAGGCGCACAGCTAAGCAACGTATGCAACAGAGTGCTCTAGAGTATTCTGAGTGATAAAAGCCTATAGGTGACCCGAGGAATACAGGGGAGGGAGTGGCTGGTTCTTCTAGCCGGCTACAGGGCAAGTCCGAAGCCTTTCTGGAAAGTGTAACATGTGACCTGATTTCTCAAGCCTGAACAAGTAGTCACCAAGCTTTGGGGGTTGGGGAGGGAGAAATCTGAGCAATGCAGGGGCCTGACATGTCGTGGTGTGTTCATGGCTCTGCACTTGGTTCTTTGGGGCTCAAGGTGACAGAGGAAGCCTGGGCCAGCAGCGGATAGTGTAGAGAAGGAAGCAGAGGCCAGACCACAGGCGTCTCTGGCTGGATGAGGTGCTGGACACTCCCTGTAGGCCATGGGAATGGCCTGTAGGACAGATTCTGAGCAGGAGGGTGACAGGATCGCCTTGAAGTTAGAACCATCAATCGGCAACGCAAGACTACTTATCCGATTTATTCATTCTTGCTTCTAGACTATGTAGAAACTAGCAAAAAGCCTAAAAGTCTAGTGTTTTCAGGCCTATTTGGAGAGAATGATGGACATGGGTTTGTGAAATATCAAATGCTTATTCTGACCCAAATTGCTCATAATCAGAAGGGGTACTTTTTTATTTGTTTATTTTTTGTTTTGCGATAGGGTCTTACTGTGTTGCCCAGGCTGAGGTGCAGTGGCATGATCATAGCTCACTGCAGCCTTGAACTCCTGGGTTCAAGGGATCCTCCCAACTCAGCCTACCGAGCAGCTGGGACTACACTGCATGTCACCACACTTGGCTAATTTTGTTTTTTTTAGTAGAGAGAGAGTCTCGCTATGTTGCCCAGGCTGGTCTTGAACTCCCTGCCCTAAAGGATCCTCCCACCTTGGCCTCCCAGTGTGTTAGGATTATAGGCACGAGCCACTGCACTCAGTCAGAGGAGTATGAGTACTTAGATATTTGCACACAAATCTCAGTCTGACGTAAGTCTGTAACTCCAGCAGCAAAAAAAAGTCTCTATTCTCTTTTCTTAGCAGTGTTTCAAATTGAGCCTTATTGATCATGACCTTGTAGTTTATCTCTCACAAGTAGCTTTCTAATAAAAAATACTTACGTAACTGTCTTTACTTAATGTTCAAGAGTCTAGCATATTCTCCGTGAATCAGGAGACTAATATTTTATGCTGGCAGTGACGCAGAAACCTAGAGTTCATTGTCTGAGACTACAGCTTGTCCCAAAGATCTCCATGGAACATGAAGTAATCCCCATGAGCTACAACCAGAAAATCAGTTTCCCATGAAGTTAGAACAATACGGCTGGGTTCCAGGAGGTAAAGCATCCTGCAGCTTTGCTGGATGGTATTATTTCTGGTTTTCATCAGGCTGCAATGAATTTTCACTTGTTATAATAGGGAAGCCCATTTCCTGCAAAGAAATATCTTTCCTAGGGGTCTGTCTACTCTCTAGCTCACCACGTTCAGAAAGAACAAGAACTTTACAAGTGTTTACAAACATCGTCTTGTGTTAGGCAAGTATCAAAAAATCTTGTCTCTCACAGACATTTCGGAGAATCCACACAAATAACTCAGAAAGTCTGTTCATTGCAGAAAAGCCAGTATGAGTTTGCCTTTTTTTTTTTTTTTTTGAGACAAGGTCTTGCTCTGTCACCCAGGCTGGGGCTGGAGTGCAATGGCGCGATCACGGCTCACTGCAGCCTCGAATTCCTGGGCTCAAGTGATTCTCCCTCCTCAGCCTCCTGAGTAGCTGAGACCACAGGGACATGCCACCACATCCAGGTACTTTTTTAAAATTTATTTTTATTTTTATTTTTTTTGAGACAGAGTCTCGCTCTGTTGCCCAGGCTGGAATTCAGTGGTGTGATCTCAGCCCACTGCAACTTTTGCCTCCTGGGTTCAAGCAATTCTCCTGCCTCAGCCTCTCGAGTAGCTGGGACTACAGGCGCACGCCACCACGCCCAGCTAATCTTTGTATTTTTAGTAGAGACGAGGTTTCACCATGTTGGCCAGGCTGGTCTTGAACTCCTGACCTCAGGTGATCCACCTGCCTCGGCCTCCCAAAATGATGGGATTACAGGTGTGAGCCACCACGCCTGGTGAATACTCAGCTAATTTTTAATTTTTTTTGTAGAGACAGGGTCTCACCACGTTGCCCAGACTGGTCTCGAACTCCTGCGCTCAAGCCATCCTCCTATCTTGGCTTCCCAAAGTGTTGGGATTACTGGTATAAGCCACTGCACCTGACCTATTCTGACTTTTGTGTGGCATGAAGTGAAAAAGCTTAACAGGGCATTTCCTTTCGTGCTGCTCTGGCTGTGATGAGCATTTGCAGAATCCCTGGGCATTATTCTCATGGCGTTACTCTCTCACTAAAGAGCCTGAGGGCTCAAAGTCATTATCACTCAGTTCTCCCTGAAACTTCAAGTTAGCATCTCAGCTATTCTGTCAATATTGTGAGCAAAAACTAGTAGCCACACTTTCCAAGTGACAGAGAGGAAGTGTGAGCATGCCACTTCATTACATTTCGTCTCCGGTTGACAGAAGATTCTGACCATTCCTCTTGCTGTCTAGAACACTGGAGGGTGATTTTGTGTCTAAGGGACATGTGGCAATGTTTGGAGACATTTTCCATTGTCATGACTGGGGTTGAGGGAGCTACTGGCATCAGGTGAGTAGAGGCCAGGGATGTTGCTAAACATCCTGCAATGCCCGGACAGCCTCCTTTCTGCAACAAAGAATTTTCCAGTCTAAAATGCCAGTGGTGTGAAGATTAAGAAATCCTGGTCTAGAACTAGAATCCAAATGCCCCAGTGCCGGCCATTTAGTTCTCTCAGAAAGCAGACTTTTCTGCCCACCCCAGTCATGTTCTCCTTTTGTAGTGATGGAAGTTACAACAAGATGCAAGACCAGATTACATTTTCCAGCCTTCTTTGCAGTTTAGTATGGCCATTTCACTAGTTCCCACCAATGGAACAAGACCTAAAGTGATGTGTGACACTCTGGCCAAGGCCTCTGAAAATTCCCTTTCCCCTTCTGCTGGCAAGATGTAGATGACAACTAGGCTTTATGGGAGAGCCATGATGGGAGCCTGGATCCCTGCATCACCTTATGGCAGAGAGCTGCCCACCAGCTGAAAACACATACTGCAGTCTCTTATGTGAGTGAGAAGTAAACTCCCGTGTTTGAGCCAATATACATCTTTAGGTCTACTTGTCACAGCAGCTTAGCTCACCCTAGCCAGTAAACAGCCAATCCCCAAAAGCCTATTTTGATGCTAGGAGCCTCAGGAAGCAGAGAGAGCTCTGAATGAGGCAAACATGGCAGGGATCGTTGCCCCTGAGGTTAGCTTGGGTCCCCTCTGCTAACTAGTAGGAGCAGTGCAAGCTCAAGCCTGCCATCGAGGGGCTCTTGCTTTGTTTAGTACAGCCTTGACTGCAGGAGCAGGTGGTGATGTGATCCCCACTCTGTGTGATTTCAGCTACGTCATCACGATTAGACACTTAGGCTACTCTGATGGTCCATTTTCTGTGTCAGCTCAACTGGGCCACTAAAGGCCCAGATATCTGGTCAAACATTATTCTGCTGTGTCTATGAAGGTGTTTCTGGATGAGGTTAGAATTTGAATCTGTAGACTGAGTGAGGCCAATTGTTCTCTCTGATGTGGGTGGGCTGCATCCCGTCAGTTGAAGGCCTGGGTAGTATATAAAGGCTGAGTAATAGGAAAACTCTTCCTGCCTGACTGTGGGGACCAGGACATTGGTCTTTTTCTGTCTTTGGTCTCAAACAGAAACATCTGCTCTTCTTGGGTTTTCAGCCTGTGGCTTTCAGACTGGAATGTACACTCCTGGGTCTTCAACTTGCTGACTGCAGATCTGGGGAAGTTTCAGCCTCCATAACTGCACAGGCGAATTCCTTATAATAAATCTCTCTCTGTCTCTGGCTCTTTCTTTCTCTACACACACACATACACACACACACACACACACACACACACACACACGTACCCTGTTGGTTCTTTTCCTCTGGAGAACCCTAATATAGTTGCAAATTGCAGAAACTCACCTGAAAGCAGTTTAGGCAGAAAAGGAAGAGGCTCAGAGAACCAAAGCATAGGAAGTGATGGGGTGCAGCTGGCCACAGGGACAGCCGGACCAGCAGGGCGCATTTTCTCCACCTCTTATCCCTACTGCTTTGGGTGTGTTGGCTTCATTCTCTCTTTCTGCAGTTAAGCCTCTTCACACAGCAGGGAAAAAGCATCATCATCTCTGAGCTCGTATCCTCACAGCTGCTGGGTCAAAGAGGAAGCATCTCCCTGTCTCCCATTTGAAAATCCTGGGAGGGACTCGGGTTGAGCTTCCCTGCTGTGGCTGGAGCAGGCTGTGTTATCAGGACAAATAAGGAATGGGCATAAACAACGGCTGTACATTGTTTCTTGTGTGTACTCTGTGACATTGGGATATGGTCACTGTCCCCTTCCACTTCTGCTGGCTCATCTTTGCCTCCCATCCCTGCTACTTTGACCCAGGGACTCAAAGTGTAGCCTCAGGGAGCAAATCACAGAATTTTTTCCCAACAACCCCTCCCCCACCACTCCTACAGTGGCAGTGGTGGCTGTCCAAAACGTGACAGGAGAAAATTCTAACTGCAAAATGTGACAGATCCTACAACACGATGATACATGAGATCTGTCATTTAACTCAAGCTGGAAAATTTCAGAAGATAAACTGACTGCCATACATCTTAACTAGTCCCTGTCCAGTTTCTATTGGCTACTGCTAGTTTATTTCTTTTATGTTTTTGAGACAGAGTCTCACTCTGTCACCCAGGCTGGAGTGCAGTGGCACAATCTCAGCTCATTGCAACCCCCGCCTCATGGGTTCAAGGGGTCCTGCTCCCTCAACCTCCTGAGTAGCTGGGATTACAGGTGTGTGCCACCATGTCCAGTTAATTTTTGTATATTTTTAGTAGAGATGGGGTTTCACCATGTTGGCCAGGCTGGTCTTGAACTCCTGACCTCAGGTCATCCACCTGCCTCAGCCTCCCAAAGTGTTGGGATTACAGGCGTGAGCCACCGTGCCCGGCCCATACTAGTTTATTTCATTCATCATACTTATCTTACTCTGTGATTCCTTGCTTGATGTGTTTACTTGTTTACTGTCCACCTCTCCTACCAGAATTAAGCTCCCTGAGGGCCAGGTTCCATCTGTCTTGGTTCTTGCAGTGTTTCCACACCTGGCACAGTGGTTGGCGTACCCCTACTTGTGATGTGTGCAACAGAATATGCCTTTTGCCAATGCTCAGGATGTTGCTGGGGTTTTGCTGTTTTCCACTTTTCTCTGCGCATGGTGACTTAAAGGTCTGCAGGCACTTCTTGGAATCTACTCTTACTTCCGCCATGCCTTGCAGAAGTTCCTTGAGGTCTCTGAGGCCTGAGCAGCTGTTTTCTTCTTATGTCTAGTGTAATCGTCCTCTACTTTCATACTCTTTTAGTCATTTCAGTGACAACTTGGAAGAGGGGATTCCTGGTACAATATCGGAAAGTCATAAAATGATACAGCAGTGATCGCTCTTTGGAGATGGTGCTCATAGTCTCACCTTCCAGGGGTTTTTCATTCATTCTACAAATATTTATTTATTGGCAGGGGCTCAGTTCGCTCTCTTGAGCCACTCTCTTGGGCAAGTTCCAAGTCCTCATGTTGACCTGTCTGCCGCATTTGCCATTGCGACTGCTCTTTCCTGTCTGGGGTTTCCTCCACCCCCTTGTTTCTCAACGCAGGAGGGGTCAAGACCCTGTTCCTTCCTAGTTTGCCTTCTTCCTCTTTGACATCACCTCTCCATCTTCCTCAGAGATTCCCCGCCTTCCTTCAGTATACCACATGGCACATTGGCCCACTGATCTGCCCTTGTCCAGCTTCTTGTCCCAGGTGGTCTCCTCCAAGGCCTTTGGTTCAGTTTCCTTCCGCAGGGGCTGGTTCTCAATTGCGCGTGTGGAGTCAGAGCACACCCCTGTGCTTTAGCAATCACACCTCAAACTCAACACGTGCAAAGTGGAGGTTGCTTCCTCCCCACACCCTTGCTCCTCTCGCTTCTCGTTTCCTCAGCATTTCCCTGCTCCTCATCCAACTTGCAGCCAACTCTTGTGGATTCTACATTCCCAGCATCTCTGTGGGACCCTACCTCTCCATCCTGGCTACTCTTGCCTTAGTCCCAGTCAGAATCATGTTTTTTTTTTTTTTTTCCCCAAGACAAAGTCTTGCTCTGTCACCCAGGCTGGAATGCAGTGGCATGATCTTGGCTCACTACAACTTCCGCATCCTGGGTTCAAGTGATTCTCCTGCCCCAGCCTCCCGAGTAGCTGGGATTACAGGTGCATGCCATCATGCCTGGCTAATTTTTGTATTTTTAGTAGAGACAGGGTTTCATCATGTTGGCCAGGCTGGTCTTGACCTCCTGACCTCATGATCCACCCACCTCGGCCTCCCATTAGTGTTGGGATTACGGGCATGAGCCACCGTGTCTGACCCATGTTTAATGTCTGTCAGTGTGACCCCTATCTTCTTGCCTCCAGTTCTTCTCTCCTTTTAGCTCCTCCTTGCCTCCTTTAAATGATCTCTCTATAATACAGCATTGTATTATATCTGCAATACAGCATTGTATCTGACTTCATCCTTTATTTATTTATTTTTTGAGATAGAGTCTTGCTTTTGTTGCCCAGGCTGGAGTGCAATGGCATACTCTAGGCTCACTGCAACCTCTGCCTCCCGAGTTCGAGTGTTTCTCCTCCCTCAGTCTCCCGATGGCTGGGATTACATGTGTCTGCCACCACCCCAGGCTAATTTTCATATTTTTAGTAGAGACAGGGTTTCGCCATGTTGGCCAGGCTGGTCTCGGACTCTTGACCTTGTGATCTGCCTGCCTTGGCTTCTCAAAGTGCTGGGATTACAGGTATGAGCTGCCGCGCCCAGCCTGACTTCATTCTTTCAACACCTCAATACCTTGAACGCTGGATTAAGTTCTAAATCCTTGTCACCAGAGGCCCTTCATGCCGGGCTGCTGCCCGTCTCTCCAGCCTGCCCTCCATCCCTTGCACCCCTTACTCCAAGTCTGCAGAACTGTTTGAATGTGCCCAGTGTGCACTACTCTACCCTACCACACTGTGCTGCTTCCTTTTCACAAACACCTCTGTATTCGTTTGCTAGAACTGTCATAACAAAGTACCACAGCCCGGGTGGTTTAAACAACAGAAAGTTGTTTCTTCCCAATTCCAGAGGCTAGAAGTTCAAGATCAAGGTGTTGGCAGGGTTGGTTCCTTCAGAGGCCTCTCTCCTCGCTTGTGGATGGCATCTTCTCCCTGCGTCTTCTCATGGTCATCCTTTTGTGGGTGTCTCTGTGGGTGTCTGTGTCCTAATCGTGTCTTATAAGGACACCAGTCCTACTGGACTAGGGCCCACCCTAATGACCTCATTTTGACTTAGTTACTTCTTTAAAGACCTATCTCCAAATACGGTCCTATTCTGAGGTTGTGGGTATTAGACTTCAATGAATAATTTTGGGGGGACCATAAGTCAGCCCATAACACTTCTCCCTCTGGCTAAAAATGAATGTCATCCTCACATGCAAAATACACTCACCCCATCCCAACAGTATCCAAATCTTAACTCTTTGCAGCACCGACTTTTAAGTTCAAAATCTCATCTAAATCTCATCTCAACCCAGTATGGGTGAGACTCCAAGTATTCTTCCTGGGGCAAAGTTTCTCTCCAGCTGTGAAACTGAAACCGGACAACAAGCTACGTACCTACAAGACCTAGGGTTGGGGCCAGCATAGAAAGAAATTGGAAAGGAGAAAGGGGTCATATGTTAGGATACTTCATTGTATGCATTTTTGGGGTTAACTCAATGGAGAACAGCCTCCCTTGAGTGAACCTGGAAGACGCCGCTCACCATTTAATGTCCACTTATCAGGCTCCCCATTTGGGAGCCTCCTTCTCCCCTGTGCTCCTCCATAGGCCACCCAATATATCTCTCCATCTCAGTGCCATAACACTCACCGCATCCGTTTGATGGCTGACTCTCTTCCCTGCCAGACTACACACCTCACGACTTTCGGTACACGCTCCACGAGTGACTATTACGCACATAAACCCCATGACAGGCGCTTTGTTGTTTTGTACATGCTGTGTCCTCAGAGCCTAAAACAAGTCTGATAGATGGCAGGTATTCAACAAATATTTGTTGAATCCGCGAGTGAATACAAATAAACACACACACCAAATGTGTATCATGCACACATTCTGGATTCTGATTTTCCAGGAGTCTGTGAATCTATGCAGTTTCTTCAAGGAGAGTCCAAGGGGACACCAACACACTCCTCCTTCCCCTCAATGGCCGGATACCAGCTGAGCAACCGTCAGATGTCTCCGGGTCTCCCGATGACTCACCGAGTGCTTTCTTTGGGAGGAGTGGGAGGAGAGGATGGCTGACAAAAATAACTGCGGGCACTTGAAGCGGCATCAAGCCTCTGTCGGCGGGGGAACAACGGGGGCGCATCTGAAGGTTTCTCCCAGGCAGGGCGGGCAGCTCTCTATTCTCCAGCACCGGAGGTTCTCCTATGTGTTTAGAGAATTAGACAGACGTAGAGTGAATGGAATAAAACAGGCATTGCTCCCAAGCAGTCAGCTGCTCGTGTCATATGTGAAATTCTGTACCAGCTGTGAAGGAAGCACACAGGAAGGGGGCTTAGTGAGCACTGTTAAGGTGATCATTCTGTGTGTCTGTCTTTTTTGTTCTTTAAAAAGGGCTTTATGCTTTGTACTTTATCTCATCTAATGATTACATCAATCAGGTCAGAAGGGCACTTTCACAGAAGAAAAAGGCTCAGAGAGAATCACTGACTTGCTGGAGAGGATCATTACAGCATGGTTCTCAACATGTGGTCCAAGGACCAGCAGTGTCACC
>NW_012101611.1:91519-98098 GCF_000951045.1 Mandrillus leucophaeus | reverse complement strand
TTTTTTTTATTGTGGTGAAAAACATGTAAGATAAAATCTACCCTCTTAACAAATTTGTAAGTGTAGAGTACAGGCTTGTTAACTTTAAAACTTTCTTATATTGTGTGACTGAAACTCCACATGCATTGAGCAGCAGCTCCCCATCAATCCCCCCCAAGGCCTGGTAACCGCCATTCAGCTTTCAACTTCTATGAGTTTTGTTTGTTTGTTTGTTTTGCTTTAGATACCTCATATAAATGGAATCATGCAGTATTTGTCCTTGTGTGACTGGCTTATTTGACAACATAATGTCTTCAAGGTCCATCCATGCTATAGTATGTGTCAGAATTTATTTCCTTTTTAAGGCTGAATTATATTCCTTTGAATGCATGAACCACACTTTCTTTGCCCATTCATCTATTAATGGACACGTGGGTTGCTTCTGGCTTTTGTCTACTGTGAATGATCCTATTTTGAACGTGGATATACAAATGTTTCATTGAGGCTTTGCTTTCTATTTTTTTGGGGTATATACTCAGAAGTGGGAATGCTAGATCATTTGGTAATTCTATTTTTAATTTTTTGAAGAACCTCTGCTTATTTATTTATGAGACAAGGTGTCACTCTGTTGCCCAATGACTTGATCATAGCTCAATGTGGCCTTAAATTCCCAGGCTCAAGCCATCCTCCTACCTCAGATCCCCAAGTAGCTGGGACTACAGGTGTGTGCCACTACAACTGGCTAACTTTTTATTTTTTGTAAAGATATTTTTTGTAAAGATTCAGTCCAAGCTGGTCCTGAACTCCTGGGCTCAAGCAATCCTCCCACTTCAGCCTCCCAAAGTGCTGGGATTATAGACTGAGCCACCGTGCCCAGTCCATACTGTTTTTATAGTGGCTGGGCCATATTGCAGTCTTACCAATGGTGCACAAGGGCTTCGATTTCTCCACATCCTCATTAACACTCGTTTTATGATTTTTGTTTTGTTTTTTGATAATGGCTATCCTAACAGGTATGAGGTGATTTCTCATTGTCATCTTGATTTGCATTTCCCTGCTGATTAGTGATGTTGAGTATCTTTGGAGAAATGTCTGTTAAAGGTCTTTCCTTTTTTTTTTTTTCTTTTTTGAGATGAAATTTCACTCTTGTTGCCCAGGCTGGAGTGCAGTGGTGCGATCTCAGCTCACTGGAAGCCCCACCTCCTGGGTTCAAGCGATTCCTCTGCCTCAGTCTCCTGAGTAGCTGGGACTACAAGCATGTGCCACCATGCCTGGCTAATTTTTTTGTATTTTAGTGGAGACTGGGTTTCACCATGTTGGCCAGGATGGTCTTGATCTCCTGACCTCGTGATCTGCCCGCCTCGGCCTCCCAAAGTGCTGGGATTCTAGGCATGAGCCACCGCGCCCAGCCAGGTCTTTCCTCATTTTTAAGTTGGGTTGTTTATTTTTGTGGCTATCTATTAAATTTTCTATCTGGCTTTCGATTCTGCCATTTACAGAGCACTGTACCTCAGGTACTATGGGAAGCCCTTAACACACACAATCTCATTTTATCCTTATAACAGCCTTGAAACATACATACAATAAGAATTCACATTTTAGAGGTGAGGTATCAAAGCACAGGTAGGTTAAACTACATGCCCAAGGTCACATGGCTAGTAAGTGTCCAAGAGGGTCATCAGATCAGACCTATCTGATCCTAGGCGGGTCATAATGTAGAAGCCGTCACCGCGTCTCACCACTGTGCACGTTGATAGGAAGGCTGGGGCAGGGCCCTGTGGCAAGCCACAAGAGTCTCTTCTCTACAATCCAGTGTGCTGGGAAGACAACAGGTTGGAGGGTAGGATCCTGGGATCTGCTGATCTCAGTGCTGCTCCGACTAGCTGGGGAGATTCTGGCATAGTCGTCTCGTGGCGCTTGGCCTTAGTGACAGCATTGAGTCAAGGGATGAGAAGATGTTTTGAAAAATTAGTGTGTCAGAAAGGAAGTACTGCTAGGAGTCCCAAGGCTGGTGCATACATCATGCCTGCATCTTCCCCCATCTCAGAACCCAGAGCCTGTCTCCTGGCTGGGGGCTGACAGAGGGTCCTGGCTGGCCAAAGTCTTGCTTTCTGGTGTGTCAAACACCCACAGGGTTGGAGCAGAGAGGATGGGGAGCCCGGTGCTGGCCTCTTTGTTGGGACTGGCCTCTGCTGTTCAGGGGTCTTCAGGAGGCAGAGGGATGGGGTGGAGGGGTTATGTGGATATAGGGATTTGATGCTTCCAGGCTCCACTTTGCCATGGTAACCCATGAGACCGCAGGCAAGTTAAGCTCCAGGACATCTGATTAGTACCAATTCTTTCCCTTCCCTGGATCCCTCTCCGCTTTGCCCCGTCTCACTCCACGTGAGTGCAACCCTTATCGCACCTCAGGAGAACACCTGTCTGCCTTGGAGGAGGCTCAACCTGAATCTGAGCCTGTCTGCTCTCTGAGTCCAAACTAATGTTTAACCAGGAAGTACATTTCAGTTAGAAGACTCTTTACTTCACTGAACATGTGGACATCGAAGTTCAGGCAGGGCAGAGAGATTTGCCAGACTTGACTGTCCTGCCATCTAGTGGTGGGATAAGAGGATTAGCTAGCATCCCCTTCAGCTGTGGCTGCCCTGGAGAGAACAGCAATTTTTTGGAGGATAAAAGAGGGAAGAGTGGTTTGGTAAATGCACCGTCATTATTTTAAGGCAGAACGCATGGCAGTACACTGTCAGTTGCTTGAAATATCTAACCAATTGTTGGGCAAAAAGCAGTATAATGTTGGCACCTGTGAGAACACTATAAGTTTTCTCTAAGGGGTCACCTTCAAATGCCATCAGAAGCGGGACTTTGGAAATGTTGACGTTTGGAATTCATATCCTCATAAGTCACTGGTTCTTGCTAACTTATGTTGATGCATCACAGTAGAGGTGGATTCTAATGATTCACTCTAGGCCAGGCGCGGTAATTCACACCTGTAATCCTAGCAGTCTGGGAGGCCAAAGTGGGAGGGTAACGTGACCCCAGGAGTTTGAGACCAGCCTGAGCAACATAGTGAGACCTCCTCTGTACTATTAAATAAAATTAGCTTGACGTGGTGGCATGCACCTGTAGTCCCAGCTACTCAGAAGCCTGGGTGCTTGAGCCCAGGAGTTCAAGGTTGCAGTGAGCCGTGATTGCGCCACTGCGCTCCAGCTGGGGCGACAGTGAGAGACCCTGTCTTAAAAAAAATTAATTCTAGAGATGTGCTTTCTCTGATTTGATTTATTTGGGGGAAACAAGTAGCTCTGAAACTAAAAAACAGTTACAGTGAGGACTCTAGAAATTCCGAAAATGATTACTGAGATTGTCCTACTGTTTCCATTTATTGGGAGCTGTATTCCTGAAATTGATGCAATACGGAGATGTAGTGGAGAAGGGAAGCTGGGAGAGGGGGAAAGAGAAAGAGCTCAGGCTCCTCCAGAAATAATATTAATAACAATATTATCCTTCAGAGATGATAATAAAAACAGTAAGAATGACAGCTAACTATCAGTCAGGAGAGGTGAGGTTTTGTTATGACGCTATCCAAGATAAACGATGCTGACCGACACTGGTCAAAGTGGTGAGGACAGGTTTTATTCAGCAATACTATGGCAGCAAGGAATAGAGACCAGTGTGGATTGAACTCAACTTCTCCAAAACAAAAGGCTGGAAACTTTTAATCGTGGGGTGTGCTCAGGGAAAGGCACTAAAGGTGTGAATGGGGTTTGGCCATGTCAGGCCAGCTGGGTTTGTTGGCTGCTGTCTATCTGAAGGACACACACACTTCTCATGTCTTTGTGACCGGGGCAGTGGTGCCGGTTGGAGCGAGGTGCCCACAATTAGGCCCTCAGCCTCCCCTAGAGACTACGAGAGACAGAATTATCTCCCTGAAGCCTCGCATTTTAAAGAGAAGACTCTCAGGTCCTGGAGGAAACAGTTTTGGGTGGTAGTTTTACATCCCAAAGAGCAGAGAAAGGCTTTATAATTGCAAGCTTTCTAGAGTGACGGCTCTACAGGCAGTTGAGGGGTGGTGGTGCAGAGCTCTATTTGCCTATTTCTTGGTACTGGCTAGATCAAACAGTCAATTCTCCTGGCAGCCTTGAGCTTTCTCAGAAAGGCCTTTCTTTTAATTAAAAAAAATTTTGTTTGAGACAAGGTCTCACTCTGTTACCCAGCCTGAAGTGCAGTGGCATGATCATAGCTCACTGAAACCTTGACCTCCTGGGCTCAAGTGATCCTCCCTCCTCAGTCTCCCAAGTAGCTGAGACTGAAGGTGTGCATCACCACATCCGTCTAATTAAATATTTTTTGGTAGAGATAGGCTCTCCCTTGGTTGCCCAGGCTGGTCTTGAACTCCTGCGCTCAATGGCTCCTCCCATCTCGGCCTCACAAAGTGTTGGAATTAGAGGTGTGAGCCACCATGCCTGGCCATAGGCAGGCCTTTAGCTGGGGTTAGGGTCATCCTAGAGACAGGGCCTTATGCTTCTAGAAGCCATGCTAGAGTTCAGTCGTCTATTAGTACAGAAGTTAGGATGGAGCCATTATATGCTGGGAGTTCCGCAGTTTTTGTTTGTTTCAGGGAAAACTTTTTAAAATTGTTACAAAATATACATGTCATAAAATTGATCATTTTAACCATTTTTAAACGCACAGTTCAGTGGCATTAAGTGCATTCACATTGCTGGGCAACCAACACCATCCTCCACCTTCAGAATGTTTTCATCTTCTCCAACTGAAACTACCCCTCAAATAATAACTCCCCATTCCTCTCTCCTGCCAGCCCCTGGTAAACAACATTTTATTTTTTGTTTTTATGAATTTCATTCCTCTATCTACCTTGTCTAAGTGGAATTACACAATATTTATCCTTTTGCAACTGGTTTATTGAACTCAGCATAATGTCCTCAAGTTTCATCCTTGTAGCACTTTCTTCAGTAGGCTAAGATTCCACTGTATGGGCCGGGCTCACGCCTGTAATCCCAGCACTTTGGGAGGCTGAGGTGGACGAACTGCCTGTGGTCAGGAGTTTGAGACCAACCTGGCCAACATGGTGAAACCCCATCTCTATTAAAAATACAAAAATTAGCCAGATGTGGTGGCAGGTGCCTGTAGTCTCAGCTACTCAGGAGGCTGAGGCAGGAGAATTGCTTGAAACCGGAAGGTGGAGATTGTGCCACTGCAAGGAGATGTGACAGTTTCAGATTTGACCATGTTGGGATGATTCACCAAAGTGACTGGTTGTAGAGAACCGATCTCAAGACTGCAGGGAACCCACACTGGAAGATTAGATGATTAAAATGGCCAAAAAGGTAATGAGCAGAGGGACAGTGTTATAAGGAAATACGGACTAGGTAGAATAACAGAGTAGGAAAAGGTACAGAATTAGAGCAGAGAACAAACTCTCATCACTCTAAGCTTTGATTAGCGGGGTTAGGGTCATCCTAGAGACAGGGCCTTATGCTTCTAGAAGCCATGCTAGAGTTCAGTCGTCTATTAGTGTAGAAGTTAGGATGGAACCATTATATGCTGGGAGTTCTGCAGTTTTTGTTTGAAACCTTAATGAGCATCTTGCCTTTCAGTTGCTTTCCTGATTCATTTGTGCATTGCACACTGCTATAAAACTATTCTTTCTAGAGTACCAATTTCATTCCCAGGCACAGGGGATCATGCCTGTAATCCCAGCTACTTGGGAGGCCAAGGCAGGAGGATCGTTTGAGGCCAGGGATTAAAGACCAGTGTTGGTAACATAGTGAGACTCTGTCTTAAAAAAAAAAAGTGAAAAAAAAAGTTACCATGTCTTTAGCTAAAACTTAAAGATTTTTAGGATAAAGAGTACTATATGTTGCATAAAGAATCAGTCATGGCTGGGTGCAGTGGCTCACGCCTGTAATGCCAGCATTTTGGGAAGCCAAGGTGAGTGGATCACCTGAGGTTAGGAGTTTGAGACCATCCTGGCCAACATGGTGAAACCCCGTCTCTACTAAAAAATACAAAAATTAGCCAGGCATGATGGCACGCTCCTGTAGTCCCAGCTACTCGGGAGGCTGAGGCAGGAGAATTACTTGAATCCGAGAGGCGGGGTTTGCAGTGAGCCGAGATTGCACCACTGCATTCCAGCCTGGGCAACAGAGTGAGACTCCGTCAAAAAAAAAAAAAGAAAAAAGAAAGAAAGAAAGAAAGAGTCATAATACTTGAGTAGACATCTCTCCAAGGCATACAAATGGCCAAGAAACACATGAAAAGATGCCCAACATCATTAGTCATTAGAGAAAATGCAAATCAAAACCACAATGAGGAACCATTTCACACCCACGAGGATGGCTATAATAATTTTTTTAAAACAGTGCGAAATAACAAGTGTTGGCAAGGTTGTTGAGAAATTGGAACCAGAAATGCATTGCTGGTGAGAATGTAAAATGGTGCAGCCACTGTGGAAATCGGTTTGGCATTTCCCCAGTAAGTTAAGCATAGTTATATGTCCCAGCAATTCTACTTGTAGGTATGTACCCAACAGAATTGAAAACACGTATCCAAACTAATTTTTTTTTTTTTTTTTTTTTTTTT
>NW_012101611.1:84005-91230 GCF_000951045.1 Mandrillus leucophaeus | reverse complement strand
GTTTCTCCATGTTGGTCAGGCTGGTCTCCAACTCCCGACCTCAGGTGATCTGCCCACCTTGGCCTCCCAAAGTGCTGGGATTACAGGTGGGACCTCCTAGTCTTAAGCTATCCTTCCATTTCAGTCTCCCAAGTACTTGGGACTACAGACAGATGTCACCATGCCTGGCCAATTAATTTTTTTTTTTTTTTTGTAGATACAAGATCTTGCTATACTGCCAGGACTGGTCTCAAACTCCTGGGCTCAAGCAATCCTCCTGCCTCAGCCTCCTAGAGTACTGAGATTACAGACATGAGCCACCATGCCCAGCCTGAACAAAAATTTGAATGTGAATTTTCATAGCAACGTTATTCATGATAGCCAAAAGGTGGAAAAACCCAAATGCTCACGAGCTGATGGGTAGATATAAGTAAAACATGGCATGTTCATACAATGGAATATTACTCAACAATAAAAAGGAATGAAGTGCTGATACATGTCACAACATGGATGAAGCTAAAAAATGTGCTAAGAGAATTAAGCTGGTCACAAAAAGCCACATATAATATGATTCCATATATATGAGATTCCCAGAATAGGTAAACCCATAGCGACAGAAAGCAGATTAGTGGTTGCCAGGGTCTGGGGGAGGGGAGACTAGGGAGTGACTCTCTAGTGTGTATGAGGCTTCTTTATGGGGTAATGAAAATGCTGTGGAACTAGGTAGTGGCAACGGTTGCTCAATATTGTGACTACACCAAAAACCACTTCATGGTATACCATTAAAATGGTTAAAGTGGTGCATTTTATGGTAGATGTATATAAACACACACACACACACACACACACACACACACACACACACACAAAGAAACAGTCATAACAGGTTTTTTTGAGCAGTTGTCACCCGATAGATGATATCAGAAAAAATTAACATCACAGTCTGATGGAAACTGGGACAGTTTCCTATTCTGGTTGATTGATTTCTGAGCACAGTTTTGATTACAAAACATTTCAAACATACTGAAACCTACAGAAAATAAGACACCCACACATCTGTCACATAGATGTAGCAGAGGTTAACATTTTGTCAGATTTGTTTTTGGTTAAAAAAATCGAACATTACAAATACAAGTTTAACCTGACACAGATACACACACATATAATAGATGCTAACAGCAGGATTATTTATCATAGTAAACTAAACAGTTGGCGACAAGCTAAGCAACCACCGGTAGGAGACGGGAATCTGTGATCCAAGTTGTTAAATAGGTTTCCTTAAGTGGGGGTGACAAGAAGCTGTGATGGTGAAATCACCGAGGTACTTTTATCTCTGGTTTGTTTGTTTGTTTGTTTGTTTGTTTTGAGACAGAGTCTTACTGTCACCCAGGCTGGAGTGCAGTGGTGTGATCTCGGCTCACTGCAACCTCTGCCTCTTGGCTTCAAGCTATTCTCCTGCCTCAGCCTCCTGAGTAGCTGGGATTACAGGTGCCCGCCACCACTCCTGGCTAATTTTTTGGTATTTTTAGTAGAGATGGGGTTTCACCATGTTGTCCAGGCTGTTCTCGAACTCCTGACCTTTGGTAATCTGCCTGCCTCAGCCTCCCAAAGTGCTGGGATTACAGGCGTGAGCCGCCACGCCCGGCCTGTCACTGTTTTGCTTTAAAAATTTCAATGATCATCCTTGACTACAAACTCCCACTTGCGTTGGTTTTCTAGGGCTGCAGCAACAAAGTGCCATAAACTGGGTGACTTAAAACAATAGAAATTTCTTCTCCCACCGTTTGGAAGCCAGAAGTCTGAAATCGAGGTATCAGCAGGGTTGGTTCTTCTGGAGGCTCCAAGGGAGAGGCTGCTCCATGCCTCCCTTCCAGCTTCTTGGGCTGCTAGCAACCCTTGGTGTGCCCAGGCTTGCTCCCCGGTCTTTGATCTCTGCTTCCATCCTTGCCTGGCCTTCTTTCTGCATGTCTTCATAGGGTGTTCTCATCTCTGTGCGTCTCTGTCCAAGTTCCCCTCATCTTACATGGACACTAGCCATTGGATTAGAGCCCACCCTAATTCAGCAAGACCTCATCTTAACTAGATTACGTCTCAAAGACCTGATTTCCAAGTAAGATCTGATTCACAGGTAAGGGGATCAGGACTGCAACATCATGTAACTTTTTGGGAGGACACAATTCAACCCACAGCAATCAGGTACAAACAGAAACAATAAAGATACTTCCGCGGATTAAATGTTAAAAAAGTCATTAGAAAATAGAGAGAAAAGAGAATGCAAGCAAAGCCAATTCAAAGAAAGAAATAGAAACGGAGAGGAGATGCAATGGGGAGATGTCGGTCACAGGGTGCAAACTGAGTCACAAAAGGAACCAGCTCTGGATCTCAGGTACAGCAAGGGCAGTGAGGGGTGTGTTCCTTAATTGGATTCTGGTAATCATGATACAATGTATATTGATCATCACATTGTACACTTTGGATATATGCAATCTTCATTTGACAATTAAATATTTTAAAATTAAAAAATTTAAAAAACAAGGCACATTCTGGACACTAAAATCCTGTTCCAGTAGGTACCATTCTTCCTGAATCCAGCTCCTTGATTATCCAGGAACGCCAGGATCACAAGGTAGATTTTCCTGCAAATTTCTGTTTTCTGTTAAACTGACATGTGCCGTTTAAACTTTCTCAAACTAGTCCTTCCTTGCTGGAAAGTCTCTTGTGCTTAAAACACTGGGAGGAGAGGAGCTATGGGAAATGAGAAAGGGGAGGGGACAATATATTAACGGTGAGACAGTTCTCTCTACATTGGGTGGACTATCAAGTGACGTCATCCCCTAGGCAGGTGGGAAGGACGGGAGTAGAGCCTAGAAGAGGCCAAACACTGGGAGCTGCCCGCAGAGAACTGAGGACCGAAGCAGCCGTAAACGCTGAGTTCTGCAAGGGAGTGACCACAGAGTGAAAAGGGCAGAGGGTGCACCACAAAATCCTCAGGAGAACCTCAGAAAGGGGAACAGGGAAGAACTGATGTGAAGATGCCATACAAGGGATGGGGATCAGAACTGGGCAGGTCTCCAAAGTGAGTGAAGGCAGGAGTGTCAGGGGAAGGGAAATCCACACCGCATCCTACACACACGATGTCAACAAAGTCAGAGGGGAGGTGAGGAGGCAAATACCCTAAAATGCCACTGGGTTCATCTGGAAGTTGGTGTTGATTAGAAGAGAGTACTTTGGTGGACTGAAGGAATTAGTGTTGAAAAGTAGAAAGAACTATAATTTGATAAAGACTCTCTGCTTGACCAAACTTTAGTCAGGCTCCTGAACCTTGTCCCGGGCTCATCTGTGCGCTTCCTTGTAAATCTAGTTTTAGCAAAGAACCCGGTCAAGTCAGTTTAGCCAGTGCCGCCGGCCTCTATGCTCTGATCACCTGGATGTCTGATCAGATTCCTCACTCTGCACCATCTCCCAGGTAATGTTAGGTCACCCCGGCCTGTCTTTAGCAAGAGTCCCCTTAGGTGCGGTTAGCCAGAATTCTCATTACCTGTAATGTTTCCTTTTAGTAATTTTCCACCCGCTGACTGCCACCCTGCTCCTTGGTTATAAACTCTCAGCTTGCCCAGGCAGTATTCAGAGTTGAGCCCAATCTCTCTCTCTCACCCACTCCAAGACCCCATCGAGTGGTCCCTATGCTCATCCAGATGGTCCTGAATAAAGTCTTCCTTACTGCGTGTTAACAAATGTCATTGAATTATTTTTCCTTAACAAATTCAATATGAAAAAGATGACTCAATAGAAAGATGGGCAAAGTATATAAAACAACACCTACAATAGACTTCTTTACAGAAGTGACAGTGAATAAACAGGAGCTATAGGAATCCACATGGATAAATCTGAAAAAGACAAGATAAGACAAATTGCAGAAAGAAATGTACAATCTGGTACTTAAAATGTTTTAATTTTCATTTTTTACTTAACAGGTGAAATTTCACATATTATTTGTATATACATACACATGTAGAAAAAGTATAAATACATTTTAAAAAATGGTTATACATACAGTAGAAGACAAGGGAATGAGATTCAGGAGAGGTTCACAGGGGATTTTAATTGTATCTACCATGTTTCAAAAACATTTGACATTTTATTAAGGATATTAGACATCATAAAATAAGCCAGCCTGCTATTGTTGGTATCTAATGAAAATCTCTTTCTTGGTCAGGCACGGTGGCTCATGCCTATAATCCCAGCACTTTGGGAGGCCGAGGGGGGCCAATCACTTGAGGCCAGGAGTTTGAGACCAGCCTGGCCAACATGACGAAACCCTGTCTCTACTAAAAATACAAAACTTAGCCAGGCAGCAGGGCATGGTGGTGCATGCCTGTAAATCCCAGCTACTTGGAAGGCTGAGGGACAAGAATCGCTCGAACCTGGGAGGCAGAGGTTGTAGTGAGCTGATATTGCACCACTGCACTTCAGCCTGGGCAGCAGAGAGAGACTCTGTCTCAAACAACAAACAAACAAACAAAAGAACTCTGTGCCGTGCCCCTTGAGCATTGCGTTGCTGCATTGCACCCCACCGACTCCACTATGTTGAAGAAATTCGACAAGAAGGACGAAGAGTCGGGTGGAGGCTCCAACCCATTCGAGCACCTTGAGAAGAGTACCGTACTCCAGGAGGCCGGTGTATTTAATGAAACTCCCATCAACCCTTGGAAATGTGCCCACATCCTCACCAAGATTCTTTATCCTATAAACCAGGGGGAGCACCTGGGGACCACGGAAGCGACCGAGGCCTTCTTTGCCGAGGCCTTCTTTGCCATGACCAAGCTCTTTCAGTCCAATGATCCCACACTCCATCGGATGTGCTACTTGACCATCAAGGAGATGTCTTGCATCGCAGAGGATGTCATCATTGTCACCAGCAGCCTAACAAAATACATGACTGGGAAAGAGGACAACCACCGGGGCCCGGCTGTGCGAGGCCTCTGCCAGAT
Source organism: Mandrillus leucophaeus (assembly GCF_000951045.1). Taxonomy (NCBI): domain Eukaryota; kingdom Metazoa; phylum Chordata; class Mammalia; order Primates; family Cercopithecidae; genus Mandrillus; species Mandrillus leucophaeus. The sequence goes on along the minus strand of NW_012101611.1, from coordinate 86,260 downwards.
CACTGATGGCACCATGCTGCAGGCTACTGAGTGCTACATGAAACAAGCCACTGTGGACAAGGTGCCCAGTGGCTCCAGCTCTGCCCTCATGTCTTCCCTGCACCTGCTGAAGTGCAGCTTTGATGTGGTCAAGCACTGGGTGAATGAGGCTCAGGAGGCGGCATCCAGTGATAAGATCATGGTCCAGTACCACGCCCTAGGGCTCCTGTACCACGTGCGTAAGAATGACCACCTGGCCACCAATAAGATGATCAGCAAGGTCACCTGGCATGGCCTTAAGTCTCCCTTTGCCTACTGCATGATGATCTGGGTGGCCAGCAAGCAGCTGGAAGAGGAGGATGGCAGCCGTGACAGCCCACTGTTTGACTTCATCGACAGCTGCTTGAGAAACAAGCACAAGATGGTGGTGTACAAAGCCGCCTTGGTCACTGTCAATCTGCCAGGCTGCAGTGCCAAAGAGCTGCCCCTTGCTGTGTCAGTGCTCCAGTTTTTCTGCAGCTCACCCAAGGCTGCTGTCCACTATGCTGCTGTTCCCACCCTCAGTAAGGTTGCCATGAAGCATCTGTCAGCTGTGACAGCTTGTAATCTGGATCTGGAGAACCTGGTCACAGACTGAAACCGCAGCCGTGCCATGCTGGCCATCACCACCCTCCTTAAGAGGGGCAGTGACAGCAGCATCGACCACCTCATGAAGCAGTTCTCCTCCTTCATGTCAGAGATCTTGGATGAATTCAAGGTGGTGGTTGTCCAGGCTATCAGTGCCCTGTGTCAGAAGTATCCTCGCAAACATGCCATCCTCATGAACTTCCTGGTCACCATGCTGTGGGAAGAGGGTGGTTTTGAGTACAAGCACACCACCGTGGACTGCATCATCAGCATCATTGAGGAGAACTCAGAGAGCAAGGAGACAGGGCTGTCACATCTGTGCGAGTTCATCGAGGACTGCGAGTTCACAGTGCTGGCCACCCGTATTCTACATCTCTGGGCCAGGAGGGGTCCAAGACCACCAATCCCTCAAAGTACATCCACTTCATCTATAACCGAGTGGTCTTGGAGCATGAGGAGGTCTGGGCAGGTGCTGTGAGTGCTCTGGCCAAGATTGGAGCCCAGAATGAAGAGATGTTACCCAGTATCTTGGTGTTGCTGAAGAGGTGTGTGATGGATGATGGCAATGAAGTAAGGGACCGAGCCACCTTCTACCTAAATGTCCTGGAGCAGAAGCAGAAAGCCCTCAATGCAGGCTATATCCTAAATGGTCTGACTGTGTCCGTCCTGGTCTGGAGAGGGCTCTGCAGCAGTACACTCTAGAACCATCAGAAAAACCTTTTGACCTCAAGTCTGTGCCCCTGGCCACGGCACCCACGGCAGAGCAGAGAACAGAAAGTACTCCCATCACAGCTGTCAAACAGCCTGAGAAAATGGCAGCTACCAGGCAGGAGATCTTCAGGAGCAGTTGGTGGCGGTGCCAGAGTTCCAGGGACTTGGGCCCTTCTTCAAGTCCTCACCTGAGCCCGTGGCCCTCACTGAGTCAGAGACGGGGGTCTGTCATCCGCTGCACCAAACACACCTTCACCAACCACATGGTGTTTCAGTTTGACTGCAAAACACAGTCAATGACCAGACCTTGGAGAATGTCACAGTGCACATGGAGCCCACTGAGGCCTATGAGGTGCTCTGTTACGTGCCTACGCAGAGCCTGCCCTACAACCAGCCTGGGACCTGCTACACACTGGTGGCACTGCCCAGAGAAGATGCCACAACCTGCACATTCAGCTGCATGATGAAGCTCACTGTCAAGGACCGTGATCCCACCACTGGGGAGATGGATGACGAAGGCTATGAGGATGAGTATGTGCTGGAAGATCTGGAAGTTACTGTAGCTGATCACATTCAAAAGTCATGAAACTGAACTTCGAAGCAGCCTGGGATGAGGTAGGGGATGAATCTGAGAAGGAGGAAACGTTCAGCTTGTCTACCATCAAGGCACTTGAAGAGGCTGTGGGTAATATTGTGACGTTCTTGGGAGTGAACCCTTGTGAGAGGTCAAAGTGCCGGGTAACAAGAACACCCACATGTTGCTCCTGGCTGGTGTGTTCCGGGGTGGTCATGACATCCTAGTGCACTCTCGGCTGCTGCTTTTGGACACAGTGACAACGCAGTTGACACCCAGAAGTTTGGAGGAGCTGCCAGTAGACATCATCTTGGCATCTGTGGGCCAAGGAGCCAGCCTGCATAGGACCTTATACCCTTCCCCA
>NW_012101611.1:81379-82200 GCF_000951045.1 Mandrillus leucophaeus | reverse complement strand
TTTTTTTAAGATGGAGTCTTGCTCTGTTGCCCAGGCTGGAGTGCAGTGGTGCTATCTCGGCTCACTGCAAGCTCTGCCTCCCAGGTTCACGCCATTCTCCTGCCTCAGCCTCCCGAGTAGCTGGGACTACAAGCGCCCGCCACCACGCCTGGCTAGTTTTTTGTATTTTTAGTAGAGATGGGATTTCACCGTGTTAGCCAGGATGGTCTCGATCTCTTGACCTCGTGATCCGCCTGCCTTGGCCTCCCAAAGTGCTCGGATTAGAGGTGTGAGCCACCGCACCTGGCTGAAAATTGCATTTTGAACATTCCCTTAATTTTCTTACAAGATTAACTATCTGAAACATGAAAAGCTGCAAGTATCTACATTCATTGTACATCATAAATATTTTGTTACCCTTCAAGCTGCCATTTCTATGATGTTCATAAGAGGAATTCTCAGAGGATAGAAAATGATTAGAAAGTTTAAGCCAAGTTCAACATGAAAATGATTTGGCTTATTTTCCTTTAAACCTTGTGGCACCCAGGATACAGCTTCATGCTCACCTTGTTATTGTTCCTCACAAACCCACTGGTCACTCTGCTTCCCGCTCATTTTCTAGAGGCTTTTGTTCACAAACCCCAAGCCTTAGCTTCATGCTCCATGAAGTCAATGTCCACTGGATGATCAGTTCCACTTGCCCTGCTGTTCTTTGAATCTCTCATCTCCACCCCCCCGCCCCACCCCCTCCACACACTGGCATCCCCATGCCTCACCAGCACCAGGACCTCTACCTCTAGAACATTCACCCTAGACATCTCTCACCACCACCAGTATGTCAG
>NW_012101611.1:80099-81329 GCF_000951045.1 Mandrillus leucophaeus | reverse complement strand
GCTCTTACAAGTTTAAATATCTGAAACATGAAAACCTGCAAATATCTACAGTAAGCCGAGATCGTGCCACTGCACTCCAGCCTGGGTGACAGAGCGAGACTCCGTTTCAAGAAAAAAGAAAAAGAAAAAAAAAATTCCCTTTCTTACAGGCATAAAACTGGTAAAGCAGGGCTGGTGAGAGGCTACCTCCCAGCCCCGCCAGGAAATCCAAATACTTGCAATCTCATTTCTTGGTGTTTCTTAGAGTCAGTCCAAGGTCATCACATGTACTTCACCACCCCACCCCCTGCCATATACATTGAAATTAACAAAAAAGTTTTCATTTTGTTAATAAAGCCATGATTTTGAGTTTAAAAGTGAATATTAGGCCAGGCGCAGTGGCTCGCACCTGTAATCCTAGCACTTTGGGAGACCAAGGCAGGAGAATCGCTTGAGCCCAGGAGTTCGAGACCAGCTTGGGCAACATGGCAAGACCCGGTATCTACAAAAAATACCAAAATTAGCCAGGCATGGTCGTGTGTGTTTGTAGTCTCGGCTGCTTGGGAGGCTGAGGTGGGAGGATCACTTGAGCCTGGGGAGTTTGAGGCTGCGGTGAGCTGTGATTGTGTCACTGAACTCCAGCCTGGGCAAAAGAGCAAGACTCTGTCTCAAAAAAAAAAAAAAAAAAAAAGTGAAAATTGTATTTTTTCTCTTCTTGGGCACCTTCAGCTGTAACAGAAGAGAGAAGAGTTGACTTCTGGAATTAACCGAATGTGACAGGTCCAGGTTTAGATGCGTCTGGGCAGGTGTGGGGCTGTGCAGAGGCACACTGTGTTTAAATTTGTCTTGTTACATCTGGCTGACAGCCTGGCCAAAGCTACAACATTCTTGCTCACACAGGTCAAAAGTGACTGCATTACAGTCTCATTGCAATTTCTGCAGCCCTGAGGGCAGGCTGGAATATCCACCAGGGATGTTAGAGAAACTAGAAGGTGCTTTGTTCCTGGGGCTGGACTTTTCTACTGGAGTTAATATTCACACACTCTGGAAATGAGACTGAATGAAATTTCCACATCCAAATCAAGTTAATTGTACTCCCTATTCTCTCTTACAATTCATCAGCAGCAAGCATTAGAGCTGTCAAATCTTTATCCACTTGATGGAAAAGACCAACAAAGCTGCTCTTTTTGAACATTGCTGATTTTTATTTGCTTTTACTTTTTCTAGTCATAACAAGACATTTTCTCAGAA
>NW_012101611.1:34504-79304 GCF_000951045.1 Mandrillus leucophaeus | reverse complement strand
CATGAAGTCAATGTCCACTGGATGATCAGTTCCACTTGCCCTGCTGTTCTTTGAATCTCTCATCTCCACCCCCCCGCCCCACCCCCTCCACACACTGGCATCCCCATGCCTCACCAGCACCAGGACCTCTACCTCTAGAACATTCACCCTAGACATCTCTCACCACCACCAGTATGTCAGTTATTTGCTGGAGAACTCAGAATGTTCAAATCCTTTTACCCCTGGGAGAGCTCTGTCCTGAGTGCACATGTTCCTGTTGCAAGAAAAGAGAGTCCCAATCCAGACCCCAAGAGCAGGTTCTTGGATTTCACGTAGAAAAGAATTCAGAGGGAGGCACAGAGCACGGTCGGTGAAAGAAGCACGTTTATTGGAAACTACTTTGTTACAGAGTACGGCATCCTCAGAAAGCAGGAGGAGGAATGCATCGTCCTTTGTTAGTGCTTCTACTTGTAAGAAACTTCAAGGAGGCCAGGCGCAGTGGCTCATGCCTGTAATCCCCGCACTTTGGGGACCAACGTGGGTGGATCACCTGAGGTCAGGAGTTCAAGACCAGGCTGGGCAACATGGTGAAATTCCGTCTCTACTAAAAATACAACAATTTAGCCGGGCATGGTGGCGTGCTCCTGTAGTCCCAGTTACTCCGGAGGCTGAGGCAGTTGAATCGCTTGAACCTGGGAGGCGGAGGTTGCAGTAAGCCAAGGTCACGTGCCACTGCACTCCAGCCTGGGCCACTGAGCGAGATTCTGTCTCAAAAAAAAAAAAAAAAGAAAGAAAGAAAGAAAGAAAGAAAGAAAGAAAGAAAGAAAGAAAGAAAGAAAGAAAGAAACTACAAGGAGCTATGACTAAACTTGGAACGTGCCTATGTACTCACTAAAGGTAGGGACTATAGGCATTATCAATTTTACATGACCATTATAATCCTTCAACCTAAGCCTGTTCGTTGGCATTATCTCCAAGTAAAGAGTGCTGCATTCCGGCCAGGCGGGTTGGCTCAGTCCTGTAATCCCAGCACTTTGGGAGGCCGAGTCAGGCAGATCACGAGGTCAGGAAGTCGAAACACGGTGAAACCCCGTGTCTACTAAAAGTACAAAAAATTAGCTGGGCGTGGTGGCGCACACCTGTAGTCCCAGCTACTGGGGAGGCTGAAGCAGGAGAATCGCTCCAATCCGGGAGACAGAGGTTGCAGTGAGCTGAGATCGCGCCACTGCACTCCAGTCTGGGTGACAGAGCAAGACTCTGCCTCAAAAAACAAACAAAAAAAGAGTGCTGCATTCTGAGGACATCTGGCAAGCTTGTCCAACCCATTTGATTTTGTTGTTGTGTTGTTCTGTTTTGTTTAGTTTTAGGCTTTCAGCAGCCTGAAGCCACGGTTTTTAGTTTCTGTCTCTGGTGATAAGCGGAAAATAAGAATGAGGAAGGGGCTTTACCGGCCCAATCAGAAACAGAAACTAAGAACCCATGACTGGGCCAGGAGTAGTGGCTCACGCCTATAATCCCAGCGCTTTGGAAGGCCAAGGCGGGCAGATCATGAGGTCAGGAGATCGAGACCAGTCTGGCCAATATGGTGAAACCCATCTCTACTAAAAATACAAAAATCAGCCGTGTGTGGTGACACACGCCTATAGTCTCAGCTACTTGGGAGGCTGAGGCAGAAGAATTGCTTAAATCCAGGAGGTGGAGGTTGCAGTGAGCCGAGATCACGCCACTGCACTCAGCCTGGGTAACAGAGCAAGACCCCGTGTTGCCCAGGCTGGAGTGCAGTGATGTGATCATGGCTCACTGCAGCCTCAAACTCCTGGCTCAAGGGTTTCTCCTGCCTCAGCCTTTCAAGTAGCTAGGACTACAAGTGTAGGCCTGCATACCCAGCTAATTTTTTTCGGTTTTTTCTTTTCTTTTTTTTTTGTAGAGATGGGGTCTTGCTATGTTACCCAGGCTGGTCATGAACTCCTGGCCTCAAGGGATCCTCCCACCTTGGCCTCCCAAAGTGCTGGGATTACAGATGTGAGCCACCATGCCTGCCCTAATCACATTCTTTAAACTGTGTATACTTTTACTGATTTTTTTTATCTGTTTATTTTACCAGTTACTGACAGAGATATGTTATCATATTATGATTCAGGATTTACTTTTCCTTTCAATTCTGACAGTTTCTGCTTTATATATTTTGAGATTAAGTTATTAGGTACCTTTTAAATGTACAGTTGTTATGATTATCTAGTGGATTAATGCTTGCATCATTATATTATTCTTCATTTCTAGTAATGCTTCTTGCCTTAAAATGTCTTTTGCATGATATTAATATAGCAACATTAACTTTGTTGATTAGGGTTTGTGTGGTATATCTTTTCTCCATACTTTCACTTTCTCCTTTTTGTGCCCTGAAATTTAAAGTGCATCTTTTGTAAACAAAGTAAGTTTTTAAAAATTCAGCCTGAAAATTTGATCTTCACTTAAAATATTTATCCATTTATGTTTAATGTAATTACAAATGTGTCTGGGTTTAAGTCTACCTTCTTGCTATTTGTTTTCTATTTGTCTCACTTTATCTATGCTTCTTTCTCTCTCCTTACTTTCCACCTTTTGGAAATTCTCCAAATGTTTGTCATTAAAGGACCGCTTGGATACACTGTAGAACAACCAAACAATATAGTAATATGCAACTGGCCGGGCGCGGTGGCTCAAGCCTGTAATCCCAGCACTTTGGGAGGCCGAGATGGGCGGATCACGAGGTCAGGAGATCGAGACCATCCTGGCTAAACCGGTGAAACCCCCGTCTCTACTAAAAAATACAAAAAACTAGCCGGGTGAGGTGGCGGGCACCTGTAGTCCCAGCTACTAGGGAGGCTGAGGCAGGAGAATGGCATAAACCCGGGAGGCAGAGCTTGCAGTGAGCTGAGATCCGGCCACTGCACTCCAGCCTGGGCGACAGAAAAAAAAAAAAAAAAAAGTAATATGCAACTGTAAAAAGGAATGAGAAATATCTCTGTGATCCTTAGGATTTATTTTTATGTGGAAAAAACAAGATGGATGGATGCGTGAATAGTATGCTACAGTTTAAGAGAGAATGGAAGGGATAGAAATATATATGCACACATTTGTTTATGCTAAAAAATGGAAGAATAAACCATAAAATTTAAAAGTGGTTAGCTATAGGGGAGGGAGTGAACCAGGTAGGGGGCATAGGAATAGAAGTTGGGTTTCTCTAAAGTACTTTGTTTTGTGGATTCTACTTTGATAGCATAAAAAACTTTACCTAATTATAAAACCAAAATACATTAAAGAAAAAGCAATCCATAAACCTTGAAAGTACAATGAAACAAAGGAACTTGTGTATATTAGTTTCTTGTGGCCACTGTACAAATCACCACAAACTTGTTGTCTTGGAACAGTTTCTCACAGTTTGGGAGGCAAGAAATCTGCAATCAGTTTCACTGGGCCAAAATCAAAATGTTGTCAGGGCCATGCTCCCTCCAAAAGCTCTAGGGTAAAATCTGTTCCTTGCCTCTTCTGGTTTCTGATTGCTGGCATTTCTTGGTTACTGACTGCATCACTCCAATATGTGCCTCTGAGGTCACATTATCATCTTCTCCCCTGTTAAATTTTCTCCTGCCTGTCTCTTACAATTATAATTTCATACAGAGCTCCCCAGGAAAAACAAGATAACCTCCCCATCTCAAGATCCCTAATTATTCACACCTAAAATCCATTCTGACATTAGAAAGTAACATTCACAAGTTCTAAGGATTAGGACCTGGGTATCTTTGGGGGCCATCATATGGTCTACTACACGGTGGAGTTGGTGTTATTAAGGAAGGAGATTACTACTACTGCTGCCGCCCTCCTCCCCCTACCTTGCCTAGTTCGCAAGACAGGAGGAGAGAAAAAGCAAAAAGTTAGAAAGAAACAAAAGTAAGATAAATAGCCAGACAACCCTGGCACCACCACCCGGCCCTAGGAATTAAAAAAAGGTAATAATAATAACATCAACCCCTGACCTAAACTACTTGCGTTATCTGTAAATTCCAGACACTGTATGAAAAAAAGCACCATACAACTTTTTGTTCTGTTAGCTGATGCATGTAGCCCCCGGTCACGTTTCCCATGCTTGCTCGATTTATCATGACCCTTTCATGTGGACCCCTTAAAGTTGTAAGCCTTTAAAAAGGCCAATAATTTATTTTTTGGGGAGCTTGGCTCTTAAGATGCAAATCTGCTGACGGTCCTGACTGAATAAAAAACCTCTTCCTTCTTTAATCTGGTGTCTGAGGAGTTTTGTCTGCGGCTCGTCCTGCTGCATTATAACACCCAGAGAAAAAGTATTCCAAGTTACTTTAAGATTCATTGACTTGACTGTATATCTCTAGTAAAGTATACTCTAAGGACAGAAATAATTTTTAAAAAATCTTAAACTTTTCAATAATAATGGTGGTGGTACTATCATAATTGTTCTGAAATTTTAAAAAACGTGTGTATTGTTTGATAAAGTAAATGAGTAATTATATTGGCATAACTGATAATTTGGGTTTCCAACATTGGAGAATAGAGACACAGATGTAAGACTGATAAGGTTAAGTAAAAATCCTGTTGTTTGAATTTGAATTGGGAGTATCGGTTTGAACTGTAGCTCTATTTGGGAGAGGTCTAGACACATGACTTTTCAATAGTGATGAGTACCACTTGCACCTAGATTGTGGTTTGTAAATACCAGCTCCCACTAAAAGGAACCAGGGTCTCCAGAAGAAATGATTAAATCTAGGTATGGGGCAAGAAGTGTGCCAGTTGAACCTGGTACACCTTATCATTTCAGAAAATAAAGAAGTATTGACAACTAGGGTTATGTTAAAGTCCTCAGGAATCAATCTAAAAAGCCTTCCATAGGTCAAAGATGGAACAATTTGAGCATCAGTAGGAATAATAACGACAAGGATTTGAAACACATGTCACAGGAATTTGGTATATAACAACACTTAAGAAGCAAGCAAATAAACAACTAAATAAACAAAACCTCATTGGTCAGTTTTCGTATCCTAGGGAACAAATTATTATTTTGAAAGATGTTAAATAAAGGAATAAAGCAAGCATTTATTACTTTCCTATATAAACTGTTACCCATGGTAGACAACTAGTTGATGAGAGGAAGTTTCTCCTTGTAGGAATAATCCAATTTATAAGTGAATAATGAATGACAGGTTTAGAATATTACTATTTTGCAACTCCTAATGAACTAATGGATCTAGGTAATAATCTTTAATGGTTGTTTAATCTCAGAAAGAGAAACCCAGACATTATGTATTTTCTGATAAAACACAAACCTCCTATGAAATACTTTGGCCAAAAAATTAAACTTGAATCAGATCAAGCCTATTATCAGTTTATTTTTATTTATTTATTTTTATTGTGCTATCAGTTTATAGAAAACACAGAGGGCAGAGAAGCATGAAATATAGCACCCTGATTAATCAGTGAAGTCCAGATTGTGGGAAACTCTACAGGACAAAATCTAGTTTCCCCAAGAAATATATTGAAAGAGATAAAAGAGAAATGCCAAGACTGAAGAAAGTGACTTAAGTGACATGTCAGTTAACTTTAAGCTGTAGAACTTATTTGGATCCTTATTTAAATAAACGGAAAACCCCCAAATTTCCATCAAGTAGGGAAATTCATTCACTTGATATTTGACATTGTGATTTGAAGAGATATAATAAAGATGTCACTCTGTTCGAAGAGTCTCCATCTTTAGAAATTGGTACCGAAATGTTTACGATTCTGAGTTGTGCTTCAAAATAATGGGGGCGGTGAGCGCAGCGGTGGAAGCGTGGCCGGGTGCAGGTTGGAAATGAGATCGGTAATTCCTCAGGCCGTCCGCAGGTACATGACCGTTCATTTAGAGACCAGTGAGAGCGAAAGGTTGCTGCCATCTCCTCGGAGGGACATGACGGTAGCGCTGTAACTGGGGTAGCGCTGTAACTGGGGACAAGGCGTTTACTTCAAGAAATCCCGTCGACAAGTTCCTCGGGCCCCTGAAGCAGGGCTCCTGAGGCAGCTCGGCCAGTGTGTGGGTGCGCACCCACACATTCCGCTGCCGATCTGCCCCTTGGGGTGGGAAGATCTTACAAACTGCGTGTCTCTCCCACTTAAATTAGTAGTCAGCCTGAAATAAACCCGCCCTCACCACAACACCGCCACCGAGACCGGTAGTGCCTGCCTCAGCACCGCCACGCCTCCTAGTACCCCGGCAGGGTGCGTGCGCGCTCTCGGGGACAGGGGTCTCCAGCCGAGCGCGTGCGAAGCAGAGCCACGGCGCCTGCGTGGAGCGGCGCCTGCGCAGCGGAGGCTGTGGACCCCATTTCCCAGGAACACTGCGTCCCTGGCCCCGCCCAGTGTCCCAGAGTCCCTTTCGAGCCGGAAGCTGGGTTCCTCCCTACGTCCCTTTGTGGGCCGCGGAGGTGTCCTTTCTGAAACTTGAGGGAGTCGTAGTTCAGGGAGGGGCAGCTCTTGCACCTAGGGCCGTTAAGAACGAGTTTTAGGTTCGAATCCCATCTTATGGAAGGTGGTATTGGTCCCTTGGGTATCCTACCCGTCTCAGCCAAACTGCGGGCCATTTCGTGGGGTTGGCAAGGGGAGTTACCCCGCCAGTCGGTAGACTCGCGGCCCCTCGGAGGCGGGAGGAAGTCGAGCATCGACAGGAGCTGGGGTGCAGGGAGGAGTCTCAGTTAAGAATGAAAAGGGTGGCCAATGGTGGGCCAGGCGCAGTGGCTCACGCCTGTAATCGCGGCACTTTGGGAGGCCGAGGTGGGCGGATCACGAGGTTAGGAGATAAGAGACCAGCCTGGCCAACATGGTGAAACCTCGTCTGTACTACTAAAAATTCAAAAATTAGCTGGGCGTGGTGGCGCGCGCCTGTAGTCCCAGCTACTCGGGAGGCTGAGGCAGAAGAATCGCTTGAACCCGGGAGGCAAAGGTTGCAGTGAGCCGAGATTGCGCTACTGCACTCCAGCCTGGGCGACAGAGCGAGATTCCATCTCAAAAAAAAAAAAAAAAAAAAAAAAAGAATGAAAAGGGGACTCGCTTCCGAGAAGCTGCCCTCTGCAAACTTAAGGGACTGAAGTTAGGGGGAGGAAAGGGATACACATCTGTTAGTGCGAGTTGCATGTCTTGTTAGTGCGAACTTAAACCCAAGTTTCCTTTCGGAAGACTTTGGTGAAAGAGTACAGGAACACCAGCCACTCCAGAAAGAGAAGACCGCTCCTCTTGAACCCGCCCATTTAACTCTTCCCACAGGCTCTGCGTTCCGCATGCCTCCACCCTGATTTTAGACAGTTAAAGGCGCACAATCAAGGAATGTCGACAGAGGGCGTCCTTGCTCTAAGTAGCATTGTCCCCCTGCTTCCTGAGCGGAGATGAATGATTATTCTCTGAACCTGGACTTCTGGCGTTGTGCCTCTATCCATTTCCCTGCTTCAAAGCTCTCCTAATTGACTTTGTTTTCGGACACTTCCCACTTTACCCTCCAGGAGTGTTGCTTCTTTTATTTCTTTGCTTTGCTGTTGCTTCTTTGCCTGGATGGTTGTTTGGCTTAGTAAATAGACCTAGACCCCACCCCATGGTGTAGAAGCAGTTGGTGGACTTCTACAAAGGGCCAGATAGTACACATTTTAGGCTTTGCAATCTTATGGTTGTAAGTTCGGCTGTTGTAGCACAAAAGCAGCCTTGGACAGTAAACAAATAGATGTGGCTGTGTTCCAACAAAACTTCATTGAAATTTGAATTTCACTGTAATTTTCACGTGTCATGAGATTTTTTTTTTTAACCATTTAAAAATGTAAAAAATAATGTGTGTGTCTGTGTGTTTTAGCTTGGGCCGCCAGCTAGCAGTAGTTTGCCAATTCTTGGTAGAGAAACAGAGCAGTCTCCACCTAGGTCTGGGAATTCTGGGAGAGAGGTCCTTGCCAAAGTAACAGTTCATGGCCTGCTTTTCTAGATCTGGGAGTGAGTAGGACTACTACTAGACTCTCATTTGACCTCTCCTTTGGGAATTGCAGGGTATATAGTGCCCACTGATTGGTGGGAATTTTGTCAAGGTGGGTCTGATAATCTGTGGCTTCTTTCCCTTCCCAGCTCTTTAGAGTCTTTCTTTCTTTTTCATCGTTCTCTCCCTCTCTCTTTTTAGAGATGTGTTCTTGCCGTGTTGCCCAGGCTGAGCACAGTGACTATTCACAGGCCGGATCTAGTGCACTGCAGTCTTGAACTCCTGGCTTACAGTCCTGCTGGTTTCTGAGAAGCAGGGGAAGAAATGGCCACCATGCTCTGCAGCTAGGTCTCAGGTAGGTTTGGGCCGTCTCTCTTTTCTGGTTTCTAGGCTTATCTCAACTCAGCATGCACCTCTCCCTAGAAAGGTGCATCCTGAGTTGAGATAAGTATTCATCCTGGTCGCAAGATGAATACTTTTCATTCTTCCACTACATAATCATTTTAGAGTTGTTTCATCTATGATGAGTATTCTGTGTCCTAGAAGAGAGGTGGTACCTGGGTCAGTCCCTTTCCAGTCTGGAGTCTAACATGTACAGATTAAATGAATGTGAAAATATAAAAATGCTTTGTAATTACAAAGCACTCTACAAATACAAATGTTGCAGTAAAGAAAAAAAGTGTGGTTGACATCTTTCTTTATCCTGGAAAGTACAAATCTATCTTTTTTGAATACTTAGCACTTCTCTGAACTACTGTATCTTGCCAGCACTTTGCACAGTGCATATTAGAATGATTCATTCAGTTAATATTTATTGAGTGCCTACTTGCCTACTGTGCATCTCTTAGTGCCTTTCTGGTTCTTTTTTTTTTTTTTTTTTGAGACGGAATCTCGCTCTGTCACCCCAGGCTGGAGTGCGGTGGCGTGATCTCGGCTCACTGCAACCTCCGCCTCCTGGGTTCAAGTGATTCTCCTGCCTCAGCCTCCTGAGTAGCTGGGACTACAGGCGCGTTGCACTGTGCCCAGCTAATTTTTGTATTTTTAGTAGAGACGGGTTTTGCCATGTTGGCCAGGCTGGTCTCGAACTCCTGATCTCAGGTGATCCACCCGCCTCGGCCTTCCACAGTGGTAGGATTATAGGCATGAGCCACCAAACCCGCCCCCTTTCTGGTTCTTAAGTGAATCTTCTCCATTACTGCTTTCTTTTGGTTTGAGAAAGGGCAGGACCAGAAATTGGCCTTCTCAGCATCCTTGATCACTTCCATTTTAGTGGTACCAGAGTCCCCTTAGCAGGTGGGACTTCCTAGGACCCTAGTGTAAGGTATTATAGAGTTGGCTCTTGGCCCTTGGTATGCAAATATTCTGCATTTCTTTTTTCTTTTTTTTCTTTTTTTTGAGACGGAGTCTTGCTCTGTCGCCAGGCTGAGTGCAGTGGCACGATCTTGGCTCACTGCAACCTCCGCCTTCCAGGTTCAAGCGATTCCCCTGCTTCAGCCTCCCAAGTAGCTAGGACTACAGGTGCATGCCAGCATGCCTGGCTAATTTTTTGTATTTTAGTAGAGACGGGGTTTCACCATGTTAGCCAGGATGGTCTCAATCTCCTGACCTCGTGATCTGCCCACCTCTGCCTCCCAAAGTGCTGGGATTACAGGCGTGAGCCACCATGCCTGGCTATGTTCTGTGTTTCCCCCAACCACAGATTGGAAATATTGAGCAGAAAACCCTCAAAATAATGCAATAAAAATTTAAAACTACTGTGTAACAACTATTTGCATGGTATTTACATTGTATTAGGTATTATAAGTAATCTAGAGATGATTTAAAGTATTTGGGAGAATGTACATCAGTTATATGCAAATACTATGCCATTTTTTATATCAGGTACTTGAGCATCCAAGGATTTTGGTATCCATGGGCGTCCTGGAACCAATCCTGGAACCAATACTGAGGGATGGCTCTACTTTAATGTAAAATATAGTGCTCAGCATGAATATTCCAGGTATAGTTTAAAATCAGTTTACAGTGGAGATCATTCCTTTTCAACTTCTGGATGCAGATCTTATTTTGGTATGGCCCAAAATTGTTCTTCAGGAAAAAGCCTCTACTCTTGTAGGCATGAAACAGCCAACTTTATTGTAAGACCAATAGGACTAAGATGATTATTGGTGAATAAGAGAGTGGCTCCTAGCTCCCCTGTCAAAGTTATAATGAATTTAGAGAGAAGAGGTGTGGGGATGAAAACAATTTAGTTTTAGGTTAAACCACATAAGGTACTTATGAGATAGTTCTGGGTGATCACTGACTATATGGCTTTGAAACTTGGGATAGATCTGAGTGAAAAATTGGTAGTGGGAGGTGCATCCTGAATTGAGATGTTCGTATTTAAACATTTGAATTTAAGAAACTGTACGGGAGGGGACCTCCTCTTTTGGCTTTGGAGGCCCCCCTACCCCATCTCTGTACAGGGGAGCTGCTTATTTCTTCCTTCTCCCTTCTTTCTTGCCCCTCTTGCCTATTAAGCTCTCCACCCCTTAAAACCACTCCATGTGTGTCCGTGTCATTTCATCTAAACCGGCATGAGGACCAAGAACCCTGGTATTCCTCCACTCATCGGAGTCATATCATTTTGGTGCATTGGCCGGGAAAGGAAATTCAGTCATGAGACTGGTGAATACGGAGCGGATTTCAACTTTAAATCCGTCCTTTAATCTCAAGGCTCTCTTCCAGCTACCCTGTCGCCAAACTTTCTTTCTCTTTCTATCCGTGGTCTCTCTCTCTGTGTGTGTCTAAATGGGCAGGATTCTGTTAGAAAAGATCGTGAATCAAGGCAGGCAGTGACTCAATAAATGTCTCTCTACGTTTTATCTGGCAAGCACATGGTATTTCTAAGCCACCTAGTAGAAATCAGGCTCTAGACCTCTTCTAAGAACCGTAAGTTTCTGCTTTTTAACAGGAGGAGGATGTCTTCCGTAGCCAAATTTTAGTCTCAATGTTGTCCCACTGGCAGGAAGATGGCCATTCAGTTCCTATGTTCCTTTAAGCCATCATTCTGGCTCCTACTAAGACAGTACTTAATTAGTAAGGGGATTTTAAGTCCAGAAGTTAACTGGAACCATTCTTCTATGGGTAAATGCTTTAGCGTGGGCTATAATAGCAGGATATACGGTTCAATCCAGCACGCCCCCTCCCTTAAAGGGGCTCTTCCTAATTACATGGTTTTTCTTGAAATCCATTTTTTGGGAGGCCACACAAGTCTAGGAGGTCAAAGGGAAATAAAAGGCAGAAAACTGATTGCTTGGAAACAGCGTGACTAAGGCCCCAAACTCAGATCCGCTGGTGCCATGGCTTGGAGGGTTACACCTGCAGTCATGGGTGGCATATTTAAATGGGTGCTGGGAATCCAGGAACGAAGGAGAGAAAATAGTTGGGAGACACCTCCTACTGCTTTCTTCTCCATTCTCGATCTCATACCAAAAGCAAGGAGACTAAAAGGATGCTTTTATTCTCACTTCTCTTTCTAGATGGGTAACAGATCGTCTTCAACATGCACTCCCCTTGAGTGTATTTTGAAGCACTGGGACTCTTTCGACCTTGAAACTTTGAAGAAAAAGTGGCTTATTTTCTTTTGCAGTCATATTGGGCAGGCCCAGGGAAAAACAGTTCTCCCCAAATTAAAAAAGTAACTTTCAGGGAAGTCATCTGAGGGTCCCCCTTATTTGGGGCCCCTTCAAGTTCCCTTCTCATTGCAGGACCTTTGGCAAGTAAAGGGAGACTTAGGCCAATTTTCTGACGACCTTAATAAGTACACAGAACCTTTCCAAAATTTCACTCAGGTATTTAACCTCTCGTGAAGGGATGTTATGTTGCTGCTAAGGCAAACCCTCACTGTAGCTAAAACAGGCAGCTCTGCAAGCAGAAGAAAATTTTGGAGATAAGCAATGTCTCCTATAGTAGAACAAAAGGGAAAAGAAAAAATTGGGAAGGCAAAGGGGAAACACCATTCCCAATAGGAAAAGAGGCAATACCTCCTGACAACCCTAATTGGAACTCCTTTCTGTGGTGGTTTTCCTTCTTCCGCAGTTTAACATGGCTTCTATCTCTTTTATAATGTTCTTCCAACATGGAAAAGGTTAATTTTCCAAACCTTAAAAAGCTTGGCGTAGAGTTGAGTTAGGGGGAAGGAAACCCAGAAGCCTGATATGCTGGCAAAAGGGTAAAATCTTCTTACCGGTTGGGCTTTTGGCTTCTCTCTTCCTGTGGAAACTGGAAAAGGGATAATAAAGGGATAATAAAAGGGATAATAAAGATGATTGTTTATGTTTTCTTTAAATTTATAATCAATGAAAAAGGATTTGTGAGGTTGGTCTTAAGCTGTAAACAATCTGCTCTGCTTTGTATATCTTTCTGTATGGTTCTGTTAAAGAAAAGGTATCTTGGCCGGGCCGATGGCTCACGCCTGTAATCCCAGCACTATGGGAGGCCGAGGTGGGTAGATCACGAGGTCAGGAGATCGAGACCATCTAACACGGTGAAACCCCGTCTCTACTAAAAAAAATCACAAAAAATTAGCCGGGCCTGGTGGCAGGCACCTGTAGTCCCAGCTACTCGGGAGGCTGAGGCAGGAGAATGGCATGAACCTGGAAGGCAGGGCTTGCAGTGAGCCGAGATCACACTACTGCACTCCAGCCTGGCGACAGAGCGAGATTCCGTCTCAAAAAAAAAAAAAAAAAGAAAGAAAAGGTATCTTAGGTCAGGATGCAGGCCGAGAACCCCACAAGCCTGCTGTTCAAACCAGCCCAGCAAAGCGTCAACTGGCAAACTTGGCTACAGGCCTCCATCTTGTTTCATGTCATGGGAACATAATCTGTAGCCGCATGGCAATACTTTGTTTTAGTCTCCGCCATTTTACAATGGTGGCTGTCGTCTTGTGCTAAATGAGATACGCCAATTTGTCAGTCTGGGCTGTGTCAGCTGATCCATCAAGGGCAGGGTTTACAAAACATCTTAAGCACTGATCATGAGAGCAGTTTAGGGAGGGCCAAAATCTTGTAGCCTCCAGCTGCATGGCTCTTGGGCCATAGTTTCTAATCCTGTAGCTAGTTTCTTGGTCTGGTCCCCAGGCAAGAGGGAAGTATATCTTGAGAAGCAGCTGTTACCGTCTTTGTTTTAGACTATCAACTGTAAACCAGGCTCCTCCCAAAGTTGGTTCAGCCTATGCCCAGGGATGGGCAAGGACAGCTTGGGGGCTGTAAACAAAATGGAGTTGTTTGGGTCAGATCTCTTCCACTGTCTCAGTCACAATTTTGCAGTGACAGTTGTAAAAGCTGCCTGTCCGGGTGGATCACGAGGTCAGGAGTTCAAGACCAGCCTGGTCAACATGATGACACCACATCTCTACTAAAAATACAAAAATTAGCCGGGCGTGGTGGCATACAACTGTAGTCCTAGCTATTCGGGAAGCTGAGGCAGGAGAACTGCTTGAACCCAGGAGGCAGAGGTTGCAGTGAGCCGAGATTATGCCATTACACTCCAGCCTGGGTGACAGCGAGACTCTGTCTTAAAAAAAAAAAGCTGCCTGTCGCTTCTTTAAAAATACCTTTTACACTCCTGGTTAAGTCATAACCTAATTAAAGCTCTTTAGTTTCACCTGTGAGGTTACTTAAAGTTCAAAAGCCAAAAATCTTAACTGCTTGGTGTGACTAAAGTCAAGTAACAAGGGATTTAAAGTAATTTTCTTAAAGAGTGCTCAGCTTAATTAAAAGTGGATATTCAAGTTATAGGTACATTAAAAGGCCTTTATGTTTTTTCTCTTCTTGAATCTTGTTTTTCTGGAAAAAGGCTCATCTCAGTCGACTGAATTATTTTTCTCCATTTTTTGTTTTACTACTCTTAATGCATGCATACAAGGCCCTAAGATAACTTCTGGTAGCATGGGACTCCTTGGGAAAAACAGAGGAGGCGCCACAGACCCCGTTTTGGGAAAAAACCCCTCTGTTTTCCTCATGAAACCCCAGGATTTAAAAGCAAATAGTTCCTTCTCAAAATCAAAGGCTCTGTTCTGTTTTGCATTGTATTATCTGATGGTTTTGAGTTTTTGGGGTATCAGAAATTACTTTGCATTATGAGAAAACTTTGGTGTGTAATAATTAAGTAAAAAATACACTGTAAGGGATGGCTAATAGTAGTTATTAATCAGGGATGCTCTTGGCCACCTGGAAGATAAGGAAACATCCTCACCCCACACTGGGAGATGAGACTCCCATCAGGGATGGGCTAATTACAAAATAAGCTAATCGGCTTTGGGTTGCCTCGCACTGCAATGCATGGTAGAAGCACTACAGCATCTTCTCCCATAGTATCTACATGGTCTTTTCATAAATTAAGCATTAAAATAAAAGCATAGCAAGGAGTTCTTAAGACACCAATCTGTCACTTAGTAAAAGGGTTATAAAAGGTTTGTAAAGATTTCACCTTGGCTGGGTGTGGTGGCTCACACCTGTAATCCCAGCACTTTGGGAGGCCGAGGCAGGCAGATCATCTGAGGTCAGGAGTTTGAGACCAGGCTGACAAACATGGAGAAACCCCATTTCTACTAAAGGTACAAAATTAGCCAGGGGTGGTGGTACATGCGTGTAATCCCAGCTACTTGGGAGGCTGAGGCAGGAGAATCACTTGAACCTAGGAGGTGGAGGTTGTGGTGAGCTGAGGTTGCAGTGAGCCAAGATTTCGGTGAGCCGAGATCATGCCATTGCACTCTAGCCTGGGCAACAAGAATGAAACTCCATCTCAAAAAAAAAAGATTACAGATTTCACCTCATGGTCAAATTGATTAGGATTAGATGGAATAATCTATAAGGTTTCATGTAAACAAATTGGGGTTAACATTAATAAACTAATGCAAGGGTAAAATTTTGCTTTGAACAATATTTTCATTTCATAAAAAGGCTAATGAAAGGTTTTTGCCTTGAGTCATCATTTTGGCAAAATAATTTATGGCAATCTGGAAATTGTCCTTCCTGATGCCTGGCTGTTTGGATGGCTCAGAGGGCCCCTGAAACATTCAGAAAAGAGGTAAACAGGATTATTTGACATGTGTAGTCACATGAGATTGCCAAAATGATGTCCAATCTTATTTAAGTTATATTTTGGTGAATAATACTAATATATGTTCCAGAATTGTATGGGATTTCTAAGATTCTAATGTCTAAGTATGTGCTATCAATCATAATTAAGGGTAAAGTTATTGTAAACCATGAAGATAAATAAACTTCTTTGTCAGTCATGTTTTTAACTATCCTGAGAATTTTGTCATTTGCAGACAATTGTTGTCTTGCTTTGTTCCTTCTCAAAAAATAGTTTATAATCAAGCTCTATTAAGGAGTTTAACAGGTGTTCTCAAATGCAGGTTTTTAATAGCTTTAAAGATTGTAACACTGGAATAGAGAAAGAATGTACGGGACTCATAAAGAACTAACATGTTCACAAATATCAAGCAAAACAAGAGTTAACTAAATGGACTGCACTCAGAAAGTTAAAGCAGACTTTTTAACTTTGCTTGGAATATTGCTGATCCTTGTTTTGTTTTTCAGAGTCAAAGTTTTAAACTATTTATGGCCTTTAATAATTGAGTAAAGTATACTCCTGTGAACAAAATTTGGAGCGTGTTTATTTTTCTCTGCCTGGTTCCTCTAGAATTTGGAGACTAGTTGTAAGTACTCTTAACTTATGGCAATATAGCTGTTTGCATCAGTGCAGTAAGAATCCATTTTTCTTTGTCAACAGGACACAATTGGAAAAACTGGTTATTTTAACCAAGGCTTTGACTGAAAACGATGTGTTTCTTTTTAAGGAATGAAGCTTGACATGCAGAGCCAATAAAAGCCCGTTGGGGAGAACTGGCCTCATACCTTGTCTGCACAGTCCCCACACAGGATTCCTAACGTGGTCAGTAAAGAATGTCACTTTCTAACAGGTCTGGGAGCTCCGAGTTTATCTTGGGACCTCAGGAGGAGGGGATCACCCAACTCACAGGTATTTGAGGATACAAACCCATGGCTGGGCTTGGCTTTAAAATGTATTATCTGAGATTCCTTGTGGAACAGTTTCATCAAAGCCAATCCAAAAGGCCTGTATAGAAATAACCTTTCTCACTGCACTTTACGCAAATAATCAGGCCATGTATAGGACTAAAGTTTTTACGGACAACACACACGGTCCTATCATAATTTGTTTTTATCAAAAGTGAGGACTGGAGAGAAAAATTATGCTCCAAAGTTTATCATACATTTCTCCAAAGCTTAGCATACATTTCTCATTAAATCCTAGTCTCATTGTTTTTAAACTTTTTGCCTACATTTTGTACTAACCCTGCTTATTCCTCTGAATCAAGTGGTAATCCCCTCCAGTTTGGAAGAAATAAAAAGGGATAGGTAATGTAAAAATCTGAATCAATATGCTAGTTCTGGGCAATTATCCTGCAAATTCTGCCAGGTAATGAAAGTGAGTATGATGCCCATAACCCAGAGGTTTTTTTGTTTGGGAAAATAAAACCAAGGCTTCATAGACTACCAAAGGAAAATTCTGTATCTTGGCAAGTAAAATTTTACATGGAAGTTATCTACTACACCATACTTGTGGAAGTTGCTATACTCACTCTACTATTTGCAATAGGGTTATACATGGTAGCACCTTCTAACTGAAATATTGCACAGAGTTTCCATTGCTGTTGTATTTTGCTTAATTATCCTTATAGCAGGGATAATAGTTAACTACTGACAAAAAGGAAGCATGAAAGTTTTACTATCACTGAGTATGCTAGGACTTTTTTTTTTTTTTTTTTTTTTGAGATGGAGTCTCACTTTGTTGCCCAAGCTGGAGTGTAGTGACGCACTCTTGGCTCACTGCAAGCTCCATCTCCTGGGTTCACGCCATTCTCCTGCCTTAGCCTCCCGAGTAGCTGGGACTACAGGCACCCGCCATCATGCCTAATTTTTTTGTATTTTTAGTAGACGGGGTTTCACTGTGTTAGCCAGGATGGTCTTGATCTCCTGACCTCATGATCCACCCGCCTTGGCCTCTCAAAGTGCTGGGATTACAGGTATGAGCCACTGCGCCCGGCCTCTGCTAGGACTTTTTATTGGGTTTAGTAATGATTAACACCTCTAGTAGAGGAAAATCTACAGGTACTTAAAAACTAAATCAAAATTATTAACAGGCTCAGGGAAAATGCCAGCTTCAGCCCTGCGTGGCTACAGTCCCTCTTTAATGAATTCCATTCTTCTTTATGGAATTGGTTAGCCCCTTTATCAAGCCCTCTCTTGCTTATATGTCTTGTATTGATATTTGGACCCTGTACACTCAATACTATAATTCAGACTCTTTCTTCTCACCTTGAAGCAGTCAAACTCTAAATGATGCTGCAAACTGAACCACATATAGACACGCCAGTCTCCAGAGGACCCTTAAGTTGACCCCAGGAGGAGCCCTCGCTGCTGGTCCCCATTTGACTTCCTGCTGAAAAGCAGGAAGTAGCCAGAAAGAGTCGTAGCCCAAAACCCCCTAACAGCAGTTAGTGTCATATCGCCACAGGGAGGAATGTGGTAGGAGTTACTAAGAAATTATTTTAGGCAGATAGAGAGGTAAAGGGGTCCTTGGGAAGTTCTAGTTTTTTAAAGCATCTCGAGAAAAGATTATTGTAAAGCCCAGGCTCTTACAGTCAGGCTGTCAACCTTTGATATGCAAATGCAGACCATTTGAAACTGGGTCAAGGCAACATGGTGATTCCCACAGCCTTCTTGCCCTTGCCCCACATGTTCCTGGCAACATGGCCACCCCCACCTATCCCCACGTGTGTAGAACATCATGGCGCCCCGTATTTGCATATTAAAAGACTAGGGTGGGAGGGCCAGCTCTTTCTCTGGCTATGTAAAGACATGCCTAGTCAAACCAATCCCCTGAGCCCTATTCAAATCAAACACTGTGTTCTCCAGCCTTTGCATATATACCTAGCTGGTGTCCATGGCAGGTGGGGACCTTCTCTTTCGGCTTTGGAGCCCCTTCTCCTCCTGTCTCTGTACAGGGGAGCTGCTTCTTTCTTCCTTCTCCCTTCCTTCTAGCCCCTTCTTGCCCATTAAACTCTCTGCTCCTTAAAACAAAAAACAAAACAAAAAACAAACAGAAAGAAACTATGGGAAATAAGACAAAAACAGATTTAAAAAACTTTCAGTGCTCTAATCTCATAAAAATACATAATTTTATAAAATTGTAGGTACATACTCTTTGTACTCAGAATTTCCGTTCAACATTATTTTACAAGAAGAACTCAATTAATTTTAAGTGCTGGAGCTATGCTGTTCCAATCCTTATTCTGTCATTATATGACGTATGACCTCAAGCAAGATACTTCAGCATCATGGGCTTCACTTTCCCCATTCATACAGGGTGTGGGGCCCGATGGTGCTTACACACTTACACATTTGTATGTATCACTGTTGTGCACATGCTTGCCATTTTTAATGGTTATAGTGTTCTAAGGAGCTAATACTTATGAAAGATAGAGCCATAGGGAGAATAACAGAAACAGAGGAGTAAGAATACATTTACGGGCACATGCAAGTGAACTGACACCAGAAGACAAAGAATGAAACGTAACAGCCTTAAAGTTTTAGAGACCAAATAAAGGTTTAGTAAGAAAAACTAGTACTTAGATTTGCATGAAACAGATCCTTAGGATTAATATTCAGATCTTACTAGAAATCTGCCTTAAGAGATGTGATGGGAAAGGAGGGCTATTAGCTTATAAATACCATAAGTTATCAAGACATGTGATAGTTAAAACACAACAGATTAGGTATACATCTAGTTGCTCTCTTAATTGCCCTCAACCCACTTGGCAGATTAACTGACAAGCTCTATTCCCTTGTAAATTTCCTGATGGCCTTGTCACAGGCCTCTTGCAGCTAATTTGCTGCTTTCTAGCATATATAACATGGAAGTGTTCTCTCCAATTTAGGTGCATGCTTAACAAGATTTAGTTGTTTGCGCCCGAAAGTTTATCCCAGTTATGTAATTATATCCCTCATCACACAGACATTATATAACTGATGGCATGAGTGAAGAGTTGTCTTTATGAAAACCAACTTGAATGACTGGAAAGAATTGCCAGTGACACTCCAGGAGCAGTGAGAATGCCTAGTGCCCAGATCTTGGTGTCTAAATAGCTACCTATTAAAAGGAGCCACGGATTCTTGGAAAAAGGTTTCATTCCATGCCTGGGGTATTGAAAATGCAAGGTCAACTTGAGATATCTTGTGTTAGAAGGCAATCAAGTGTCCAAAGACTAGAGAGTGAATGTCAAAAGGACACAAGAGCTACTTGAAGGGCTCCACCTGGCCAAATTTGGGACAATCTGAACATCAGAAACAATGATCATAAATGACTGTTAACACATTGAATCATTTGTTATCACTGCAGATGAGAGCATCAAACTCTTTACTGGTAATTAAACTCCTACACTGGTAATTAAGGCAAAATAATTGAGCCTGACTCTACCTCTAGTGCATTCCTGGTTGATGAGGGAAGGTTATACAAGAATGCCACTCAACAAATGTAGAGTGATAGAATTAGAAAATTGTCATTTTGCAAACACTGATGAGACAATGGATTCAGGCAAGGATCACCGTTGGTTACTTTTTACCAGGTAAAAAGTTGTTGGCAATCAAAATATCCATATGCTGCCAGTGTCAGTACACAGACTAACTGTAATAGGAAAAACTATCTTTATGTTGGGAAGATCTGGTGACCTCAAATGAGTGATCCATTGATAGTGACTCAACCTGATATTAATGAGACTTTTGATATGATGCACTATGAAATACATCTGTGAGATGTTATCATTAAAAATGTTTAAACAAACCAATCAAGCCTTTTGCCCTAACTTCTAATTTATGGAAACTACAGGGGGTACCAGAACAACCCACATGTAAATAGTCAGTTGAATCCTGAACGTGAGACGTTTTTCAAGACAACTGACCTGCTCTCTTAAAGAAGAAGTACCAAAGTGGGGACTGTTCTAGATAGATGAAACAGATTTAATAATCAATACTATGTGTGAAAACTGACTGGATCAACAGAGGAAATTTAAACACAGACTAGGTGTTCAGATATTAGGGAATTACTTTTCTTTTTTTTTTTAAAGGTATGTAAATGTATTGTGGTTATGTAAAAGACTATCCTTATTTTTATGCAATGCATGCTTAAGTGTTTAGCGATGAAATGTCATGTCTGTAAGTTCCTTTCCAATGTTTGGTTAAAAAAAATATGGCAAAATGTTAGTTTTAAAATCTAGGTGGGTATACAGTTCACTTTATTATTTTTAAACCTTTCTGTATATTTGAAAACTCATAATAAAAAGTTCCGGAAAATAAAGCTATTTGCTAAAAACTGTTGAATAATTTGTGGGTCAGACAACTGTAAAAGTGGGAAAAATACACAAAAATCTAGAGTTCTCCACTATTACTAGTCTGTTATTTTATAAGGGCATCAATTGCCTCTGTTTATCAGTGGAAGACTTTATAAATGCATTACTTACATAAAACATACAAAGGCAGGAAATACAGAGTAATGCAAAGGAAGGTGCTATGGACTGTCACATGCCACATGCTCAACCAAGGGAAGTAAGTGCTGTGTGAGGGATGAAGCAGCATCAAAAAAATAAGGTCAAACAACTGTTATTTAAAAAAACATAGCTATATAAGCACAGTTTGAGTATTCTGCAACCTGTACTTTGTGCAGGATGATACTATGAAATCAAGGTTAACTAATGTAAAGGAAATGGAAATCAAGTTTTTTAAAGAAAACACTCAACAATATAGCCTTTAGGATGCTAGCATCCCGGGTCTTTCCTTCAGTACCTGTTTGTAGGATGGTTTTATAAACAGTAATGTCCAAAGGAAGTTGCATGGTTAATACAAGCTTAAATTGATATTTATAGTACCAGAATTGATATCAATTTCCCCTCATTTAGCTCAGGAAAACTTCCTGTACAAGGATGTCCCATGAAATCTGATTCACTACTTTTAAGCAGTTCCCAAGTAAATGTTATTTGTTGAACATTTCTTTGATATATGCACAAAAGTATTTTTAGTTATGCCAACTTTCACTCCATGCCAGTCAATTCTACTTTATTACTGAAATCTAATTTATATAATTTATTCATTAATTCAACCATGTATTGACTATGCACTATTATGCAAGGGACTGGAGAAACAAATATGAGCACAATGAAATCTCAGTTATCAGAATATGGCCTTATATTCTGGTAGTGGAATGCTGTAAATATGAAATACAATAGTATTTTTATCTATTTCTATTTGCATTTCTGCCAGTTTTCCTTTTAAGACCCACAAATCCAGTTATCATTGTTTAATGATTACTGCATCAATGCTTTTGCCAATTAAATTTTTTCCTGACATGTTAAGAGTAACTTCTATTTTACTTGCATGTATGAGGGAGTGTCAGGCTTCCAATTATTCCTTAAAAATCAGTCACTTTGTTTTTAGTTTCTTCTAATATTCAGGCTGAATTCTTTTTTATTTAGCCACTCATTTCATAGGCAAAGCAAGTCCAATTACATTTCATGTTATAGCAATTATCTATGTATTTTTTTCCTCACTCCATTAAAATTTCACCTTTTCCCCAACCCACATTCTGCAGTGAACTCAAATCTAATCTCCATTATTTATTTTTTCTCACATTATTTATATAGCTACACTATTACTTCCACTTCCTTCTCTTGGGATGTAGGTAGCATTTGGCAACCCATTTTAGCAGGTTGCTTATGCTCATCCCATGACCAAATATCACATCCTCACTCTCTCATTGCTCTGGAAATCTTTCTGTTGTGTAAACCACCTGTGATTTTCAGCACTGTAACAAGCCTTGAAAGGATCCAATTAGGAAGTCTGGGACCTAAGCATAGTAGACACTCAAGAAATGTGTTTAAGTGGAAGAAATGAACTTTCCATACTAAAGCAGTCACAGAGAAATCTAAAGTATAAATTTAGGAGTCAGATGAAAAAAATGCGAACTGTATACCTTATACCTACTTTTTTCCTTCAGGATGACCTTGAATGTCAAAACCTAGTAAAATCAAGGCTAATGTGTATTAAAAATTCATTTAAGCTTGGAGCATGTAATTTTTGCCTGTTTAACTAAATCTCTACACATCTAATGTTATATACACATTAGTTTCTATCATATCTTTCATTAAGCTTCTCTTTAATATTTCGATATGTGAGGGAAGGTGTAACCAAACAGTGGTCACATAGAAATCTTTAAAATACTTTCAACTGTTTTTTTCAAACCTACTGGCTCCATATGGCAGTTATGGCATAACAGGAGAAGGGGAAGTAAAAAAGGGAAAGGAATCCTTTACATATTTTAAGGCTTCAAAGCTGGGAATAAAAGGCCTGAAAGCAGCTTTCTCTTTTCTGTAATTTTAAGATCACTCTCTGGTGTGAAATCTCTACTTGATGGACACCTTCCCAAGTTACATTCATAAGGCCTCATCAGGATGTACAGTTGACCCTTGAACGACACATTTGAACTGTACAGATCCACGTATACTGGAATTTTTTTTTTCAACTGAACAGAGTTTGAAAGCACATTATTCAGGGATGGGAAACCTGCGTAGATGTAGGGTTTTTTCATACACACAGGTTCCACCAGGCTGACCGTGCAACTTGAGTATGGGTAGATTTTGGTATACATGGGTGGTCCTGGAACCAATCCCCCGAGTATACTGAGGGATGACTGTACTTGAAATAAAGAGTTGATGAGTTATGTTTCTGAACACCCTTCACAGGGTTTCTTTCTGTAATGAATTAAACTCATATCAAATAAAGGTTAAGAAGTCAAGTTTCCTTCTTAAATTTCACATTAAATCTAAATAGGTTATATCCCTACCACTACTTCTGATACTTCTGCTGAGTGGTATCTAACATATTGCACTTCTTCGGATTTCTTCTGAATATTCTGACACACAGAATGCACAAAATAAAATTGAAATGAAGTTGTAAAACCTAATTGAAGTTTCCCTTATCCATTAATTACGATGTTTGGCACCTGTATGAACACGCTGATGCTGAATAAGGTTTGTACTCTGGGTGAAGGTTTTACCACATATACGACATGCATAGGGTTTCTCTCCTGTGTGAATTCTCTGGTGTTGAATAAGGCATGTTCTCTGGCTAAAATCCTTATCACATTCATTACATTTATAGGGTCTCTCTCCAGTATGAGTTCTCTGATGTTGATTAAGTGATGAGGAATAAATGAAAGCTTTCCCACATTCATTACATTTATAGGGTTTCTCTCCAGTATGAATCCTTTGATGCTGAGTAAGATTTGCACCTTGTCTATATGCTTTCCCACATATATTGCATTTAAAGGGTTTTTCTCCATTATGAATCCTCTGATGTTGAGTAAGGTGCACACTCTGGCTGAATGCTTTCCCACACACACTGCATTTATATGGTTTCTCTCCAGTATGTGTTCTATGATGTTGAGTAAGATTTGCACTCTGGCTGAAGGCTTTCCCACATATATTACATATATAGGATTTCTCTCCAGTGTGAGTGGTTTGATGTTGAATAAGGGTTGAGGAATGAGCAAAGGCTTTTCCACATTCATTACATTTATAACACTTCTCTCCAGAATGAATTCTCTGATGTCGAATAAGGTAAGTACTCTGACTAAACACTTTCCAACATTCATTGCATTTATATGGTTTCTTCCCAGTATGTATTTTTTGATGCTGAAGAAGGTGTGTACTCTGACTGAAAGTCTTCCCACATTCATTGCATATATAAGGTTTTTCTCCAGTATGAACTCGCTGATGATTAATCAGTGATGAACTGTGACTGAAGGTTTTACCACATTCCAAGCATTTATATGGTTTCTCTCCAGTATGTGTCCTTTGATGGATGGTAAGGTGTGCACGCTGACTAAAGTCTTTCCCACAGTCATCACACTTATAGGGTTTCTCTCCAGTATGAATTCTCTGATGTATAGTAAGGTGTGCACGCTGGCTGAAGGCTTTACCACACTGGTGGCATTCATATGGTTTTTCTCCAGTGTGCATTCTCTGATGTGCAATGAGGGATGAAATATGCCTAAACTCTTTCCCACATTCTTCACATTCATACGATTTCTCTTTGGCATGGGTACTTTGGTGTTTCAGGAGGGAAGGGTATTTCCTAAATTTTTTCCCACACACATTACACTTGTAAGGCTTCTCTCCAGGAAGTATTTTCCTATGTACAATACCATATGAGACATGATTGAAGGTTGCCCTGCCTTCATTATACACAGAAGTTTTATTATCTAATTGGGTATCAAACTGTACAATTAGGTTTGAATGCTTTTCAAAATTATTTCTATATATATCATATTTACTAAGACATTCTTCTGTAGGATCATCTTCTTGTGAAAGGACTGACTTCAAACTGAAACCTCTTTCATTAGTGTGAAATTTCCAGAAGCCACCTGTTGCTCGCCTCTGTAATCTATCATTGTAGTCATATGAGTCTTCTAATTTGATGGTCTGGGTTTCTTCCTTTGTGAGTTTAGACATATTCTCCACTGGAGTACATGCTTGGACTTTAGTTTCCCATTCTGAAATAAAAAAAATATAAAAGTCTTTATTTTGAGAGAGGAAACTGCCAAAATAGAAACAAAATAATAAACATAGATAAAATGCCCAAAGAGAACAGCTCTGAAAACGTCATCATCATGGCCTTTCAAATTTGGGAAAGGAGACAAAAAGGGCAAAAAAAGGGGAGACTAAGTTGTTGAAAACAGACAGGTTCTTCATATTCAACATGGACACAGAGGGAATAAAACAGATTAAGTCAGGTGACAGAGCTAAGAGAAGCCAAAACAGTGATAACACTGTGTAGGATAACTTGGGATGGCTTCATGGATTAATTTATGTAATGGGTTCATAAAGTAGACATGCTGACTCTCATCACTCTCTCTTCCAATCTGCTCTGCACAATTCCACATAATATTCCTAAAGCAATTTCACCAAGTGCTTTCTATGCTCAAATATCTCTAGTAAATCTCCCATAGCCTAAAACAATGGTTTTCAAAGTAGTCCTCCCACTAGCAGCATAAGCATCACTATCATCAAGAAATGTGTTAACATTATTGGGTCTCACCCAGACATACTGAATCAGAAACTCTGGCAGTAGAGCTGAGTAATCTGTTTTATTAAACCCAGCAGTTTTGCTACCTACCAAAGTTTAAGGACTAGTGGCTTAAACTATAAAAGTGAAAAAGTTTAGAATATCTCCACTTGGCATTCAATCCCAGAATAACTAAGCCCTTTCTATTCTATTCTGTCTCCTACTACAACTCATGTTCAGCTTAATTTAAAGTTATCCGCTATTTTTTTTTTTTTTTTTGGAGACAGACTCTGTGCCATCTTGGCTTACTGCAACCTCTGCCTCCCAGGTTCACGTAATTTTCGTGCCTCAGACTCCTGAATAGCTGGGATTACAGGCAGTAACCACCATGCCCAGCTAATTTTTGTATTTTTAATAGAGACACGGTTTCATCATGTTGGCCAGGCTGGCCTCAAACTCCTGGCCTCAGGTGGTCTGCCTGCCTCAGCCTCCCAAAGTGCTAGGGTTACAGGTATGGGCTGCCACACCTGGCCTAAAGTTATCCACTACGCTTCATAATATTCTCTAGATGCCATGCTAATCCTAGACTCTAGGCCTTCTCTTATGATGCCTTCTCCACCTATTAAAAAAGCTGTTTATAGTCCAACTCATATTTCTCTCTACAATGCTTCTTTGAATTTAAAATACAGATTAGAGGCCAAGCTCTGTGGCTTTCTCCTGTAATCCCAGCACTTTGGGAGGCCAAGGCAGGTGGATCACTTGAGGTCAGGAGTTCGAGACCAGCCTGGCCATCATGGCGAAATTCTATCTCTACTAAAAATAGAAAAATTTAGACAGATGTGGTGGTGTGCGCCTGTAGTCCCAGCTACCTGGGAGGCTGAGGCATGAGAATTGCTTGAGCCCGGGAGGTGGAGGTTGCAGTGAGCCATGATCGCCCCACTGCACTCTAGCCTGGATGACAGAGCAAGATCCTGTCTTCAAAAAAATAAAATAAAATATAGATTAGGTTGAATCATATAGGAAATTGCCTTTTTTTATAAGTCAAAATGGCTGAATGTCAGTAACCCTATATGGTTCAACCTAATATAGTATTGGGCTCATGACAGAACTTGGCTTTATATGAGTACAGTCATGGATTGCTTAACAAGGAGGATACGTTCTGAGAAATGCGGTGTTGGGTCAATTTCATCCCTGTGTGAGCATCATAGGGTATACTTATATGAACCTAGATGATATACATATATTTTCTTTTTTTAAACATGGAAAGCTAAATGTACCAGCACTATTACTGAATATCAATAATTTCCCCTACTTGATCTGCAATACAAATATCAAGTGCTTATATATCAGGCTTCTATATATGCTCCATTGTTGTCTTATGGGACCACTGTCATACATGCAATTCGTTGTTGACCAAAAAATCATTATGCAGCACATGACTGTAATTCACAATTCTGTACATTTCTTATATTTCCAACCTAGGTGCAAATTCTGGAAATAGTTTATCCTTCTTACACATTTCCTTTAAAAATGGCCCAAGACTCTGGATATGGTGGCGACTCAACTGAAATGGTAAAAGAAATGACATTAACATGTAAAAAGGTGAACTCAAATCAAAGTGTACACAGATGTGTATGCATACACATAACCAAACACACACACACCAAACCTAACCAAACCAAAAAGGTTGACCCTCAATCGAACCTGGCTGTAATAAGGCAGTCAAATGTGTATTTGCTGCTGCCTATTAAGTTTCTTGTATAATTATTTAACACAAAATTTAAGTTACAACCTCTATCCTTTGAAACCAGGTGGGAAACATATAACTTGCAAATATCAAGAATTACATAATGTAATTTAATCAAATACAGAATTTATAATATAGCAAAAATGGTACTAAATATTTCAGAAACTTTCTAAGAGGCAAATCACAGTATAATACCTTTACAAATATATCTATTCAATTGAGTAATATGCAGTAATTGAAAATGACAGCTACATCATCAGTAAGGGACTAGTTATTAATAGAATAAGGGATAACAGAATATTGATAACTGATAATTAGGTAGGTCTAGGTACATTGACATGAAAAAGTGTGCAGGATACATTAAGTGAAAAAAAAAAGCAGGTGTATAAAAAAATGTAGAGCAACATCCTAGCTGTGTAAAGATATGCTATTTGTGTTACACACAGACAGAAAGACAGACACACACACACACACCCACCCACCCACACACGTAATCTAAGGGGAGAAGGTCCTGGTCATGACTGAGGAGAGAGGTACACTTAATATTTGCTTCCTTGTACTGCTTGAATTTACAAACTACTTTTTTTACTTTTATTCAAATACAAAATCATAGTTTATATAAGAAAATGTTTAGGAGTAATGTTAAATGAAAAAGAGTATCATAACAAGCATGAAAACACATCAGAAGTGGAAAAAAAATTACCAAAATGCTAATAATGATATAGGTTTTCGTTTCTAGTTTCTAATTTTCAATAAATTTGCTATATTACTTTTGTTGCTATTTATTACTAGTAAGTAGTTATATTCCATTCCAGTAGGTATAGCAAAATAAAAAGTAATAAAGAAACATAGAAAATAGTTATATTACTTTCATGAAAGAAAAAAATTTATAAACCAACTTTCTCAAACCAGGATTTGTTATTCCCCTCCCCAGAAGAAAATGAGAATGTGGATGGACTGTACAAGTAGGTGTGTATACACACAAAAAAGAGATGAGATAATACCAGAAGCTGAATTCAACTTCTATGTAATAAGTATCAGTCTATGACAGATTGTACATACAACTGAAAAGTACTAAAGTTATAATTAACAAACTTAAAGTGAAAGACTGAATAATGACCAGGAATAAGTTGCTACTATAAACACACTTTTTTTTTGATATGGAGTTTTGCTTTCGTTGCCCAGGTTGGAGTGCAATGGTGCGATCTCGGCTCACCACAACCTCCACCTCCCGGGTTCAAGCGATTCTCTTGCCTTAGCCTCCTGAGTAGCTGAGATTACAGGCATGTGCCACTACGCCTGGCTAATTTTGTATTTTTAGTAGATAGGGTTTCTCCACGTTGGTCAGGCTGGTCTTGAACTCCTGACCTCAGGTGATCCACCCGCCTCAGCCTCTCAAAGTGCTGGGATTACAGGCAAGAGTCACTGCGCCCGGCTGATAAATGCACATTTTTAAACAAATTAGTTTACCAAAACTTCTGAAACAGATCATTAAGCAGGGTTTAAATACGTGTTTATCACTAAAACTAGAAAGGATTGGTTAGAAGTGTTATCTCTTGGTTAATAAGGACAAACAGTGGTATAATATTTCCAAACAGAGGAGATTAATGTTGACTCAGGTAATCAAGGAAAGCTTCAGTGGGAGAAGTGTGATTTGAAATGAGCCTCAAAGAATGGCAAAGTACTGTATAAACATAAAGAACTATAAACCATAAAATATAAACATAAAGAACTATAAAAGATCTGAGACAGTAACGGCCATCAAACCAATACTACTATTCTGTTTGTTAATTATCAAAGTTTCCATTTCCTGAAGTATGACTAACCTACTTCCTGAAGTACCCTAACTAAAGGTAGATTCAACTTACTATATATCTCTGAGCTGGCAAGAAAGCAAAATCCTCACAGGCCAAAAATTAAGTAAAAGCAGGAAGGCAAGAAGTGAGTAATAGCTGAAGTTGACTGCCTGAGATAGCTCTTCAATCATGTTTGATGACCTTAAGCTTCCATTTTGAGGGTACAAGGGATTCTGGGGCTAGAAGACAAAGGCTGGGGCCCAGCCAAGGAGAGGAGGCTGACAGGAGTCCCTTGAACAGAGGACTACACACTATGTAAGAACAGGCTAGGCTAAAAAAACAAAACCCCAAAACCTCACTGTCCAGAAGGAAAAAAGGAACTGTCTTTCTCAGTCTTGGTGCTCTTTGGAGGGAGAAAAATCCCCCCTCTCCAAATGCATAACCATACATTGCCCTTTCTTGAGTATTCAGAGCCCAAATTTGTGCTCTCTGATGATCTAAAAAACTCTTCATGTTAAGAAGCGACTTCAGACTGCAAGTATCTCCCAGAAGACTATCCTGACTCTAATTCAGGCTTATTTCCATACTCTGTATGTTTTCTCAGTGCCTAGAGTGTGCAGAATGTGTTCCCCAGAGAATTTAGTGTGCTGTAGGTGTATTTTGTATTTTGCCAACTAAGGCATATAAGGCGATAAATTATAGAGAATAATTAGCTTTTAAAGTTTATGACCTTTAAAATACCTAATGACCAAAGTTAGTTTTTTAAAAAAGTGAAACAATTCACTCTAAGGTAGCATTTTTTTTTTTTTTTTTTTTTTGAGACAGAGTATTACTCTCTCACCCAGTGGGAATGCAGTGGTGCGACCTTGGCTCACTGCAGCCTTGATCTCCCGGGCTCAAGTTATCCTCTCACTTCAGTCTCCCTGAAGCTGGGACTATAGTCATGAATCACCACGACCAGTTAATTAAAAAATTTTTTTTTAGTAGAGACAGGTCTCACTATGTTGCCCAGGGTGGTCTCAAATTCCTGAGTTCAAGCGATCTGTCTGCCTCAGCCTCCCAAAGTGCTGGGGTTACAGGTGTGAGCCACTGTGCCTGGCCATATCATATCTGTCATTATTATTTAATTCACTGTTGTATACTAGCATCCATATTGGTGGATATATAAGAAGTCAGTGTCTTAGATTTAAAAAATGGAATAATGACTGGGCACCATGGCTCACACCTGTAATCTCAGCACTGGAGAACAAGGCAGGTGGATCGCTTGAGCCCAGAAATTGAGACCAGTCTGGGAAACATAGCAAGACCCTGCTCTGCAAAAAATACAAAAATTATCTGGGCATGGTGGCACACACCTGTACTCCCAGCTACTCAGGAGGCTGAGGTAGAAGGATCGCTTGAATGCAGGAGACAGAGGCTGCAGTGAGCCATGGTCATACCATTGCACTCCAGCTTGGGTGACAGAGTGAGACTCTGTCTCAACAACAGCAATAAAATAAAATAAAATAATAAAATAAAATAAAAAATGGAATAACAAAGCAAGATGCAAGAATATACATAGTATACTTCTTTCGTATACAAAAGAAGATAATATATTAATAATTTATTTTTGCAAAGAGAAACATAGGAAGGATACACCAGAAACTGATGATCATGGTTACCTATAGGGAGTAGGTGGAAAGAGAGCAGAAGGAAAGGAAATGTATACCTTTCTATACAGTTTTTGAGTTATCAGCCATGTTACTGTTTTCGCATACTCAAAAATGTAAATTAAAAATAATTTTAAAAAGCAAGAAAACACTATCCTTAGTGGTATATATTCTAAGGACAAAAAGGACTTCAAAGAAATCTTGAACTTTCTAGACTGTTTGTTATAGTGATGTAAATTTGAAACTATTTTTGTGTGTAACATATGATACAGCAAATAAGTAAATATGCTGATGTTGGAAACTAGGTTATTCACTGCATGAGACAGGAGATACAAAATGGAAAATGGGAATATATAAAATGGAATATCCTTGTTGTGTTAGATTTGAAATGGAGTTTAAGTATGAACTCCTGACTTAAAAGAACACACATGTACACATGCATAAACACACACACACAAACTTCCTAGCTCTATCCACTGAACAGTAGCAATGATACCATTAAACAGTGAATACACTTATGGCCCAGATCTTGGTTTCTAAGTACCATTCCCTACTAAAATGAATCAGGATTCCTTGGAGAAATCCCAAGTCTAAGGTGAGCATAAGGTGAGCCTAAAGAACATCTGGTTGTGCCAGAAAGCAAGGAAATGGATGAAGACTAATTGGGACATGTCAAAAAGATGCTGGACTTTGTTTGATGCTAGAATGCCCAAATTTGGAACAGTTGAGCATCAAAAACACAAAACAAAATGTAAAAACTGGAATTAATGGACTAATAATACATAAATATACATACATATATGTATTTTTTTCCTTTTTCTTTTTTGAAATGGAGTCTCGCTCTGTTGCCCAGGCTGGAGTGCAGTGCCACAGTCTTGGCTCCCTGCAATCTCCACCTCCCGAGTTCAAGCGATTCTCCTTCCTCAGCCTCCCCAGTAGCTGGGACTACAGGCACGCACCACCATGCCCAGCTAATTTTTGTATTATTATTATTATTATTATTTTTAGTAGAGACAGGGTTTTACCATGTTGACCAGGCTGGTCTCAAACTTCTGACCTCAAGTGATCCACCTATCTTGGCCTCCTAAAGTGCTGGGATTACAGGAGTGAGCCACTGTGCCTGGTCAACTAATCATATATTGAATTTTTAAAATTTCCATTAGTCCACAGTGGTATATACATAAAAATGGGGTGAGGGAAGGAGAGCTATTCTTTTTTGTTTTTTTTGAGATGGAGTCTAGCTCTGTTGCCTAGGCTGGAGTGCAGTGGCACAATCTTGGCTCACTGCAACCTCCGCCTCCTGGGTTCAAGTGATTCTCCTGCCTCAGCCTCCCAAGTAGCTGGGATTACAGGCACCCGCCACCACACCCAGGTAATTTTTGTATTTTCAGTAGATACAGAGTTTCACTGTGTTGGCCAGGCTGGTCTCGAACTCCTGACTTCGTGATCCGCCCACCTTGGCCTCCTAAAGTGCTGGGATTACAGGCGTACCCGGCCGAAATAGCTATTCTTTAATGAAGAATGCTGTTAATCATTTAGAAAAGATGACTGAATTAGAAAATCACCATTTTGCAGCTGGGCATGGTGGCTCACGCCTGTAATCTCAGTACTTTGGGAGGCCAAGGCAGGTGGATCACCTGAAGTCAGGAGTTTGAGACCAGCCTGGCCAACATGGTGACACCCTGTCTCTACTAAAAATACAAAAACTAGTTGGATGTGGTGGCACATGCTTCTAACCCCAGCTACTCTGGAAGCTGAGGCAGGAGAATTGCTTGAACCCAGGAGGCAGAGGTTGCAGTGAGAGGCGATCACGCCATTGCACTCCAGCCTGGGCAACAAGAGTGAAACTCCATCTCAAAAACAACAAAAACGAAAATCACCATTTGCAACCAGCAATATAACAATGCAAAGATAATCAAATGGATGCTAACAATTTTAAGTAAAAGATTATCGAGGAATAGTCATGTGACCTCAAAGTATCACTCCACAGATTACTTATTAATCATAAAGAATGCACCTTTAAAAAGGAGAGATCCTGTAGACACCACCTTAACCAAACTGAGCATCACCAATGATGAGATGAATTACCACTATGTACCACCTGAGGAAATGCAATGGAAGATACATATCACCTTTCAAATATTCTTGGTAAAATCTTTAAACTGACTAATCTTTAGGAAACAATGAGGCAAATCTAAACTGTAGGTCATTAAGAAAAACTGGCTTGGATCCTTTAAAAAAATGTCAATATCATGAAAGACTTTTTTTAAAAAAGAAAAAAGGCTGGGGAACATTTCTCTATTAAAAGGTACTAAAGATACGAGATAAACAAGTGGAACATGTGATTCCTGACTGGATCCTGTATTGGGGAGAAAAATATCTATAAAGGATATTTTTGGGACAGTTGGGAAAAATCTGAATATTTGACTATACATTTGATGACACTATTATATAAATGTTAAATATCTAGAGTGAGAGAATGGTATCATGCTTATGTAGAAGAATGTTCATGTTCTTAGAAGGTATTTAGGGGTTGTCATGATGTCTATTAAAATGGCTCAGTGCAAAAACCTTTGTAGAGAGATAGAGCAAAAGTGGCTAAACGATGATAATTAGTGATTCCAAGTAGACAGTACATAAGTGATTAATGTAATGTGCCTGTGTAGGTTTGAAATTGTTTAAAATGAAGTTACTGTGGAGGGAATAAGCAAGGAGTGAGAATGAAAAAGTCCATGACTAAGGAACAAGTTCAATAATAAAAATATGATGCAGATATAAAAAAAGAAATGAGGAAGCTCTTTACATACTCATTTGGAAGGCTTTTCAAGATATACTTTTAAGTTAAAAAAGCAAGGTACAAAACAGTATGTATAGTATGCTACCATTCATATTAAAAATGGAGAAAAACTATTTTTATATTGACTTTACATGCAAAAAACTCAAAGCAAAATAAACATCTCTAACAACTGTTTATTGCCACACTTTTATCCTGGAGACAACAGTTGTTCAAACTTTATTACCTGACTTCTACTTATGTGGGAGGACATACTTCTACAGGAAAACAGTGGTTCATGGACATGCTCTAATGACAGCGGTCACATGCTAGGGAGATGTAGGAACTGGGTGAATGTGGTATTCAGGTGGGTAATTTATATATATATTTTTATATATATTTTGCTTTATACATTTTTAAAAATTGTGAATCGTGAATATATTATCTTTAAAGTAATTAGAAAATAAAAAAGAAAGGGATGATTTAGAAAAGTGAAGGCGGGGGATGTAGGGATTTGTCAGTGAACAGAATAAAAGAAACTCAAAAAGAAGAAGGTTTAACATTTAAATTTTTAGGGGGCATTCATGCATGTTTAAATCTAGAGGAAGGGGAACATGGCACAATGAAAGCCCTAGACAAAACCCTAAGAGATGAGACCTAGAGGTCATGTAGAAGGATAAAATGAGAAGAGACACAGGAAAAGTGTGTTAATAGTGATCTTAGGAAGCTCTTCCTGAAGAGGCCTCTGTAAAGAAGCAACACCAAACAGCTCAGTGTTCTTCACAGGCTAGAAAGCCTTTGCAAAAAGTGACCTGGTCATATTTAAAATGCATATATCACCACACTTAGGATATAGATTCTTAAATGCAAAGAAGCTCATGTGCTTTCTGTTTCTCACCTGGACTAGGGCCTTCTAAAATTTCTTTTATCACCATCCATGGTTCTTCCAACATGGGAATCACAGTTGGTCTGTACACTGTAAGTCCTGTTCAGGAGGAATATAATGAATTTTATCCTGGAGATAAACAGTTGCTCCAAGTTTTATTACCAGACTTCTACCTATCTGAGAGAACAGACCTCTGTAGGAGAACAATAGTTCATGGACATGATCTAATAAGAGAATTAGGCTGTTGGTTGTTATCCTTTTCCGAGACAGGATAACAATTTCCTGCCACTTAAGAGGATATGTGAAGGAAGAAACCTTCCTTTAGAGTAGCAAAGGCTGGGCAAGGCAGCATCGGGTGGCAGCACTATGAAGCTGTGCATCAGTTGCTAATGTTCTCTCACTTAAAAACCTTTCATTTGGGAAACGGGAGTAAAACAGTCACTCTTGTGCTTGAATGAGATAAGAACATTTATTTCTAGACCCCATTTTTAGCCAAGCATGTCTGAGGGCCAACCCATTTTTAACAACGGGTGTAAGAAAGAGACCCGGGGGGACAGGCTGAGAGGAGGAGGGGTAGAGATGATCCTTACCCAGAGAAACCATGTTCCAATAGTTCTGTAGTGTCACAGTCTTGTATAATTCCTTCTGCACAGGACGCATTAACTCCCAGTCCTCCTGGGTGATGTCTACAGCCACATCTTTGAATGTCATCGATTCCTAAAATATCAAGTGTAACTTAACTCAGTTCAAGAACTAATGGCAAAGGGGACACGGATGACACTGGGTGTATGTATGCTGGGGGAGTGTCACAGAATTTTAAGCTTTAGTAGGATCCTAGAAGTTGTCTAGTTAAAACCCTTCCCCGACATATGGACAGCCCCACAGCATCTCTCCATGACCCTAAACGGAAGTTTGAAAATAGATCAGAATTTATTTTCACTTGGCACTCGTGCATGCATTGGTGGCAGCTCCATTTTACAAAGAAAAAGTTTATTATTAATATTTTTAAAAGAGACAGGGTCCACTCTGTTGCATGTGCTGGACTAGTGCATGCATTGGTGGCAGCTCCATTTTTAAAAGGAAAAGGTTATTATTATTACTTTTTAAAAGAGACAGGGTCTCGCCTGGTCACCTGGGCTGGAGTGCAATGGTCCAACCATTGTTCACTGCAGCCCCGAACTCCTGGGCAGAAGTGATCCTCTCACCTCACCCTCCCAAGTAGATGGGACTACAGGCACACACCACCACAGTTGGCTAATTTTTAAATTGTTTTGTAGAGATGGGGTTTTGCTATGCTGCCCAGGCTGGTCTCAAACTCCTGAACTCAAGCGATCCTTCACCTCAGCTCCCCAAAGTGTTGAGATTACAGAAGTGATCCACCATGCCTGACTTGAGTTTTAAATTTTAAACACAGATGACACAGAGTTGAATGGTTTTGCTTTTCAAGCTATGCTTTAAGAATAAATCCAACATATTATAATTAAAATGTTAAGATATTTTTATGTGTTCTATAGTTAAATTCAGTCTTTCTTTTAAAAAATGTAACAGATACCAATAATCACAGTGTTGAACTGCTGCACTGTTAAATACATTTCACAATCTGGTAAGGTTAGTGCCTTTCTTGTTTGCTCTTCT
This sequence comes from Mandrillus leucophaeus, assembly GCF_000951045.1. Lineage (NCBI taxonomy): Eukaryota > Metazoa > Chordata > Mammalia > Primates > Cercopithecidae > Mandrillus > Mandrillus leucophaeus. The sequence goes on along the minus strand of NW_012101611.1, from coordinate 43,663 downwards.
TTTGTTAAAAAGATAGTATTATCTTACATGTTTCTTTTTTATTTATTTATTTTTGAGACAGAGTCTTGCTCTGTTGCCCAGGCTGGAGTGCAGTGACCTCCCGAGTAGCTGGGATTACAGGCGCATGCCACCATGCTCAGCTAATTTTTTTTTTTTTTTTTGAGACGGAGTCTTGCTCTGTCGCCCAGGCTGGAGTGCAGTGGCCGGATCTCAGCTCACTGCAAGCTCCGCCTCCCGGGTTCACGCCATTCTCCTGCCTCAGCCTCCGGAGTAGCTGGGACTACAGGCGCCCACCACCTCGCCCGACTAGTTTTTTGTATTTTTTTAGTAGAGACGGGGTTTCACCGTGTTCGCCAGGATGGTCTCGATCTCCTGACCTCGTGATTCGCCCGTCTCGGCCTCCCAAAGTGCTGGGATTACAGGCTTGAGCCACCGCGCCCGGCCATAATTTTTGTATTTTTAGTAGAGACAGGGTTTTGCCATGTTGGCCAGGCTGGTCTCCAAACTCCTGACCTCAGGTGATCCAGCTGCCTCTGCCTCCCCAAGTGCTGGGATGACAGGTGTGAGCCACTGCGCCCGGCCATGTGTTTATTTTTGCATATAACTGTATCTTTAAAAAATAATATTGGAGGCTAGGTGCAGTGGCTCATACCTATAATCCCAACACTTTGGGAAGCCAAGGCAGGAGGATCACTTTGAGGCCAGAAGTTTAAGACCAGCCTGGGCAATTTAGTGAGATCCTAGCTCTTAAAAATTTTTTTCTTTTAAATCATATTGGGATTTAAAACTTGTATTAAGTTTATAACTTAGGGAGAACTGGTGACTTTATAATATTTAAGGTTTCTTTCATGTTCCACAAAATATTAGACATGAAAGTACTGCAATATTTATACTATGCTTAGTTTTAGATATTTTAAATTTTTTGGGGGGGTGTGATACTGGAAGCATTTTTTTCATTTTATCATTTATCTCATTTTTATGTGTATATGTTGATATATATGTATGTATATATGTGATTAATTTTTGCATGTCATTTTCTGTAGTCATTTTACCCAGTTTTTCTATTAGTGTTTCTAACAGTTTTTCCCTTGATTTTGTTAGGTTTTCCAGGTAAATGTTCACATCATCAATGAATAATCATTTTAACTTGGTTACCAAAGGCTTTCCAATTTCAGAAAGACCAGTTATATTTTTACAGTAAAATCTTTCTCTTAAGGTAGCTTGAGTTACTATTCTTTAAAATAATATAGACTCATGGCCGGGCGCGGTGGCTCACACCTGTAATCCCAGCACTTTGGGAGGTCAACGCGGGTGGATCACCTGAGGTCAGGAGTTCAAGACCAGCATGGCCAACATGGCGAATCCCTGTCTCTACTAAAATACAAAAATACAAAATACAAAAATTAGGCAGGCATGTTGGCGCGCACCTGTAACCCCAGCTACTCCAGAGGCTGTGGCATGAGAATCACTTGAACCCAGGAGGTAGAGGTTGCAGTGGACCAAGATCGCACCACTGCACTTCAGCCTGGGCAACAAAGTGCGATTCTGTCTCAAAAAATATACATAAATTCATGATCAACAATAATATGACAGAATGCATGGCCTTTAACTACTTGTTAATGAGGAAAAATAATAGTAACAATCATCTATTAATTGTTTAATCCAGGCTAACTACAAGTCTCATAATATTTAACACTCACAATCTAAGAGGTAAATGCTATTTATGAGAGTAGAATAACTCAGGCTAAGAGAGGTTAAGTATCTTGTCCCAAATTGCAGTTCCAGTGGTAGAGCCAGGAACCAAAACCTAAATCCATCTGGCTGTGGAGGTCAATCCTGTATTCTCTATGTGATATTGCTGACAAAGTCAAAGTAAGGAAAGACATATGGGAAGGGAAGGGAATGGAAGCCCCTTTTCTTTATAGTACATTCACCTACCTTAACAGACCAAGATAACATAGGAGAGAAACTGGAGCTTAAGTCCTTGATAGAGCTTCTGGGGGCACAGTAGTTATAGGGCCAGGTCAGAAAATGTCCTCACACACTAAGAAGGCATCTTAAAATCAGAAAACACAGTCACACTCACTTTGGTCACCAAGTCATTTAGCCATCCTGCCTGGAAAGCATGTTTTCCTCTGGGGTCTTCCTCTGGGGTATCTTGGGAAAGGGTAGAGTTTTGAGGAGCTAGAGAAGAGAAAGAGGTCATGAGGGAGATTAGTCCTTTTTGAATAGACTAGGAAACCCCTCACCAAATAGATGCCTACACTTTCTTAAATTGAGAAGTAAGAAGGAAATCAAAAACAGCACTCCTACTTCAAAGCATCAGACGAAAGGGCCAATGACTTGTCCTAAGACATCAAAACACACTTCAAAAACAAGCTTGCTCTAAAAATCTTAAAGAGTATGAACAAAATTCACATTTTAACTAAATCCTTACAGAATATTAATTTTGTGAGTTATCTCTTAATAAGGGAATGTTCTCTAGACCCTTTCTTCCTTTTTTGGAAGTATTTTATTGTAAAATTCAATTCACAAAGCAAATGATTAGTAGAATGGTGCAAACCTCTGCAGGTACTTTCTGAGGGCTCACACAGTGGTAATTTGGTTGTGTCTGGTCATTCTTTCAAGACATTTTTCCTGGGGGTTTAGATAATGTGTGTTTGCTCCCAAGCAATCTGGAAGGAGAACACCATGGATGGAGCTCATGTTAAAGCCTTGTTCTCACTCACTAACCTTTGTTCTCCCCAATTTCTTTCTTTTTAAAAAATGCATCCTGGACCTCTCAGTGTTCTCCCCAATTTCTTTAAAGGAGCTGCTCAGATGTGCTAGTTGTCTTCTTTAACCACCCAGGGATTCCTCCCCTCTCTGTTCTATGATTCTCACCTTCCTCTTCTAGAATCTGAGTCAAATCCTCCACCAGAGTCACTGCTTCCTCGCTGCTCTCTGGATACTGGGACTTTACCCAAGTCCTAACCTCACCAGGCAGGATGGTCAGGAATTGCTCCAGCACCAGCAGCTCCAAAATTTGTTCCTTTGAGTGAATCTCAGGTCTCAGCCACTTAAGGCAGAGCTCTCGGAGTTGACTCAATGCCTTTCGAGGACCAGCCAGGTCTGGGTATGGAAAATTTCTAAAATTCTGTCGACAGGTCTCAGTGTCACGCAAGAATCTCGAAGTAAGGATTTCCTTCTCAACATTGTAGGGTCCACTCTGAGCCTTGTCTGACTTCCACCTTAGAAGGATTTGGGAACGTGAAGAATTGTTCATCCTCTTGCTTGAGGCTAACATTGCTACAGACAGGAGAGTCAATCTGGCAATATCCTTTATTTCTCCAGTAGTGAGCCAACTGCTTGAAGTCTCATGCTAGAGTCACAAGGACACTATATCAAAGGCTGCTGCAGCCGAGGGCAGAACAGAATCAAGGAAGAGTTAGCAGCCTTAGTGACAAATTCTGAGCCCAGAACTTGCAGGGATGGATAAAAGACCCTGAAACACAAGCATGGACCACAAGGTCAAGAATCCCTGGTGTACTCTACTATACATATACACACACAGAAACAGACTCGCAGTGTGCATAGATGAACACGCGTAGCTTTACCTTGTCTTCCTCCCCTATATCCTTAGACTTGTAAGGGAACTGCAATCTGCTTGGGGTTGGTGGGGGATGGAGCTGCTATTAAAAAGGTAGTGTCAGAGGCAACGACTCAAAGAATCTAAGCAAAACAACAGATTAAACCTCTAACCTGTTGAAACAAAAATTAAACATTTTTATAGAGAAAATAGTTTCACTATTTTAGTCACTGATGTTACAGAAGCTGTAATGACTGAACTGGCTCTCAACAACAACAGAGCGAATCTGTTACTTGGAAGAAACGAGGAGAATTTCTTCTTAATACAGTGCTCAAGGTTCCCAAGGGAACTGTCAGGGGAAAGGGCGAGCCATTTCTCTGCTTTGCATGTTAATGCCAGCCGATTCTAGCCTTTCACTATCAGAGGGCTGGGAAGACCAGCGGGTTGGACTGGAAAAGAGTGAAGAGGTTGGTGTGACTTGAAGTCCTTTAAGTGCTTCTACAGGAGACAGTTCTTTAAGGATATATTCGAAACAAGGATTCTCGAAGGAAACCTTAGAACCGGCCTGATCTGGAGGAGAACCGACACCACCTGTCCCCAGGCTCCAGCTCCGAGCCCTGCTCAGGCACAGTCGTGCCGCCAAACACAACTGTTTACAAGGCCCTGCAGAGAAGATGCGACAGCCTTGCCTTGCCTCCTGTCGCCTCCCCTTCCCGGCCAAGTCCCTCTGCCTCTTACTCCTCTTCAGCCGCAGGGTCGAGGGCGAGGGCAGCGGGGGAGTCGGGGGCCCTGCGACGCGCAACGCTGGGACTGGGCCCACAGCAGCCTCCACCCCGTCTTTGCCCTCCCGCAGGCCACGAGCACGGGAGCCCGCGCGTGGACGGGCTCGGGCTGTCACTGACCGCGCGGACACTCGCGCGCTGCGCCCGGACATCAATACCTGTCGCTGGGACCCGGCCGACGGGCAGCCGTAGCGGCCCTAAGGCCACAGGCAACAATGGCGACGCTGGCACAGGCGCCTGCGTGGCGGGCTCAGTACTGAGCGGCAGCGGGTCCTCGGGCTCCGCCAGTTCCCTTCCCTGCAAAGCACAGAGTGTCCCGGCCAGGAGCTGCACGTTCCAGCCCGGTCCTGAGAAGCCCGGCCCAGAAGCCTCGGCGCCTCTGCCTCGCCGCGACCTCGCCTCGGCGTCACTGCGCATGTGCACCAGGAGAACGCTGCGCGCCCGCAGAGCCAATCGGAGCCCGAGTTTCGGCCTCCCCCTCCCGCGCCTCTGGCCCTGGACCTGTCTCCATGGCAACCTCCTCCACCCATCGCTCTGACTTGCTTGTCAGCCTGCGAGGTTCCGAAGGGAACTTCAAAGTTTCCCCTGGCAGACGCAGGTCTGGTAGACGTCTTAAGAGGCCAGGGAGGTGCCAGTAGCTGGAGGAGCGCAGGGAGTTGAAGCCCCGCGCCAATTACCCAGAGAAAACCGGGTGCCAGATTACCTAGAGGAAGAATGGGCAGGGAAGATGTGGGTCTGAAGGCAGAAAGACTTAACGTGCGGTTTCGGGCTTTACTGTGCATACATATTAACTGTTAAAGGTTCTCACTTCCTCCTCAGGAATTTGATTCTGAGACTTTCAGATTGGGGGAAAAAACCCATGTTATTTCTTTCTTTTCTTTTTTCTTTTGAGACGGAGTCTCGCTCTGTCCGCCAGGCTGGAGTGCAATGGTGCGAGCTTGGCTCACTGCAACCTCCGCCTCCTGGGCTCAAGCGATTCTCCTGTTTCAGCCTCCCGAGTAGCTGTTATTTCTAAGAGACACAAACAAAAATACATAAAACACTGTAAAAATAAAATGACAGAAAAACATATTCAAGGTGTTCCCGTTATCTACTGTTCTATTAACAAACCACCCCAAAACTTAGTGGTTTTGAAGAACAATCACCTTATTATGCTCATAAATTTTGTGGTGAGGGATTTAAAAGGGGAACTGAGTGGGTGGGTCTTTGCCTCATTATGTGTGTAGCCTCCGTTGGGATGATTTGATGGCTGGGAGGGACCGCTTCCAACATGGCTTTTCCACTCACGTGTCTACTGCTTGGGAGTAGTTGGGCTAAAATATGAGCTTGGCTTGTATTTGACCAGGGAGCCTCAATGTGGTCTCTCCAGTATAAAGGACTGAGGCGGCTGGACTTATTACATGGTGGCTCTGGGCTCTAAGAGTGAGCATTCCAGTAAACAAGAGAGAAGCGCCATGGCCAATTATAACATGGCTTTGGAAGTCACCTAGCACCAATTCTGTCAGACTCTTGGTCAAAGCAGCCACAAACCTACACAGAACCAAATGGAAGCAGAATCCTGTGGGGCTGGGGGAGGACTGTCAAAGAGTCTTAATATCACCACACCAGGAAAATTTTAACAAAAAGAACGTTGGGCCGGGCGGGGTGGCTCACGCCTGTAATCCCAGCACTTTGGGAGGCCGAGGCGGGTGGATCACCTGAAGTCAGGAGTTTGAGACCAGCCTGGCCAACATGGTGAAACCCCGTCTCTACTAAAAGTACAAAAATTAACCTGGCATGGTGGCGCACGCCTGTAATCCCAGCTACCTAGGAGGCTGAGGCAGGAGAATCGCTTGAACTCGGGAAGCGGAGGTTGCAGTGAGCCGACATCGTGCCACTGCACTCCATGTACTCCAGCCTGGATGACAAGAGCCCGACTCCATCTCAAAAAAAAAAAAAAAAAAAAAGAAACTTGGGGAGTGTGATGGTCTTTTGATGTGTCAACTTGACTAGGCTACAAGTCTCTTGCTATTCAAGTAAACACGAATCTAGGTGTTGCTGTAAAGGCATTTTGTAGATGAGATTGAAGCCCATGAACCCAGTTGGACTAAGTAGTATGGGAGATTATCCTCGATAATTTGGGTGGGCCTGATTCAATCAGTTAAAAGGCCTTCAAAAAAGAACTGAGGTTTCCCTGATGCAGAAGAAACTCCATCAGCATACCACAGCTTCCAGCCTGCCCTTCCTGATGGGGTGCTCTTATGGACTTTGGACTCGTCTAGTCACCCCCTCAATCGAGTAAGCCAACTCCTTGCCACAAGTATCTTAAATATCTACTGGTTCCGCTTTTCTGGTTGAACCCTGACTGATACACATAATGATTCTAGTATCTGATAAGCTAGAACTTGAGAAGATCACAAGGGAATAAATAAGAGTGTTTGATGGAAAAGACATATTTATCATAAATATACAGTATGTCCCTAACAATAGGCCTCAAAATCATGATGTTGGGAGGAAAACATAACCAACAACTGAAGCTGGAAATTTAATACACCCTGTAGTGCACACTGTGACACTGTGGTGCTGCCGGGATCCTCCTTCAGGGTTGAGGCATCCATCCCCGCAGCTGCTGGGTGAGTGGCTGCTGATGGCTCACAGCTAAATACTTCCTTGGGAGTTGTCCTAACTGCAGGGGGCTACCTCTCACAAGTCACATCTTCTCCCTGGGGGAAGTCCATATCCAAAGACTGCTCAGTGCAGGCCTCAAAGACCTGGCCCCCTGTCTTCAACTTGCAGCCTCTATAAAGGGCCATCTTGGCTTAAGAGTTCCCTGTGAGACCAACTGAGGCCTCTGTTGCAATCACACAGCATTTAAACCTATTACTCTGTCCAATTCTCCTTATATCACTCCTGTGCAGGCATTTTTCTAGAGAACACTACCCAGTAATTACCTTGTATACAATTCTCCATCTCAGAATCTATTTTTAGGGAATCTGCCCTGCACCAGTGGGTACCAGCAGTTGTTCCAAGAACACAAACTCTAAAATGGAATCTTTTTCTTTTTGAGGCGGATTCTTGCTCTGTTGTCCAGGCTGGAGTGTAGTGGTGCAATCTTGGCTTACTGCAACCTTCGCCTCCTGGGTTCAAGCAATTCTCCCTGCCTCAGCCTCCCAAGTGGCTGGGATTACAGTCACCCGCCACCACACCCGGCTAATTTTTGTATTTTTTAGTAGACACTGGGTTTCGCCATGTTGTCCAGGCTGGTCTTGAACTCCTGACCTCAGGTGATCTGCCCACCTTGGCCTCCCAAAGTGCTGGGATTAGAGGCATGAGCCATATAATGGAGTTTTGAAACTGAGTTACCTGCCACCTTGCTGATAATGAGGGAGGGCCCTATGACTTGTGATTGGCAGAGTAATGATAACATATGTCAGGTTGTAGCAATATGATTGTTAAAATTGTCAGTGGTGTTGAACTGGGGTGGAATATTGACAGAAGGGAATGCACTGGTGGGTGCTATATCTCAGATCTTTATAACGTTGGGGGAAGTGGTAATTCTAGAGATGATGGAATTGAATGGCTATTACCGGGAGCTATTGACAATGAAAGGCTGATGGTGATCAGTGACAAATTTAAGGGAAAATGTGAGCATCAGAAGATTTCTTGAAGCCTTATAGCAAAACAGCTGAGAATCAGGCCCTAACTTCAGCTAAGATTGAATTCTAAATCCCAGCAAGTTTGCTATGCCAAGGTCAGGATCCTGCTGGGAAAGAAGTAGAACTCTGAGATTTGGGATGGGAACATTTTGATTTATGCACGCAAACACCTTCAAACACCAATCACTCTGAATTTCTTGGACTTGCTAAAGTGGCCCACTCCTCCAAGTCTAAAGCTAGGACTCTGCCTTGGGATCTACCTACCTTTTCCTCTCCCTACCCCATCCACTAAACCAATAACTAGAATTAAGTCACCAAAAAACCCAACAGGGGAAATTCTGGGCATGATAACAGACGAAAAGAACCATCCGCTGAAGTTACTACAGGCCCTAGTTTATATGTATGTGTAGGAACCAGGACAGTATGTATGAGACTAGACCCTGAGGATGCTGGATCAAGAAGGTAGAACATATATTTGAGTACCAGAGAGTTTATTGAAAAGGAGCACACTCCTGGCTGGGCACAGTGGCTCATGCCTATAATCCAAGTACTTTGGGAGACTGAGGCAGGCGGCTCACCTGAGGTCAGGAGTTCGAGGCCAGCCTGGCCAGCATGTTGAAACCCCGTCTCTCCTAGAAATACAAAAAATTAGCCAGGCGTAGCGGCGGGCACCTGTAATCCCAGCGACTCAGGAGGCTGAGGTAGGAGAATCACTTGAACCCGGGAGGTGCAGGTTGCATGAGCTGAGATCGCACCGTTGCACTCCAGCCTGGGTGACAAGAGCGAAATTCTGTCTTAAAAAAAAAAGAAAAAAGAAAAGAAAAGAAAGAAAGCACACTCTTGTGATACAGGATTTAAACACTCTGACAAGGATGCCTGGAGATGGGGATTAGAGAAATATATGGCTCATGTTAAGCAGAAAATGTCAGAATTGCTTGACAAAAGGTAAAATAAGAAGTTAAAAGGCTCAGGGAACTGGGCATACTAGAATAGGTAGAGTATGTAAGGCTGCAATACTTACCAGCTGTCTATGTTTCATTGGAAAGTCTGGAAGATCATCTGCTGCGATAAAGAATGTGCTAGAAAGAGGCACCAGCATCATCGAGAAACTCTGTGGTAGCTGTCCTCTGTAGGCTGAGGCTGACGGTAGGGGAGTTTTACAAGACTGGGGCTC
>NW_012101611.1:32482-34454 GCF_000951045.1 Mandrillus leucophaeus | reverse complement strand
AAAAAAAAAGAAAAAAGAAAAGAAAAGAAAGAAAGCACACTCTTGTGATACAGGATTTAAACACTCTGACAAGGATGCCTGGAGATGGGGATTAGAGAAATATATGGCTCATGTTAAGCAGAAAATGTCAGAATTGCTTGACAAAAGGTAAAATAAGAAGTTAAAAGGCTCAGGGAACTGGGCATACTAGAATAGGTAGAGTATGTAAGGCTGCAATACTTACCAGCTGTCTATGTTTCATTGGAAAGTCTGGAAGATCATCTGCTGCGATAAAGAATGTGCTAGAAAGAGGCACCAGCATCATCGAGAAACTCTGTGGTAGCTGTCCTCTGTAGGCTGAGGCTGACGGTAGGGGAGTTTTACAAGACTGGGGCTCCCTGAGGATGGCTCCAGGAACAAGGTGAGCTCAATTCACATAATGAGCAATAAGATTAAAGTGGAAGATGGGGAGAGGGAAAGGGAAGAGGTGCTTCAGAGATCCTTCAAGGAGATTAATAGAACATGGTGTCTCTAAAGACAAGAAATATGGGCAAACAACAGGGGAAGTAATCAGTCTGTACAGTCAAGTGAAATAAAGGATGGAGAATCAAGAAACTGAGCCTGATAAAATGTAATGATCACTGCCACTTTCAGACCCAGAACCCATGACTGAAGAAGCCAGATCTTCAGAAGTCAGGACCCTCTCTCATCACCATGAATATATGTGGTAATGATTTTCCCAGCCCCCTCCCACCCAAAGGGACCTATGGCCATTTACTCAGGTACACAGGGAAAAAGGGAGTATCCAGAAGTTTCAAGGCTGCTGGATAAAGGTTCGGGCGCCGTGGCTCACACCTGTAATCCCAGCACTTTGAGAGGCTGAGGCAGGCGGATCACGAGGTCAGGAGATCAAGACCATCCTGACTAACATGGTGAAACCTCGTCTCTACTAAAAATACAAAAAATTAGCCGGGCGTGGGGGCGGGCGCCTGTAGTCCCAGTTACTCAGGAGGCTGAGGCAGGAGAATGGCATGATGCTGGGAGGCAGAACTTGTAGTGAGCCGAGATGGCACCACTGCACTCCAGCCTGGGCGATAGAGTGAGACTCTGTCTCAAAAAAAAAAAAAAAGGTTCTGAGTTGACGTTGATACTTCGGGACATGAGGCAACATCGTGATGACCTCTATATTAGAATGGAGGAGTGTGGGAGCCAGGTGGTCCATGAAAGTCTGTCTCATGGCAGACTCACAGGATTCATTGCCCCATTCAGTGGTAATTTCCCAAGACCCTGAATGTATAACTGGAATGGATGTACTTATTGTTGGCAAACCAAATTAGTTCCTTGGCCTATAGGGTAAGAGCTACCAAAAAGGCCAAATGGAATACTCTGAAACTACTTCCCTACCCCTTTCCTGGCCAAGACCTAAGTCAAAAAGTGTCACTTCCAGAGGGAATGGCAGAGATTCATGCCTCTCTTAATGACCTAAAAGGTACAAGGTGGCAGTCCTCATTATATCCCCATTTGATTCAACAGTCAGACCCTTCCCAAACCCATATGGATTATGAGGATGACAGTGGATTATTGTAAAAGATCAAACAAGAATTTTCTCCAATTGCTTTGTTAGAACAGACTGGGACATCTTCAATTACATGGCTTTGCTCTGGCAAGTGTGTTCATCTGCCAGGTGAGCAAGACATGGCAGGCAAGTTGGAGGCCTTGGTAAAATACAAGCACTACAGAGGGCGGAGATGGATCCTACACAATTTCAGGGGCCTGCTACAGCAGTAACATTTTAGAGGCATGCCAGCAATGCTCTCCAATATAGAGGGTGGATTATTGTTTCACACTCCTACCTCTCTTTTCTTTTTGTTTTTTTTTTTTTTTTAGACCAAGTCTCACTCTGTTACCCAGGCTGGAGTGCAATGGTGTGATCTCGGCTCACTGCAACCTCCACCTCCCGAGTTCAAGTGATTCTCCTGTCTCAGCCTCCCGA